>NC_063334.1:28813395-28871816 GCF_021869965.1 Rhincodon typus
CCTCTGATGCTGCTTGGCCTGCTGTGTTCATCCAGCTCTACACCTTGATATCTCAGATTCTCCAGCATCTGCAGTTCCTACTATCTCTGATTAAAACTAATGTCCTCAGAGTGTTCATGTGGGCCTCTGGATTACTAATCCACTAACATTACATTATACCGCTGCCACCATTCAGATACCTGGACTGTCCCTTTCACATGGATATGAAAAAAAAGGAATAATAGAAAAGGAGAGTTTACCCTGGTGTCCCCAGTTCAACATTTATCACTCAATCAATAGCTGCTATAAAATCATGTTTGTGTTATGGAAATTTGCTGTGCAAACACAGGTTGCCATGTTCCCTACATTACAGCAGCAAGCAAACACAGCTTCATTTGGAGACCTGAAGTCAGAAAAAAGGTGTATCCAAATCTAAATTATTCTTTTTGAATGTTGCAAAGAGGCTATTATTATACCAGGGAAGCTTCCTCATTACTTTAAGGAACCCTTGCAGTCACCCCTTCAGATGCACTATGTGTCTTAACGTGCAGTCACATGTTCCCAATCAGTTTAACTGGTCAATATAAAATAATACATCAACTGCAAAGCATTGCAATCTGAAATAGGAATAGAATGTATTGAGAGTACAGATTGCAAAAAGCAAATAAGGCCAGTTGTTAGCAATGGCGTTGGTGATATTATTGCAAGACTTTTAATCCAGAAGCTCAGCTAATATGTCCTGCCATAGCAAATGGTGGAATTTAAATCCAATAAATATCTGGAAGTAAGAATTTAATAATGACCATTGTTGATTGTCAGGAAAAACACATCTGGTTCACTAATGGAGGGGAAGACACCTTGCTATCCTCACCTGGTCTGGGCCAGATGTGACTCCAGACCCACAGCAATGTGGTTGACTCTCATCTGCCCTCTGAATCTACCAAGCAAGTCATTGAGTTGTATCAATTTCTATGAAGTCTCAACAAGGAAAGGAAACCAGACAGACCACCTAGCATTGTCCTGGGCATCTGAAATGACAATGGTACAAGTAGCCCTATCAACCTTGTAAAGTCCTTCTTACTAACATCTGGGGGTTGTCTCACGGACTGGTCAAGCATCAGCCTGACATTGTCATCCTTATGGACTCATACCTGTCAGACAATGTCCCAGACAACACCATTAGCCTCCAAATAAAAGGGAGCGGATTTAGGACTGATTTGAGGAGCAACTTCTTCACCCAAAGGGTGGTGATTCTGTGGAATTCCCTACCCAGTGAAGCAGTTGAGGCTACCGTATTGAATGTTTTTAAGGCAAAGATAGATAGATTTTTGAACAGTAAAGGAATTAAAGGTTAGGTAAAGGATACCCAATAAGTGTTGCTCATTTTAGTGAACCACAGGTTGGACCTTGGGAAACACTTGAGGGAAAAGATGTAGGTTCAATAGGTGATTTCAAGACTCATTTTTGAGTGGGTTCCGTATAGTCAGAATCAAGAGCTTTTCATGTAATAAAGGTAAGCAGAACTGAAGCCCTGTGCCTGGGACTCAAAGGAATAATATCCTAGTGTACAAAAATAGGAAGAGGAACCATGTATCAGGCTCTTGAGCATGCATCCGAGAATATTTGTTTATGTTGCAACAAGGGAGTTTTGTACAGGCTCTTGTGGCTGGCTGCCAATTCTGGCTGGGCGTATTCATGGAGATCATATCTTATCGTATGTGCCTCTAACTGCCTCACCCACTTTACACAGTATCTTTTTTTTGCTGTCAAATGTTTTTACAATTGAAACAATATACCATTGTTAATTTTCTTAATGGCCTCTTATGATCCTTATTGCAGGTGTTTTGCTCTCAGCGAGTGTCCGGGAATTCCGTCTACAATCCCCACAAACTCCAGGACAAAAGTGAACTCAGTCTGTTGGTGCTTAGCATCTGTTGTAATGCTGTGTATCAACTTACAGATTCCAGAAAATGTAAGCTTCAAATGAATTGAAGATGTATTTCTCATTGTTACTCACATTTCTGAGGTCTCTCAAACTCTGTACAGGCTTCCTCAAATCAGAATTAACTACTTCACTGCTGGGATCAGTTTGTGTTTAGTGAAAACTGGCAAATGATCGACGTTTCCCTCACTGTTTTCTTAGCTATGCATCACATCTTATGTTTAATTTTCCACATTAATCAGCACATGCTAAATACTAAATTTAATTCAGTATTCTATGATTAATACTAAATAATGTGAAAATGAGAGCTTGTTTAAAATGTAAATTTACTTCCTGCATTTTGCATATTTGCTTTTAAATTGAATAAAATTGGGATTAAGATGATGAAAATATTGCTAAATGGGAACTGTTTATTGTTTTGGTGTTGATGGTCAGGATTGAGTGCTTCAGGGTCAGATGGAGCACCTGGTGCAAATAGGTCAAAGTAGACACACTTAAGGATGAAGTACTAAATAAGGACTGAGCTGAAACTCCTTCAATGTAGAGCTCAGATATGCTAACAAAGAGAGAAAATGCTTTCCAATTCAGGTCCTATCAAGGTTTGTTGCCCATTTATCAGCCCAACATGAGTACTTATTAATGTCTAATATGGCAAGTGGCATGTACCGTTCTTGCATGCACCTTGTGAAATTGCACCTTGAGAGGGCTTCAGTTTGATAGTTACCCAGGAGTTAGAGTAGTTTTTCAAAAGAAAAATTCTGTAACATTTCCTGGGTAACTATTACATTTAAGTGATTTGAAACCCTCCAAATTCTCTGTCAGGAATGGATTCTTTCAGAGTGTTCCAGGTGTAGGGGAAATTGCCCATCAGAAAATTCAATTTCCAGGGCAATTCCCATGGAGCCAACTGCTTCAGGTATTCCACAAGGTCCTGACGTGCAAATTCAATCTATGCTGCTCCAATGACTCCCTTACCATGTTTCTTTCATCACAGATGTTAGCATTTTAAAATTAATTCACAGGATGAGAGCCTTGCTGGCAAAGCTGGTATAAATTGCCCACCTTTAATTGTCCTCAAGAAGGAGGTAGCTAGCTGTCTTCTTGAATATAACTGAGTGACTTTCTAGCTCATTTGTAAGGGCTCTTAAGAATCAACCATATCATTGTGGGTCTGAAGTCACATATATTTCATTTCAGGTAAGAACAGCAGATTCTAATCCTGAAGAGAGTACTGGTAAACAGGATTGTTTTTTATTCATTTGTTTTAACTGCACTCAAGAGGTTTCCTGTTTTCCATTATTAACGCTTGTTTTTTATTCCAGAAGTTGAGTTTAACTTCACCAGCATTCACGGTGGGATTTGCATTTGTGTCTCCAAAGTTATTCACCCAGGCTTTCAGAGAATTGTCCAACAACATAATTTTATGACACCAATCTCAAATCTCACCCTAACCTATTTCCAACATATTAGCTTTTTTTTAATCTCAACTGTATCTAGTTGACTAATATCACTTTTCACCCAATGCAGATAACAACGGGCTATCATACTGGAGGCTAGGACACAAATGCTTTCCCTAAACCCTCTTGTTAATTTGACCAGGAGCCAGTCAGCTTTAAAGGAGCATTAAGCAGAGTCTAATTTTAATCAAGTTGGTCATGCGGTACTCCGTGGTACAGTAATACTGCAGATGGCAGAATGATGCAGCCTTGTAATACTCACGGGTTTCACAGAGACGCCCCATCCATCCTTCGGGACAAGTGCATGTGTTTGGTCTTTCGCAGGCTCCACCATTCTGACAGGGAAACCTGCAGACAGCTAATTGAATAGAAACAAGCAGTAAACCGTTAGTGTGAAGCATGAGTATTTAATCGAAGAGTATGTAGACTAAGTCCAGATAAATCCTGATCTACTAGTCTGCACCAGTACTTTTCCTTCCTTATTTTTTCATGGGATGTGGGCATTATTGGCAAAGTCAGCATTTGTTACCCATCCCAAATTTCCCTTCAGTGATTTGCTGGGCTATTTGGGAGGGCAGTTAAGAGCCAACCACATTGCTGTGAGTCTGGAGTCACATATAGGCCAGACCAGGTAAGGATGGGAGAGTCCCTTCTCTGAAGGACACTGGTGGACCAAATGGGGTTTTTACAAGAATTGACAATAATTTCATGATCACTGTTACAGAGACAAGCTTTACATTCCAGATTTTATTAATTGGATTTAAACTGCACTGGTTGGTGGGTGAAATTTGAATGTATGCATTTACAGGATTAGCTTAAAATTCAGTGTTACTAGTCCAGTGATATTACTACTACAATACCATCTCCCTGGTTCTTAGACAAGTGGAAATAGTTGATTGAAATGAATGAAATATTGGATGGAGTAAACAATATTGGTGGAGAAATATTGAGGGGTTTAGTACCTTTGAAAGAAAGGACTAAATTAAATGCATCCCAAGTTACTCAGAGGAGAAAAGTAGAAAGCAGAGATTTGGATTGTTATTTCTCAATCCCATCAGGCTGTACATCTGGTGTTGGAAAGCTAATGTTGCACTACTGCTTAAAGATGAATATACCCTATTATTACAATCCAGTCTGTTTATCTTTGCTAGTGGGCAAAATGTTGAAAAAAAAATACCAAGAGATAGAGCAAATTGACATTGAGAAAGGCATGATTGACGAAGGCAGTTAACATGGATGTTTTAAAGGAAGATCATGTCTAACTTGATTTGTCTAACTAAAATTTTCTGAGGATGTACATAGGAGGGTCATTGAAAATGCAACAGGAATTAAATGAAAATGTAAAAGGAGGGTCAAAGAAGATGCAACAGGAGGTCAGTGAGGATGAAACAGAAGGTTCAATGAAGATGCAACAGGAGAATCAATAAGTATGTAACAGGAGGGTGAATGAGAATATAACAGGTCAATAAAGATGTAATGGGAGGGTCAATGAGAATGAATGATTATGTAATGGGACGGTCAATGAGGATGTAATGGGGGAATCAGTGAGGATGTAATGGGAGGGTCAATAAGGATAGCATATTTGATGTAGTTGCCAAAGATTTTAGTAAGACCATTTTGCAAGATCTCACAAGACAGACAGGTTAGAAGAATGAGATCCAAAAAGTGACAAGTTAGATCCAACATTGGTTCAGTAGCAGGAAAGAAATGAATGACAAGTGTTTTGCTGATTGGATGATTGTTTCCGTTGGGATTCTGCAGGGCTCAGTACTGGGTTCCTTGCTTTTCATGCTACATAAAGATGATGTCGACTTCATTTTAGTGGACATGATTAAGATACAAAAATTGGCCATGTAGTTCACAGTGATGAAGAATGCTGTAGATTGACAGAAGATATCAATCCACTGGTCAGGTGGACAGAAAAGTCTGGGAAATTCTGTCTGGGAAAGTGTGATGGAATGCATTTAGGGTGGTTATGTTGGACTTGTATAAAACACTAGGTAGACCGCAGTGAGAGTCCTGCATACAGTCATCACAAATTACAGAAAAGATATGATCACACTAGAGAGAGTGTGAAATGGAGATTTGAGAGGATTTTGCCAGAAATTGAGAATTTTAGCTTTGAGGAAAGATTGGCTAGACTGGCTTTGTTTTCTTTTGATAGTGGAAGTTGACAGGAGATTTGATTAATGTACATGAAACATGAAGAGACCAAATAGAACATTTCTGTTCGCAGACCGGTTAATAAACATTGAGTTTAGGTTTAAAGCGATATTTGGAAGGATTGGAGGGGAACTGATGTGTAATTTTTTTCATGAGGATGTAACTGGAGAATCAATGAAGGTGCAACACTCTTTTTGAAAAATGTGGTTGGGGTTTGGAACTCACTGCCTAAGAGGGCAGTAGACACAGAAACCCTCAAAACATTTGAAAAAGGCTTGGATAAGCATATGAACTGCTGCAAAGCTCCAGGCACAGAGCAAGTACTGCAAAGTGGGTTAACTCTTTGACAGGCAAAAAAATTCAAGAGTTCTGAAGAAACGTCATATCAGACTTGAAATATTAACTTGGTTTTTCTCTCCACAGACATTGCCAGACATGCAGAGTTAATCCAACATTTTCTATTTTATTTTAGATTTCCAGCATACACAGTATTTTGCTTTTATTCAAGAAAGGAATGACTTCAATCTCTCTATATTCTGATGTAATGTCTGTACAGTACCAGATTCACTGGATTATTATTAAATGATTAAGAATGTGGCTCTAATGTTTAAAATGGTCTATCTTTCACGTGGTGCTAAATTAAAGTCAGGTTCCAGGAGTTGCAGTAAGTCTCGCCCTAGGACAGACACTTATTGAATTATGTTGGTTGTAGCTCAGTGGATAATGTTCTTGCCTCTGAGCTAGAAGGTCCTGGGGGTTCAAGATTCAGTTGAACTTGAACTTTATAACACAGGCCGAAGCTACCAATTCTGAGGGAATACTATGCTGTTGGAAAAGCTTCCTCCTGCATGAAGCCTTATACCAAGGTCCCATTGTTGTTTTTAGGTGGGAGTAAAGGTTCCCCAGCATTATTTTAAGGAGAAACAGATTCCCAATGTTCTGCCCAATATTTATCCCTAAATCAACATCATAAAACAGATTCAATGGTCATTATCATGAACTTTATGGGAGCTTGCTGTGTACAAATTGGATGCATTATTTCCAACATTGCAACAATGACTACACTTCAAAAGTATCATATAAGCTTTAGGGTGTAATGAAATAGTAATATTTGCTTTGGAAATGCAAGATATTTCTATTGCTTTACGCCCTTTTCTCAGTTATGCAATCTGACTTTGAATAAGGTATAAAGGATTCAGGCCTAACAAAGATTTTTCTTCCCTGTAGTCTCAGCAAGATAAGAAAACCCCCAGAAAATTCTTGATTCTGTAATAATGTGAGATCACACTCCCACTATTTGCAAAGCACAGTTTCTGAAGAAAACCAATATGGTGAAGTAACTTTCTTGTTTTGACTGAGGTCTTTTTTATTTGTTGCGGTAATTCATCTGTGTGTATTGTGCCTATGATTTTGTACCATGCCACTACTTACCAGTCTTGTGTAATCTCAGTTTCAATTTCATTGTAGTCCCTAAGCAACAAAGCTTCCAGAGTAACATCAATGACTTGCATTCATAAATCACCTTTAATACGATAAAACATGATAAGGTGTTTCACAAGAGGTCTCAACCAGAAAATGATGAAAGGCTGTGTAAGGAGATATTTGGTCAACTAACAGAAAGCTTAATTGAGGAAATTGTTTCCAAGGAATGTTTTAAGAGGAAACCTGAGCATATAATCCAGGCTGATAATCACTGTGTAATAATGACTGAGTACTTCTAAGTGTGTGAGCTGGACCATTTCACAACAGTAATTATTGATTTGTAGATGCTGATGTGTAAGTTCACCTGTCAAACTTTAGTTGGATTTGGAACTCACTGCCTGAGAAGACAGAAGATACAGAAACCTTCATCGCAAACTTTAAAAACTTTAAAAGGTTCCTCCAAAGGTGACTTACACACCAAGTAGAAAAGTGAATCACCATCATGGATGATGGTCACCATTCTGAAATATCACTGGCATCTGATACAAAGGGTGAGTGTGTCTTAAACTCCCTACAACTGCACCATACAGAGCATATCTCCTGCTTGATCTCTGCACCCAGCTATAACACACTATGATGTAAAACACACATTTGTGGGGTGAAAAATTAAGTTGAGAATGAATGTGACCATAGCCTGTTTTAGCTGTAAATGAAGTTCAGTTTATATGTTGAAAATGAGCAGAACTATGTCTTTTTGGGAGGCCAGAACAAAGAGAGTTATCTGATAAGCCAGGTCAACTTAGATGTTGTGATTTATGGCATTTTAAACATGAGTTAATATGAGCTAAGGCAAGAGTCGATTTGTTCTGAAGTCTTCAGTTATGGGAAAAACTGCAGACATTTGAGATTAAACCACTTAGCAAGGCCACTGACACTCTCAACTATTACTGCAGATGAGGTAGTGCCTTTAGAAAAGTAAGGACAGACAGAGAAAAGAAAAAGTGTGATGGTTAGTGGCAATTGTACTCTGCAGTTTGGTCAAGTTTGTGATTTTTCAATACCTCTGCAAATGGGGGGTCTGCTCCAGGTTCCATTCTCTAGGCAACTACTTGCTCGAGACCCTTCCAGCATGTATCCACCATAGCAGGAGTATGTTGCTATATCTCCCACGTGGTGAAGCAATCCTCGTACAAAGGCATTTTTAACTTGAACTGGTGGTCCGCATGTTATTTCTTTGTCAAAGAGAAAAAAAAGAGAAATTACAATTTATGAAATACTCATGTGGAATACTTCTTGAGGGAAAGGACCCTTGTTGAGAGATCACCAAAATGCAAAGAGATCAGGAGCACCACAAATATTCAGAATTGGAGAAGGGTCACTGGACCTGAAAGATTAACTCTGTTTCTCTTTCCACAGATGTTCCCAGCAATTTCTGTTTTTGTTTCTGATTTGCAGCATCTGCAGTTCTTTGGCTTGTTTTATTGTATGAAACAAACGTGAATGCCTGTTGTTTGGGAACATCTTTCACACATTTTATTTTGGTGCTCATTGAGGTAAAGAATGACTGGTTAGAATGTCTGTCCCTGTACACATTCACATAGTGAACTAAGTTATGTCATTATAAGTTGCTACTTTAGTCCAGTACTTTGTATATAAACTTTCAGATTGAGACCACGATTGAGAGTTACATTTTTTTCGAATCCTGCCTCCTAAGCAATCAAACACAACCCCTAATCTGTCATTCTGTAATGGAAACACAATAACTGCAAATACATGAGATTAAAGTCACTAGAGCTCAAACTCCACACCACAGAAACAACAGGCCGGTTTTTCTGGGGTTTGGCAGTCTCATGTAGATTGTCACTTTATCCCTTCTTTCTTTATAAAAGATTGTATTTCTGAGAGGAGATTCCAGTCAGGGGTGCCTCAGAAATGTGGAGCTGTACTTCCATTCTGACAGCTCTCTTGTAGTGTAGTACTGTCAGGAGAAAGAAAATCACACCCTCTTTTCACAGCAGTCAGCTGCCATATTCTGAACTCGAAAGGTCCTGATGCCACTTTGGCAGCTAGTCTCAAACAGTAAGTACATAAATTAAATGTGACATTAGGATACTGAGAAGGGAAAGTGCCAATTGGGTGGGATATAGGATGCCAACTCATGAGGAGCAGGGTGCCATTATATAAGGTGCAGGGTGGGTAGGCTGTCAGCTGGATAGGATGCCAATTGGGAAGGGTTTAAGGTTCCAAGCGAGTAGGGTACAAGGTGGTGTAGGGAGCAAAGTAAGTGATGCAGTGTTTAAAGAGATCAGGGTCGGTGGGAGAATTCATGTCTAACGGGCATCGGGGAAGGCAGGTATCAGGTCTGCAGGCAGTGGGAGTAGGGCAGGGTTGGTGGTTGTGTCCAGCACTAGCACTGGTGCGTCCAGGCTGCTGGCAATGGTGGGGTTGAAGATTGGGTAATGGTGGCAGCAGCAGAGTTGTTGGGTCTGATGCTGGTCTAGCAGGTCAGGGATTGGATCCAGGGGCCTCTGGGGGGAAGGCAGTGGTTGTAAGCTCTAGCACTGACAGTGGTGTCATGAGGTTGGGTTTGGCGGGTGTCAGTTTGGGGTGGGTGTCTAGCAGCAAGGGTGGGGGTGATTGTCGGGGGTCAGATCCAGTCTACATGTTCGAGGTCTTGGTGAATGTCAGGTCCCTGGAATTTTGGGGTCCCCAGGAGGTGTTAGGTCAGGGTCGGGGTCTGTATGAAGAAGTGTAGTTAGAAGTATTTGTGGCAACTATAGGATCAGTTTAGTAGTTAATGGGGATTTAGACCACATATTTAGTCGTCTAACTTTTACGGAGTATCTATTTTACTTAATTTCATGATTTAAGAGGAGACTTTCAGAGGGTTCCGGATGAAAAAGAAATTGCCCAGCAGAAAGTTCAATTTCCAGGCAAAACTATGTAGTGATTCCATAAGGTCTCCACACACAACTCCCATCTACACTGGAATAATGACTGTCTCGCCAGATTTTCCAATGGCGAGACAGTTCTGCAATGTGCAATGGTTGACATATTATTATGAATGTTTTCTGTTGATGGGATCTTGAAGATTCTTGGTCACAGACTTAGTTTAATCAGTGAATTTAGGAATGGATGGACTGAGGCAGGTCATTAAATCCCCACCTGTAGATCTGACACAGATTACCCTCATCATAGATTCTTTCTCAGCTGTTTTAATCCTTGAGGGAATATTTATCCATTCTCCTCAATGTAGAAAGGTTATCAGGCAAAAATGCTAGAATATTCAGCAATAAGAACAGAATATGCAAGTCAATAGCCTTCTGTCAGAATCTAATTAAAATCTTGAATCTCTCTCCCTAACAGCACTGTGGCTGTACTTACCCTGTGTGCAGTTCATGCAGATCAAGACAGCAGCTCACCACCACCTTCTCCAGGGCAGCTCACCACCACCTTCTCCAGGGCAGTTATAGATGAGCAATAAATATTGGCCAAGTCAGCAACACCCACATCCCAGGAACAAATAAAAGCCCTAACTGTACTGGCACTTTCTAGAATAAATAAGCGAAAGCTTGGTAAGGAGGGAAGTTTTAAAGAAGGCTTAAAGAGTTGGGGAGAGAATTACAAAGCTTGGAGCCTAAACCGCTGAAGAATTGGTCACCAATGGTTGACTGATAAAAATCAGGATTGAGCAGCAGTCAGAAAAAGAGAAATGTAGATATCTCACGGCAGACGTAAGGCTGGAGGAGACTAAAGAACTAGAGGCAACATGAGACTTCTCACACAAATCTGGAATGCACTAGAGGTGGAAGCAGCTTTACCAGAAACTTTCAAAAGGGAACTGGATAAATATTTGAAAAGGGATAATAATTTCAGTGTTTATGGGAAAGTGTGGAAGGGCGGTAGAAGTGGGACCAATTAAATAGCTGTATGAAAGAGTCAGGCATGATGGGCTGAATGGCTTCTTTCTGTACAATTGGATGATTTAAATCTATGCCTACCGCTCTAACATTTAACATATACACATTTCCTCATTCTACATTACTGGTAAGGAATAACATCACATCTCTTTACTTACTACCACAATAGACAGAAATTGGACTCCATCTCTGTTTATTATGACAAGTAATGACTGATAGTCTGTGTAGTGATAACCTTTCTGGACTTAATGGTCACCTTTGGTACACACAGATAACTGTGTCTGTAAGAACAACACCCTGTGGCAAGTTGGGAGGAACAATACAATGTTTTGCTGTTTAAACAGAACACACTGAAGTCCTTTGCATAACACCTCGTTTAAATTAATAAGCACATAAGCAAAGTTTGCAATTCTATGCTTTCCAGCCAACTGTTTAGAAAAATGATTGGTGACCTCATTGAAACATGCAAAAGTCTTACAGGGCTCAATAGATGCTGAAGGGATGTTTTCCTTTGTCTACAACCAGAGGATCCAATCTCAGAATGAGGGATTGGTGATTTAGGACACATATGAGGAGGAATTCTTCACTTAGAGGGTGATGAATTTTTGAAACTCTCTACTCCAGAGGGCTGTGGAGGTTCTGACATGGAATATATTCAAGACAGAGACTGATAGATATAGAGAGAGTGTGGGAAATGATACTGAGATACAACATCAGTCATAATCCAGTTGAATGGTAGAGCAGGCTCAAGGGATCAAATGGCTTACTTCTGCTCCTATTTCCTATGGTCTTCTACAAACTCTAAACCTAGGGACCATCAATGTAAGACATTTAATAATAAAGCCGATAAGGAATTCAGGACAAATTTCTTTACATAGATAGTGGTGAGAATGTGGACCTCTACCACAGGAAATGGTTGTGATGAATTTTGCAAATGCAGTTAAGGGCAAGTTGGATAAGTTGATGAAGAAAGGAGGGATATTTTGTAGGATGAGATGAAGAGAGGGTGGGAAGAGGCTTATGTGGAGCATGTACATTGTTACAGATAGGTTCAGACAAATGCTTTTTGTGCAATTATTTATGATCAAAATGGAGATGGTCACTATTCAAAGTTAATTCCTTTACAACAATTACATAAATGAAATCAAATGAGATTAATATTGATTTGATGGTTGATGGAAGTTGACGAAGGAATTTTGTATTGTTAAATAGCAATGTGCTTCAAATTGTTATTCACTTCTTTGATATCCATGTTTCACTATGGATATCTCTTTGATCAGGCCATGATCAACATGCACAATAGTAATGTATCCCTTTTAACAGTAAGTCTTTTTATCTGATGCCAAAGAATACAGTCTAACTTCTTTATTATTGACAAATCTCATTGTGTGATACAAACAACCTCCCTTTTGCCTCAAGGTAAAAATACCATGGATGATGGAAATGTGAACGAAAAAAAGCAGAAAAATACCGGAAATTTTCTGCAGTCTTGAAGGCACCCGCAGAAGAGGAAACAAAATTAACATTTTGGGTCAATGTTGTTAAGACAGAAGATGTCAGAGACTGAACAGATTTTCAGCAGCTGCTCATTTCTTGATGCTTTGCATTTCCTATGAAAGGTCATCGACCCAAAGCAGGGGCAGTTTGAACTCAATGGACTGGATGGGAACTCCACTGGATTGAGTGGAATCTGCCAGATCTTTCTCCATTAATCCAGAATTCTGGATTCCTTGCCTGAAAGGGCATTGGAAGCAAATTCAATTTTTTTTCCTTTATTCTTTCACGGGATGAGGACGTTGTTGCTAGGCAGTATTTATTGCCCATCCCTAATTGCTCAGAGGGCAGTTAAGAGTCAACCGCATTGCTGTGGGTCTGGAGTCACATGTAGGTACAGACCAGGTAAGGATGGCAGTTTCTTTCCCTAAAGGACATTAGTGAACCAGATGGTATTGTCCCAACAATCAATAATGGATTCATGGTCATCATTAGATTCTTAATTCCAGATATTTATTGAATTCAAATTCCACCATTTGCTATGGTGGGATTCGAACACGGGTCCCCACAACATTATCTGGGTCTTTGGATTAACAGTCCAGCGATAATACCAATTAGGCCATCACCTCCCCTATTGGAACTTTGTAAAGTAAATTTTTTAAAAAGTTCATTCATGGGTTATGTTCGTCACTGGCTAGGACAGCATTTATTGCCCATCCCTAATTTCCCAGAGGGCAGTTGGGAGTCAACCACATTGTTGTGGGTTTGGAGTGACATATAGGCCAGACTGGGTAAGGATGGCAGTTACTTTCCCCACAGGACATTAGTGAACTAGATGAAAATTTTTACCAACAATACTTTCATGGTCATTACTGGACTCTCAATTCCAGACTTTTTTATTCGTGAATTCAAATTCCACCATCATGGTGAGATTTGAACCTTGGTCACCAAGACATTATCTGAGTCTCTGGATTAATAGTCCATTGATAATATCACTAGGCAACACCTCTCTTAAAAAATATTTATATTTGTAAAGGGAAAAAATATTGCATGGTTCTGGGAGAAGAGCAGTGAGTTGGGACTAATTGGAGAGAACCAGCACAGGCAAGATGGTTTGAATGGCCTTTTCCTGTGTTTACTGCCAGGCAGCTTGAATTCAGCTTAGTAGCTTCTTATGATATTGTGGGTGAGTTGTGAATACACAAGGCATTTTTTGTCAAGTGTCAAATGAAAATCAAAGACAGGTAGGATATAGTATTGCGCTCACCTTTACAAACAGGCACAGGCTGACCCCAGCTCCCATTGGCCATACGTTCAGCAGAGGAAGTCCCTTCAACATTGTAACCTTTATCACAATAGAATTTGACCGTTTGGCCAACATTAAGGGCGTTATAATGAACTTGCCCATTAATGGGTGAAGGTTGTGCATTGCACAGCATCATTTAGAAAAAGATGCAAGAGGGATTTTACATAGAATCACATAGAATGTAAAAGACAGAGATGGGCCACTTTGCCCAGTGCTTCACACAAACCTCTTCCCTTGTTACTTCACTTTCTATTTCTTCCTCAGGCATGCTCAGTAGATAGTATTCATATCTCCAAGTCATATGGGTGTAGGTTCAAGCCCCAATTCAGGACTTAAGCACAAAAATCAAAGGTATCATTGTAATGTAATAATCTGCTGCACTGTTGAAGGTTTTGCCTTTTGGATGAGATGTTAAAACACTGCCAGTTGCACATAAAAGATCCCATGTTACTATTTTAAAGCAAACCTACATAGCCTTATTTAGGCTTAATTCCTCCAATCCAATGCAGAACATTTAGGCAGCTAGACTCTGCCACTGGGTCTGGTCCATTGCAAACTTTTATGCTCCAGCTCAGGTAGTGTCCAGCTCTTTAAGGTCCGCCTTGAATGTATTACAACTTTGGCCAGCCCAGGTTTTGACTACTGCCTGGACATGTCCACTCTGCCATTCTGGAAAGGGCATATGTTCAGGAGGCGAAGGATGTGTCCTGGCAGTGTCAGTTGTCCTTTTCTGTCATGATGTCCCATCAGGGTCTCTGACCAGTCCTTTGAAGGTAATGTCATCTGTGAAAACTAGGAATGTTGCCAGGGAATGCCGCAGTCTGCACCTACATTCTCCTTTGATAATCAAGAGGAAAAAGAGTATGCAACCTTGCCATGTCCGGTTTTGATGTTAAAGGAGTCCGTAGTGCATGTGTTAGTGTTGATGCAGCAGCTAGAGTAAACATTATAAATGTTTGAAGATCTTAATGTACTGCCCCAGGTTTTTGCCCTGTCTTACAATGTACCAGGGTGACTGCGATCAATGGGATCAAAATCTTCTTGAAATCAATGAAGTTGATAACACATGGCTCCTTTATAGTCTAGGCTTTGCAACTGATGTTCTTGAACATATAAAATCTGCTCACAGCATGACCTTCCATCCTGCCTATTCCTTAGGCAGCATATTTCTGTTTTCAGTCTGTTGAGAAGCACCGTGCTCCGAAGTAGCCAGATACTGACAGTCGTGTTATGTCCCTCCAGTTGTTTTAGTCACTGAGGTTCTCTTTCTTTTGCAACTTGATGTTTACTCCTTGCCTGTCATTATCTGGGGCATCCTCTGCAGGTCAGATCTTGTTGAACTGATCCGTGAGCTCTGTTGTAATATTTCAACAACTCCACCTCAATAGTTGAATGTCAACTAGTGAGGAATTGTCACATTAGAGGTTGTGAAGAACAGCAAGAGAAATATTTCTGAGGTCTTATTTAGTCATTCAATCACCATCAAAAGAAAACAGATTATCTGAAAACAGAATATTGCATTACTGTTTATTGAGAGGTTTGGAGTGCAACTCAGTGTTGCATTTTCTACAAGAAAATAGTAAACAAACTTCAAAAAAGTCCATTGTTGACTGGAAAGCATCTTGAGACATTCAGTAGTTCTGAAAAACGTTGTATAAATGCAAATCTTTCTTTTCTATCAACTTACCTAGCTTCCTCATTAAATGCATCTATGTTAGTCAACTTAACATCCCACATTCTAACCAATCTCTGGTTTAAGAAGTTTCTCATAAATTCCTGATTGAATTAATCAGTGACAGTACCTTTCATTTATGGCCCTCAATTCTGATGTCACTCACAGCAGAAATATTATTTTCACACCTAAATCATCAATTCCATTCATAATTTTAAAGATTTCTATCAGGTCACCTCTCCTCCATTTTTAACAGCCCCAGACTATTCAGCCTATTTCAATTTAGTAAATGTTACCATCTGCTTGTAACAGGAAGGATCATTTGAGATTGGCACATAAGACATTGAAATTTTGGGAATAAAATATAGCAGGGTAATGCACCTTCTCAAGGGCGACTTGGGATGGGCCCACGTCCCATGAGTGAATTAAGAAAAAACTCACTGCTGAGTGAATTTGATTTCTGATTCATATCAAATTTCTGGTTGAGGTTTCATTAAAGAAAAGCATTCATTTTATTATTTCCTTTTTATGTAAGTTGTTTTTAAAGTTTCATCACCATAACCTGTGAGGTTGCAAAATAAAAATATAATTATTTTGGCCAGGGAGTGCCTCAGAGATGTTTAAAAGCTAATGGTTGTTTACAATTTTTCATGCCATGTTCTAATGCAACATGTTGGAGAAGGAAACCAAAATATTGACACACTATGAAGCAATACTATTCAATACTCATGGCCAGTGTGCCAATAGCAAAAAGAAACTGAAGAAGACAGTTGTTTCATGTGCATAATATAGAATCTGAGACTGACTATAATGCAAAAGGAGACCATTTGGCCCTGCATGTCTGTACCAGATCTCTGCAAGGGCAACTCACCAAGTCCCACTCCCCAGTGTTTTGTTTTCAGCCTTGCAAAACTTTCTATTCAGATAATGATTCAATTCTCTTTTAAATGCCACAACTTAGTTTGTCTCCACCATGCTCTCAGGCAGTGATTCCAAATCTCAAACGCTTTCTCCATTCACCCTGAAATTGATGTCGTCTGTTTCCACAGATGGGATCCATTTATCCCTATCTATTCTGTTCCTCTTAAAATTCTCTAAGTAGAACAACAACTGATAAAGTGTGCTTTAAGAACGTTATATACCTCAGATTTTTGACGATAATGATACTTCCTTCTAAGACATTCTGACCTGCAAACATAGGCGGACCTTCTTTTATTGCTCCTTGAGAATGCCAGAATGGTCAGAGATGAGACCTTCACTTGAGATATGAACTATGACATATTCTGCTTGCCTCAAATGTGGCCAAAGTTGCAAAGGATGACAGGTCAAGATCGCACATTAAATTTTAGGGGTTCCCACATCCTCAGGCTTTGTTGCAGACAAGTACAATGGTCAGTGCAGTTTGATATGTTGATACCAATTGGCACAGGGTGAGTATAGGGTGCACGTGGGGTCCGAGGCATAATATCAGACAGGTTTCTTTACATAGCAAGATGAAGAAAAAGAGTTAAGAAATATTTTTAGGCAAGATTCCCAACATACCTCAAGCTTTAGCCAGCTCCTCTCGACTTTCCAGCCTTGCCATGTCACTGATGACTCCCCGAGTGGGAGGAGGCACCATTCAATAAATGCATTAATGGATGGGCAGGAGCAACAAGTAATGTTTTGGTGTGGACTCACGGAGGCTTAGAGTGTTCTGTGTGTCTCATCAATAACGCTGTGGAGTTTGAAGAAATCAAGTGATGTTGAAGAATTTCGATGTGAGTTCTAATTTGGTTGCTACTTTTCCATGGAATGGAAATAATTTAACCTCTTGCTTTAGTACACAGTTCATCTTCATGCGGTGTCTGTGGCTGATGTTGCTCTTGTTTGTTAATGTTGGTTACAAATATCTCATGGAGTCAAAGTTCAATCCTGAGTTCACACCTACTGGCACAGTCTGGCTGATACTGTCCTTAAATCATGTTTGGTGCAGAAGGCACAAATCAGGCACTGTCTTCTTGGTAAGGTTGAAACTCTGAAGGAAGTTACCCTACGACATTCCTTAATGAGCTGCACCTAAGGTCCGTACACATGGAAAAGGAGAGTAATGGCCGGTCTACCTCTGGTTAAAGTGAATTCCTGTTCTGCTGATCCTTTCATCTCCTTTCCTGCCTCTAACAACAGTCAAAAACGCATGTTTGCTAAAAACAAAGTGAAGTGCTTTATCTAATGATTACTTTCTGACTTCTGTACATACATCATTGTAAACTGGGTGGCTAAGAAGGCATTTAGCATGCTTGCCTTCATTGCTCAGACCATGAACATACAAGTTGGGACATCATGCTGAGATTGTACAGGATGTTGGTGAGGCTACTTTTGGAGTACTGTGTGCAGTTCTGTTCACCCTGCTGTAGGAAGTACAGTATTATATTGGAGAGGGTTCAGAAAGGATTGACATGGATGTTGCCGGGAATGGAGGGTTTAAGTTATAAGGAGAGTCATAGAGCTGTACAGCATGTAAACAGACCCTTCAGTCCAACTCGTCCATGCCAACCAGATATCCTGAATTAATCTAGTCCCATTTGCCAGCATTTGGCCCATATCCCTCTAAACCCTTCCCATTCATGTACCCATTCAGATGCCTTTTAAATGCTGTAATCGTACCAGCTTCTACCACTTCCTCTGGCAGATCATTTCATATCCGCACCACCCCCTGCATGAAAAAGTTGCCCCTTAGGTCCTATTTAAATGTTTCCCCTCTCACCTTAAACCTTTATTTTTTGACTCCCCTATCCTGGGAAAAAGACCTTGTCTATTTACCCTATCCATACCCCTCATGATTTTACTCTACCTTCAAAGAACTATGAACCTGCATTTCAAGGTCTCTTTGTTTGGCAACACTCCCCAGGACCTTACCATTAAGTGTATAAGTCCTGCCCTGATTTGCCTTTCCTAAATGCAGCACCTCACATTTATCTAAATTAAACTCTATCTGCCACATTGGCCCTTGGGCCTCTACAAGGTCCCATTGTACTCTGAGATAACCTTCTTCACTGTTCACTACGCCACCAATTTTGGTGTCATTTGCAAACTTACTAACCATCCCTCCCATATTCACATCCAAATTATTTATATAAATGACAAAAATCAGTGGACCCAGCACTGATCCTTGCGGCACATCAACAAGCCTCCAGTCCGAGAAACAAACCTCCACCACTACCTTCTACCTCCTACCTTCAAGCTAATTTTCTATCTAAATGGCTAGCCCTCCCTGGATTCCATGTGATCTAATCTTGCTAACCAGTCTACCATGCAAATTCGTGAAAAACGTCATGCTGAAGTCCATATAGACAATGTCCACTGCCTCTGCCTTCATCAATGTTCTCCTTCAAAAAAACTCAATCAAGTTAGTGAGACATGATTTCCCACACGCAAAACTATATTGACAATCCCTAATCAGTCCCTGTCTTTCCAAAAACATGTAAATCCTGAACCTCCAACAACTTACCCACCACCGATGTAGTTCTCTGGCGTTTCCTTACCACCTTTCTTAAATAATGGCAACATTTTAGACACCCTCCAGTCTTCCGGCATTTGATGGTACAAATATCCCAGCCAGGGGCCCAGCAATCACTTTCCAATGGGAAGAGACTGGGACTTTTTCCACTGGAGTGTAGGAGTTTGAGAGCTAACCTTATAGAAGTTTATAAAATCATGAGGGGCATAGATAAGGTGAATAGTAAAGGTCTTTTCCATAGGGTAAGGGAGTTCAAAACTAGAGGGCATGTTTTTAATGTGTGAGGAGAAAGATTTAAATGGGACCTGAGGGGCAACTTTTTCACGCAGAAGATGGTTTGTATGTGAAATGAATTGCCAGGGGAAGTGCTAGATGCAGGTATACATGTAAAAGATATTTGGATAGGTACATGAATATGAAATGGTTAGTAAGTTTTCAGATGACACCAAAATTGGTGGCGTAGTGGACAGTGAAGAAGGTTATCTCAGAGTACAATGGGACCTTGATCAGATATGAAATAGGTTAGGAGGATATAGGCCAAATGCAGGCAAGTGGGACTAATTTAGTTTGGGAAACGTAGTTGGTATGCATGAGTTGGAGGGAAGAGTCTGTTTCCTGGCTGCGTAACTATGACTCTAAGTTAAAAACAATTAACTTCCCTCCTGGAAATGTTGGGAATAAATTTCTTTGGTGTTTTCCTTGTTCCTTTACTGTACACTTGGGCCATATTTGGCAGAAATTCCATTTGTACACTTAAATGGAGTTTCCCTGTGCAAAAACCTCAATCAATGTTTTAGTGGATTAGAAGGATCTCCCATAAATTTACTCTTCCCACACTATTTCCTAATTTAATTCAATTCATTTGGCCAGTTGCGATTCTATCAAAGTGGGAGGTAAAGCCAATCAGTTCAAATACAAACATGCTGTATGAATGCTTGACAGTCTATCTGACTCAATAGATATGTAAATAATTGTTTGGCTCTTGCTTTGAATACTAATTAGCCTGTGCTTTCCAGTTTAATGAATTTTATCCCTAATGATAAGGATATGTAACCACAATCTCCAGTAAATAATAGCTAATTTACTTAACATGGCTCAATAAACTATATTTACTCAAGAATGAAAGTGACCAAGGTATTTTTAGGAATCAAATATCATTATAACTACATTTTAGTCATGCTGTTATTTCATCCTTCCAGTTTTAAAAATTGCAGACACAAGTTCAAATAGGTCAGTTCCCAGCCGAGATCTTTCTACACAGTAGGAATAGTGAGGCTACAGTGATATTGTTGACTTTTGAGATTGTTATGTATAGCAGATTTGGAAATAGAGCGAGGCAATCCATAACCATTGCAAGACATCAGCACAGGATATCTGGTCAATGTTTTGGAAGGGATTCTTTTGTTGTTCCTGTACCTCATTTAAAAGTTTAAAGTTTTTACATTTCTAAACTTAATGTAGTGTCACTTGATACTCCTTTACCATTTTCAATTACCATCAGCAAGAGTGACTTCAAATTTAACAGAAAACAGGTCAAAAATCATTCTCCAGCACAGTTAAGAAGTTGCATAGAGGAAGGAACAAACCACAACATATGAGGTAACCAAAAAAAGGAAGGAAGAGAATCAAGGGGAAACTGAGCTTACATGAATTAGCATTTTGACTTGTAAAGATTTGTTGAGCGATTCTCTTGCATCCCTTGGCTTACATTTTGCAATATGAAGTCCAGTAGAAATCTTGGATTACTTCCTTTGAAACATTTAGCTTCACAGTTAGGAATCCTTAATGGTGTGACTGTACTTGTAATCTCAGCTTTCCTTGGGAACATGTGCCTCCACCTTTGGTCTGCTCTATAAGTGGGTATATTGGGAGACCAGTGAATGAGTCCAGATGCCCTTTTTGAGCATCTCTGTGTTGACTATCTTCTGTACTCAATGTCACAAATAGGGCAATTCCCACGGCAAAACCCTTTGGTGGCAGTAAAAGGATTGCAGCAAAAGTAAGTAAACAAATTGGCACAAAGAAACACAAGAACCTAAACTGAGTAATAACAGTGAGAAAAGAATTCTTGGAATGGGTTGAAATACACATTTCTTAATATTATTATGACTTTAAAATTAAGTTCTATTGATTTGCTAGTACCAGTATCATATACCTGGAAATTGTGGGAATGGATAATTTTAACACCAACATTAATGAATGCATATCATGCACACCAGAAACCTGGGACCATTGTGCAGGATTGCCCACTCGGTAAAATAAAGTTAAATGAATTCAGTTTATATAAAGTGTCTGCTTTCTGTATAGAGTTTCCTTACCTCTAGGGGATTGTGAGATGCACAAAATGGGTCCATTTCAGATAAATAATTTTGTGCTGTTAATGTGGGTGCAAGTTCATAAGGGTGTTTAGTACTCAAAAGAATTAAACTGCATTGTTTCATTTTTCATGAGGCATGGGTGACATGGGCAAGGCCAGCAATTATTGCCCACTCTGAATTGCCCTAGGTTTGCTTGGGTTCCATTTCAGACAGCATTGCTATGGGTCTGGAGTCACATGTAGGCCAGATTGGGTAAGGACAGCCAATGCCCTTCCTTAAAGTGAACCAGATGAGTTTTTATGACAATCAGCAGTAATTTTATAGCACCATTGCTAAGGCTAGCTTTCAGTTCCAGATTATTTTCTCATTCACTAAATTTAAATTCCACTAGTTGCTGTGATGGGGCTTGAACACATACCCCAGAGCATCAGTCTGGTCCTCTAAACTAACCAGTGGTATGACACAACACTGCCATTGCTCCCTTCAACTAGTCATTGATGCTGTGACTATTGTAAACTGAATCCTTTTCCTGAATCTAGACCCGCGTTAATAACCCAATATGTAGTGAATCTTTGCCAAGCATCTGATCATGTTCAACTGACTGACAGCCTCAGGTCTAGTGAGTTGGGGCACATTAACTGGAAACTGTAGGCTCCCGAGCGTCTTTTTGAATGAAATGTATGTTCTTATTATTTGAATGTGGCAACTCTGACAAACTACCATACATAGAATAGACTGTCAGTGTGTTCCATATTGGGCATTCCAGCTCAATGGCAAATAAAAAGGAATGTACTAATTACCCTCGCAGTGAGGAAGAGGTTGGCTCCAGGTTCCATTAGCGAGGCAGGTGATGTTCTGAGGCCCAACAAGGTGGTAACCAACATTACAAACAAAGGTGATGTTACTCATGTACGAATCTCCAGTTCCAATACTCACTGCATTATCCACTCCTGAGTGCGGTTCACAGCTGATTCCTTTAATGAAAGACAAAATCCTGCTATTAGCAGGTCAAGTATATGAAGAAAACTGATGATCTGGTGACCTGACACTGTGAACAGAGTATGGAGCGGGGATTGGGGTTCCGCAAACAGAGGATAGTCCCCAGAATCATAACCTGTCACGGGGATTCAGCGCACTGGTGCAGAGTATTGACATTGTCACGGTGGAGGAGAATTACTCAGACATTTTGGGGGATGCTTCTGAAAAGCCGTGGCCCTGGAACCAGCAAGAGGTCGGAGAGGAGATCGTGGTAAAGGGCCAAGAATTTTGACGGGGAGGGAGCAAGCATTTTAATGGTCATATCAGAAAGATCTGGTTAAGTGCTGATCATGAAAAGATTGGTGTTATAAGTCTCAATTTTGCCTGGAAATGGTTGGCTGTGAAGAGCGAATGAAAGGTCATTTTTTTCCAATCAGTTTTCATCACTGAAGGAAAACAGAAATTTGCCATGAGTTTCCACTGGATTGAAATGCTGAGCACGTAGCCACTCACCTCGATATTATACACCAGGCTGAAATGTTTCACTTCTTTAAAACTGAAATATATTAATGTATGAAAATCAGCTCAGGGGAAGCGATGGCCTAGTGGTAAAATCGCTGTTAATTCAGAGGCCCAGGTAATGTTCTGGGGTTTGAATCCCACCATAGCAGATGGTGGAATGTGAATTCAATAAAAATCTGGATTTAACAGTCTAATGATGACCACAAATCATCCATTATTGATTGTTGGGAAAATACCATCTGGTTCACTAATGTCCTTTAGGGAAGGAAACTGCCATCCTTACCTGGTCTGACCTACATGTGACTCCAGACCTGCAGCAATGTGGTTGACTCTTCACTGCCATCTGGGCAACTAGAGATGCTAGCCTAGCCAGCGATCACCTCATTATTAGATTTAGGGCTCATCAAGTGGCCAAAGAAATTTTTTAAAAATCTGACATTATTTATAAACGCCCCGTATAACCAAAGCAAAATATTGCAGATGCTGAAAATCTGACATAAAAAAGAAAGTGCTGGAAAATCTCAACAGACCGTGCAGCATCTGTGAGAGTGAGATAAACTGATACTACAAGTGGATGATGACTCAAAATCTGGATACAATACTCTCTCCTCAAATGCTGCAAGACCTTCTGACTTTTTTTCTGCTTTTGCTGTTTTTTTTTATAACCTATGATTTTTCACTCTGCCTTCATTTGCTGCAGTGTCCTGAAGACTGGTCTTTAAGTTTGAGCAATCCCGGGACAATCCCAGAGAATTGATCATCCTAGAGATAATGCTAGTCATTATGAGGAAGATGGTGAAGAATATTAAATAAAATGAGTAGATTAGAGACAAACTGCACTTCCAGATGAAAAACATCATCTATGAGGGGTTTGCTATTCTGCTCTAAGCTCCTAAATGGCATCTTATATCCTGATTTCATTGAATGGGTCCCATCCAGAAGAAGGGGAGTCTGAAGAAGATTCATACAGGACTCGAAATGTTGACTGTTTCTCTCTCCACAAATGCTGCCAGACCTGCTAAGTTTGTCTTGTCCAGCATTATTTCTGTTTGCTTCTCATTTCAAGCATCTGAAGTATTTTGCTTTTGTTTGAGCGCTAAATAAATTTTGACAGGATTTCTAACATGGAAGTTTAAATTTTTTTGAGAATGTCAACAATTTGTTTTGAAAAAACATATCATGAAACAATCCCTATTGCGAATGAGGTACTATTTATAATAAAAGGGATGACTGTGTGGTCTGTCTGAAATCAGATCATTGGCCCACTATCTGCTGATGCTTCAGCCTGTTTTACTGTCGGCAGTGTTTTGCTTTTCCAAAAAGATATTTCCCCAGTCTGTTTTTGCTAGAATGGGAATTGAACCAACACTGTTGACATGATTCTGAATCATATGCCAACCATGGAGCCAAATGAGCTAACCAGGCCCCAATGCGAAGGCCAGTCCATCAATGAATATTGAAATAAACTGATACAACACATTGATTGAGTTCTTTTCATGGGCTGGAAATATTGAATAACTGGCATTAGCTACTTTGTCAGCTGAACACTGCAGTGAGTTGCATGCAGTTGATAATTAAATCTGCAGAAATAGGTCCATAAATTCTGTCAAAAATCACATGACACCAGGTTATAGTCCAACAGGTTTATTTGAAAATGCAAGCTTTCGATGCCTTGTTCCTTCTATCACCTGCAGAAGGAGTAAGATTGCGAAAGCTTGTGTTTTCAAACAAACCTGTTGGACTATAACCTGGCGTCATGTGATTTTTGACCTTGTTCATCCTTGTCCAACACTGGCACCTCCACATCATAAATTCTGTGACATGGCTCACATTATGATATTGTGACTTTAAAGCAAATGTACAAAAACCCTGTTTATATACGTAAACAGGTTTTTCTTGGGGTAGTCATGGTAAAAACTAAGAAATAGCAGAACAAGTTGGACCTTCCGGCCCTTGAACCTGCTCTACTGTTCAGTCAAATCATGGCTCACTTCTATCTTAACAGCATTTTGTTGCACTATCCTCATATCCCTTGATTCCTATATTGTCCAAAAACAAACAAATTCTGTCTTGAAATATACTCACCAATTGAGTATCATCAGCTCTCTAAGGTAGAAAATTGCACAATTTACAACTCTCAGATAAAAGAAATTTCTCCTCAGATCAGGCTGAAAAGTGTGAATCACAATATATGTCTGTTAATTGTAGTAGCCTCTAGTTTGAGATTCTGCAGTCAGGGAAACAGCCTCCCTCCATCAAAATGTCAATGATACCTTCCTCTAAATCATAATCGACAAATTAAAATGATTAACTCCAGTAATCCCAGCTGAGCAATGGTTAGACAGCTGATATTCTGAATCCAGCACTTGGTGCCTTGGCTCAGTGGATTAAAGGTCTTTGCCTGGTAAATGCAGGATCTTGAATTTGATTCTCAGCAGTTTCGGTCTCACTGTTTCCTGAAAACACATTCTGAATTAATTACCTCATTCCTGAAAGTACTTACTCTGACAGGAAGCCTCTGTTCCATTCCATGTCCCATCTGCTTGGCAGAATCTCTCCACATTGCCCTGTAACAGCAATAAGTAACAATAACTAGAGAATGCAGTGCCCTGAAAGTGGCATCCTGCACCTTGCTAAATAGGATTCGTGTAGATAGGATGATGCAGCGTCAGGCTAAAGTGACTCTTCTGTGCTGTATGACTCCATGACCATCTGCAAAATCCCAGTTCTGTGTTTGATTCAAATTATTCCTCGCAATACATTGGTGCATGTAATCCCAACCTGCTTTTGATTTTTGCACTGCTGGTGGGGGAGCTGGGAGGAAGAAAGGAATTTTCCAAACCATCTTTTAAATGTGTAAATCTCCCTGCTGCACAATCCCTCTCTCCACCTTTAAAGCTGCTTCTTAAAACCTACTGAGCTTTTGCACAGTAAAAATCAAAAGAACTGCAGATGCTGTAAATCAGAAACAAAAACAGAAATTGCGAGAAATGCTCAGCAGGTCTGACAGTATCTGTGGAGAGAAATCAGAGTTAATGTTTTGGGTCGAGTGATCCTTCTTCAGAACTGCTGATAACTAAAAAACTGTTGGTTTATATGCAGAAGATAGGATGGGTGGAGCTGGTAGGGAATAAATGACAGGTGGTGATGGAGCCCAAAAGAAGAACAGTTGGACAGACAAAGGAGTGGATAATGATCTGGCTAGGAGGGTGAATAGCTATTAATGGGGTCTGTTAGTGGCTCACACTGGGTTGTAAGTAACAGCAAATAACAAGGCCTAGTGTGTGGGAGTTGGGGTAAGGACATGGAGGAGTTCAAGCCCTAAGATTATTGAGTTCAGAAGGCTGCATGGTCCCCAAGTGGAAAATGAGATGCTGTTATTCCAGCTTGCACTGAGCTTCCTTGGTGCACTGCAGCAAGCCTGAGACAGAGATGTTGGCAAGGGAACAAGGTGGTATGTTGAAGTGGCAGGCAACTGGAAGCTCATTGTTAGTCACGAACAGTCCCCTATTAATAGCAATTCACCCTTCTTGCCAGATCGTTATCCACTCCTTTCTGTCCAACTGCTCTTCACTCTCTTTGAGTTTTATCCCCACCTACTGTTTACTCCTTACTCCCCGTCCCCCACCCTCTTATCTGCATATAAACCGACATTTTCTTAGCTACCATCAGTTCTGAGGAAGGGTCACTTGACCTGAAATGTTAACTTGATTTCTCTTCACAGATGCTGCTGAGCATTTCGAGCTTTTGCTCAGGATTGGTCAGGATTTAATGCTTTTCGATCTAAATGTTGAGGGCAGGTCACTTTAATGGTGATTAAACCCTCCTCTCACCAGTGAGAAAGACTGCCAGCACATAAGCGCCGACTGACAGGCTTCTTGTCCCTGTTAAATGCTTAATTAGAAAAATCCTGTATCGTCTGCCAGCGAAACAAAGACCAGGAAGTAAGACAGAGAATGTTGGAGAAACTCAGCAGGTCTGGCAGCATTAATGGACAGAGAAACACGGAGTATAGTTAAGACTGAGTTAGATAGCTTTTTGATGGATAAGAGAATCAAATGTTATGGTAGTGGACAGGAAAAGGGAGTTGTGTCTGCACTCAGATCAACCAGGACCTAATCAAAAGGCAGGCAGCCTCAAGGGGCCAAATGGCCTCCTCTGTTTCTACTTCTGTGTTCTCAAGTTGTACAAGCTCAACTAGGAAAGGCCACTAAATGATAGAATCCTACAGCACAGGAAAGAACCAGTTAGCCCAATGTGCCTTTATCTGCTCTGAGAGCATTACCAGTTACTTTCACAACCGCTTTGCTATTGCCCAAAGCTCAAGAAAAGTTATTTTGAAAGTTATTACTGAATCTGATTTCCCCAGTGCTTACAGGCAGTGCATTCTGGATCAAAATAATTGCTTCATTTAAAAAAGAAGTTACCACTTAAGAGATAGTAGGAACTGCAGATGCTGGAGAATCTGAGATAACAAGGTGTAGAGCTGGATGAACACAGCAGGCCAAGCAGCATCAGAGGAGCAGGAAGGCTGACGTTTCGGGCCTAGACCAGCTCTACACCTTGTTATCACTTTTCTTAAACCTGTACCCTCTAGCTATCAAACCAATGGGAACCAGCCAAACGACTCTCAAAATGACAAACACTAGCTGTGCCAGTGATGCCCATACTGTTTTTAAAGAATGCCAGCAAGGAGTTAAATTTTAAGAAATGTCAGATGAATGCAATTTGATTTTTAAAATATTGAAGCAATTTTAAAAGAAAGGCATAGAAACAAGAAAAGGTACCTGTAACCCATAGCCGTTATCACATTGATAAGTTATACTGTCTTGATATACGTAGCTGGTTCCCTTAATTGAGCCATGCAATGGAGGGAGTAGCTCCTCACACAATACGGGGTGACACAGAATATCTGAAATTGGTGGATTCCAGAAACCATTCTGCCGAAACATTCGAAAGTAGATTAAAACAATCATACATGCAAAGCCAACGTGAAAGACAATTGCATTAAAAATTAGTCTTTATCATATAAATGATTGCAATTATATTTGGAGTCATTATTTATCTGCACTGCATTTAACAAATTTAGACATGTTGACCAATATGTGAAGCACACTATCCCATTGTGGTGAATATGAGCAATCATTAAATAGGAAGCTAGGGAGACATAGGAGGGTGCAAGGAACAGAAGGAAGGGAGAACAGGGCAAGATGAAATTAAAAAAAGTTGGAGGAAGCTCATGTAGAACATAAGCATGTGTATAAATCAATTGACATTTTATAAATCCTGTAAATAGCTGGCTCTGAATCTTGTTACTCTCTTGATGCTTTTACTTGGATTAATTAAGATGGGTATGTCTATAAGGTTCATTAAATTTATACAAGCCTTGATTTAACATGTGGAATGCCTGTGAAAGCCTATGCAATGCACTGACTTATTTGTACAGTACTTTACTGCAATGGTTTCACAATACATGCCATGAATTATTAATATTTTGTTAGTAAGAAATGAACTATCCATCTAACTGGAAGCAGTACACAATATGATTGCTGTATTTCCTACATTGCAAGACTGCTACACTTCAAGAAGTATTTCATTGGTTGTGAAGCCCTTGGGATACCCTGAGGTTGGGAAGAGGTACTACATAAATGTAAATCTTTTCCATATTGCAAGAAAAACAATGCCTTACAAAATTAAACCCTAGAACCACAGCACATCACATCAGTATTACAACAAATTAGAAAGAATTTACAGCTATTCAGCCTCACTGATCAATGCTTGCATTTATGCTGTGAATGAACCACCTTCCATTTTACTTCACTCCCTACAATCTGTATAACTTCTTATTCCTGCAAATATGCTATATTTTATAAACAATATTCTATGTATTTGCAAATATGAAATTGAATGTCCCCTGGTGAATTTCATACACACCTATAGAAAACTTGTATGTGTATCTAACACAACTTTACTAGGAGTACTTACCTGACAGACAGACAGGTTTGCTCCTGACAGTCTGTATCCTTCTTCACAGGAGATGATAATACTTTCATTAAGTGTAAATTGTGTTCCAGAAACAACAACATTTGCCATTTTGCTCATTGGCAGAGGGCAAGTCTGTAGATTGCACAGAATACTGTGATTGGACCAAGAGCCATCTTCTAAGCATGTTCTTGTATCTTTCTCAGCTTCCATTACATAACCCTCGAAACATCTGCAAAAAGACAAGTTGCTCTTAAATACTTGCTGCCTGAAGATCAAATGTTCATGTTTCAATTCTCAAATATTCAACAAAATGCAACTTCATATATGATTAGTGATTCCATAATTATGACCAGACTAAAGATAATTTTACTTGATTAATTGAATTCAGAAGTGACAACTTGACAATAACCATCTAAATACACTCAAAAGAAATGTAGCTGAACACTTTTAGATGGGAATAATACAGGGAACAGTAGATCAGGTTAATCTGGGAGCTAAGTTAAAACTCATCACAAGTGTTATTTGCTGAAAAACATCTCAATTTTGACTGGTACAGATAGAGATAAAATATATTCAGGGACTAATCACTCTAACAGCTATGTTCATATACCATGTAATAATGCAAGAGAAGTGGAGGAGGAAATATGCGGAACACTTAGCGAAATGAGTACAAAATGTGACACTCTTCAGGTGGAGCATTCTATGATTTCACTTGGACCTAAGTGTAGTCCATGCAAGAATTTTAGACAGCCATCGCATTTACACCCTCAGCTATCCTTTAGCTTGTACATCTTCCTTTTAAAAGAATATGTTATACTTAAAGTTTCAAAATATCCAGAAGCGATTTAGGCTTCAGTACATTTTCATGACATGTTCCATTGCTAGTCTTTATGTTCCTTCTCCCTCATATGGTTGTCAGCTTCCCTTTAAATGTATCTATTATCTTTTCTTTAATCACTGCCTATGGTAACACAGTATGCATAATTTTTAGGATTTTTGAGACAATGTTCTATGAAAGACTAGTGAATGAGCAACACTTCAAAAGGATGGATGCCCTTCAAATACCGAACTGTAAGTCTCAAATGGGTTTGCCCTAGACTACAGACATAATAAATAAATTGAAAAACAAATGGCAGTTCTGGGTGAAATAAATATGTTTGTGTTTTATCATTCCAGAATTGCA
Organism: Rhincodon typus; assembly: GCF_021869965.1. Taxonomy (NCBI): domain Eukaryota; kingdom Metazoa; phylum Chordata; class Chondrichthyes; order Orectolobiformes; family Rhincodontidae; genus Rhincodon; species Rhincodon typus. Next base: position 28,843,236 of record NC_063334.1, read on the forward strand.
CAAGGGGGTTAAAAACCAACTGCAACCACTCATCTGTATGTGTGCAAGTAGGCTAGAGAGCTGGTGTGCTAGCGGGCTGGCTTGTAGTTCAAGTTCTACTGTATTAAAATGTGCTGTGAAGAGGCAAAGTTGAGAAATCCCACTAGAAATCCTGCATGTGGAGGTGAAAATAAACAAAATCTCTCTCTGGTTGCTGAACGCAAGGCAGCGTGGCCATTTTCGAAGGTAGCTGCAGAACCAAGAATCTCCAAGCAACTGCTCAACTGGCAGAGTCAATGCTACCACTATATTTCATAAGGAATTCATCACAGACGAGACTTTGTCTGGTCTGTGTTAAATTTCTTTTTAACCTTTGTCCTTTTGAACCTATTTTTCATTTCTAATCTGTGTGAACATGTGTCACATTTTATTATCTTTTCTCACATTTTGATACTTGATAAACTCAATCTTTCGTGAATTAGTGAAATTGGTTAAATTCCCTTGTTTTAAAAGGTATCCATGAGGGAAGGGATCCTTCTATGCTAGCCTTATTACAACCAAGGGAGTAGCAAAATAAAGAAAACGAGCCAGTTAATCCCTCACCTGGGATCAAAATGAATTGGGGACCCATGCACAGGGACCAGTTGTATTTCATTTCTGTGATGTTTGTCCTGTATAGTACTGTATAAGATTGGAAATGCTACAGTCAATTTTTCTTGGTGCACCAATGCTCTGTAGGTACAGATTCTTTAAATGGCAACCTGTTGGTTCCATCCTTGGACTGGGACCTTTCCCAGACCAGAGGCTAGGCTGATAAGGGAAAGAAATGATCATCTTTATGTTGGATCGCTCAATGACCATGACCAATCACCAGCTCTCTAATGTCCTCAAGTACTGCAAACCTCCAAGACTTCTGTACTCTTCCAGTCTGCCCTCTAACACATTCTTATCATCTGTTGCTCCACAATTGCTGGCTGTTCCTAAAGCTGCCCCTGTTCTGAACTTTGGAATTGATTCCCAAAACCTCTCCACCTCTCTCCTCCCCCTTTAAGGTGCTCTTTCAAGTCTACTTTTTGATTCATCTTCTGGTCTCTTGGTCTAAATCGCCTTGTGGCTCAGTGTCAAGTTTTGCCTGGTGATGCTACTTTGAAGCACCTTGGGGCCTTCATGCTTTACTTATTTCTAAAGGCTATACAAATGCAAATTGTTGTTGCTTCATGACAACTCACACTAAGGCACTCTGTCTTTGGACCGAATCGCGACAACTATTATCTATCACATACCGCCCCATGAATCTCCAAATACAACATGTCATCCTCTGCCATTTTCGCCATCTGCAATCAGAACCCACCACCAAAGAGATATTCCCCTCCCCAACCCTATCTGCTTTCCATAAGGACCACTCACTCCGCAACTCCCTCATTCGCTCCACCCTCCCCACCAACTCTTCCACCACACCCGGCACCTTACCGTGCGACCGCAGGAAGTGCTACACCTGCCCCTACACATGCCCCTCACTTCCGTCCATGCCCCAAACAATCATTCCAAATCCGAAAGGGATTCACCTGTACGTCTTCTAACCTGGTCTATTGCATCCATTGCTCCTGATGTGGTCTGCTCTACATCGGAGAGACCAAGCGCAGACTTCGGTGACTGATTCGTGGAGCATCTGCATTCTGTACACTCCAATCAATACCACTTTCTGGTTGCCAGCCATTTCAACTCTCCCTCCTACTCCCTTGGCAACATGTCCATCCTCCACTGTCACAATGAGGCCACACATAAACTGGAGGAACAACACCTTATATTCTGTTTCGAGAGCTTATAGCACAATGGCCTCAACGTAGAAATCGCCAGGTTCAAAATCTCCCCAGCCCCAGCCTCATCCCAGGTCCAGCCCTCCCTCTTGTCCCCACCTCCTTGACCTGATACAACCTGTCCATCTTCCTACTCAGCTATCCGCCCCACCCTTCCCATTGACCAATCTCTACAACGCCCTACCTGCATCCACCTATTACCAACCCACCTACCTTCCCCCAGCTCCACCCCTCTCTATTTATTTCTGAGCTCCCTTCCCCTTCGCCAGTCCTGATGAAGGGTCCTGACCCAAAACATCGATTTTCCTGCTCCTTGGATGCTGTGCTCTTCCAGCTCCACATTTTTATCAACTCTGACTTCCAGCATCTGCAGTTTTTACTACCTCCAAGACATTCTGTCATGTCAAGTTATTGTGGTATAGTTCAGAGCAAATGGCAATGTGGTTGACTCTGAATTGCCCTCTGGGCAATTGGGGATGGGCAATAAATGCTGGCCTTGCCAGTGATGCCCTTATCCCATGAATGAATTTAAAAAAATCATCAGACTTTGCATAATTTGAACTGTTTCTCAGCCTGAAGAAAATTAGGAGAGAAAGCGGAGAATAAAATAAATGACAAATGTGGCAGTAAAGAATGTAAAGGAAACAGGTTTCTGGTTTGCAAGTGAATTTGGATTAAAACAATATGAGAAAATTGGCACAAAGATTATGGTCTGGCTTTCCAGAGGCAAATTGAGTAACTGCTCTCCCCCAACTCTACCTCACATCGTGGGGGAGCTGTGTTTGCATACACTGCAATATCGCTTGATCAGCAATCTAGTGTCACCCACCAACTCCTGGTAATGCGAAAGGGAAGTGAATAATGAGATCAGAAGCCAGATCCCCACACTTCATGGAAAAGCTAATAAACTGCAATGTCTCCTGGCACACTCCATTTTACGGGAGGCAGATGGAGAAACATTTGGAGTGAGTTACACTGGGGTGGGCACAAGGGTGTCCAAAAAGGCCTACGGGTGGATCCACGGGTGCATGAAGCAGCAGAGTCTCCTACTGAAGGTGACAACATCTGGCTGTTAGTGGACTTGATTTATTCTCCTGTTGTAAAGTTCCAAAAGAAGGAGAGAATGAGGGAACAGGAAGTCTCTAAATTTGCGACTGCAACTGACATCCAGTTCATTGCTTAACCACATTCCTGCCGGACATCCCACATTAGACAGATGATTTGATGTGGTGCCCCCTTGCCTACACTAATTGGTTGGATTCCCATTGTCTGCCCACTGCTTGATTTAATGTAATGTACTGGTAGGACCAGGAGTGATTGAGCTGTGCACCTCCCCTTTCATCTCCCTCACCCCACATTGACCTGTAAATCCAACTGCGAGATGAAGGTAGTTAAAAAGGGAACATATTGGACCCAAACAACGCAGAATGAATTAGCCTTGCACCAATATCAGGTAGAATAATTGATTCAAGAGAATAACATTAAAAGATCCACGGAACTTAGGCAATGTAGTCCTTACCTATAACCAACTTTACTCCCGAAGGTGTGCAGGTCTCCTGTTATAGCAGCGTTCTGCACTGGTGGAGGAGGACCACAGAGCAGGGGCACACATGTTGGGTATGGTCGACTCCATCTCCCTCTTTCTGTGCAGAAAACCGCTGGCTTCCCCTTCATGGTGTAGCCAGGCAAACAGTTGTAGGCTATGGCATTTTCATGCACGGAGCTGCTTCCGTTAAAGAATGCATTGCGAATCAATGGAGGTGTGCCACAAGAAATCCGGCCGCAGTACGGAAGGCTCGAATTCCAAGAGCCTCCATCTTCACACAGAACCTGTGAGGGGCCCAGCAACTTGAAACCTTCCTTGCATTGGAAGGATATTATGCTGCCACAGGCAATATTGTGGCTTGTAGCAAATCCATTGTGTACAACTGGCTGTGGGCACTTGCATGGTTCACATTCTGGGACACTGCCACTCCAAGAGCCATTTTGTAGACAATGTCTAACTAAGGTCCCTGTGAGTTTGTATCCGAGAAAGCAGATGTACTTTACAGAGTCACCAAATCTGAACCTAGACCCATTTATGAATCCATAGGAGATATCTTCTGGAGGTCCGCAGCTGATGGGCACACACTGTGGTGCCTCATCACTCCACTTTCCATCTTCCTGGCACGCGATACTGGGCGCGCCATGCAATAGGTAACCATCCTTGCACTGGAATCCTATTTCCTTCCCAAGCGTGAATTCAAATCCTAAGGCTTTCCCATTCCGTATATCTGCAAGTGGTGGACATGCTATAAAGCTGCATTCCGGCATCTCCCCACTCCAACTCCCATTAGCAAGACAGGTGCGAGTCTGATCCCCCTGAATCAGGAAACCAAAATTGCAACTATAATTGGCCATGCTCTGGAACGTATGATCTCCTGCAGTCACGTTGCCGTTGCTGGGAATGGGAGGTGACCCACAGGAGATTGGGACACACTGTGGCTCTATACCATCCCATTCTTTATTGGCCTGACAGGTTCTCCTCTTGATCCCAACAAGTGAAAATCCAGAGTTGCACTCGTATACAATCACACTGGTGTAAGTGTAGTTACTGCCCTTCACAAAGCCATTTGCAATTTGGCTGGGGACTCCACACAATATAAGTTGACACGCTGGGTTTGCAGTACTCCATTCACTACGCGATGTACAATACCCAGTAGCTGAACCAACAAGCTCATATCCAGGGTCACACACATATTGTATCACACTCCCAACCAGGTTGCTTGAAAAAGTAATGTGTCCATGTTCTGGCTTAATTGGGAGCTCACACTCTATCAGTAGACAGGATGGGGCACTTCCATTCCATGAGGCATCTTCTTGGCACTCCAGCACATTAGACCCTAAGAGCTTGTAGCCACTGTAACAGTAGTAATGAATGACAGTGCCACTAAAGAACTCAGAAGACTGCAGAAGGTCTAAGTTTGATGGAGTATTCCATATTTGCTTGCCATTACTGGAACTCATTTGCTGTGAAGCAGAAGTTGGAATACCATTGTTTGTTCCAAGGTCTGATGTGAGGAGGTTGCTCATGGTGCGAGAGTCGCGTTCCTGACGGCTGGGCTGTACGTAGCTTTCAAGTCCTTCACTGCCTTGTCTGTCCTGACTTGGGATGACCACGTAGCCCCCAAAATCGATATGAGGTGGGAGGCCACAGTCAATGGGTGCACAGTAAGGAAGAGCACTAGACCAGGATGATTCCTTACAGATGTGCATGGAGTTCCCAATTAAGTGAAAGCCAGGAAAGCAGCTGTAAAAAATAAGAGCTCCAAAGCTGTAATCAGAGCCTTCAACAAAACCATTTTCTATAAGCTGAGGTGGATCACATTTGATGGGCTTGCAGACAGGGGCCTTCGCATTCCATTGACCTGTCTCCAAACAAGTCAGTCTTTCCTGGCCTTCCAGTCTAAAGCCCGTGTTGCACATGTATGTGACGGTATCTCGATAGTACAATTTCTCAAACTCAGCTCTACCACTTGCTATTTCTTGGGGAACAGGGCATTCAATGGGTTTGCAGATTGGCCTTCTCCCTTGCCATTTACCATCTTCACCACAAATCACAGTGGTATTTCCCATCAGCTGAAACCCTGGCTTACATGTGTATACGGCTTTGCCAAGGTAAGTCAGTCCCTGGATGTCCACAATTCCATTGCCAATCAGCTCTGGCTGTGGGCATTCCACTGCCACACATTCTGGCACAGGGGAGCCCCACTTTCCATTGGCTTGGCAAATTAGGAACGGCTTCGCCTTTACTACAAATCCATCAGCGCAGGTGTAGTTGGCAACGCTGCCAAAGTGAAGGTCAGAAACTAAAACCTCGCCGTATTGGATCTCTGGGGGCCTCCCACAAATAACAGGTGTGCAAACTGGAAAGGAGTTATTCCACTGCTGAGAGGACAGGCACTTCAAAATCGTTGGCCCCTCTAAGGTGTACCCCTCCATGCACTCTAGCCGAATGATCCCAGTCTTTTCTGTCTCATGGACAATCAGGTGACTCTCCTGCCCTGGGGCCAATGGCTCCGGGCACCTTAGCCGACGACACTCTGGCATCCGGTTTCCACCCCATTTGCCGTCACCCCGGCAGGTCAACACTGGATCTCCAGAGACAGCATAACCTTCCTCGCAGTAGAGTTCAACTTGTGAGTCTAGATGGGAATCTGACCCCTTGAAAAGCCCGTGTTCAATGCTTGGAGGATGCCCGCAGTTTACAAGCACACAGGAAGGTGATGACTCACTGTACCAGTGCCGATTCCCCTGGCAGGTACGAATGGGACTGCCCACCAACTGGTAGCCATGATTACAATAGTATCTGACTTTACTCTGAAACAGGGTGCCATTTTTTATCTGCAGTCCAAGAGAAGGAACAAGAAATTCATTATCTATTGTTTTGTATCTCCAACAGTCAATTTCATTATTCTTGGGAGCGAAAGCTAATGCTTAACATGTCCCCCTCTCCAAACATGTAAAAGCAATCCATACAGTAGCTCAGTGGTTAGCACTGCTGCCTCACAGTGTAGGGGCCTAGGTTCAATCCCAGCCTTAGACGACTGTCCGTGTGGAGTTTGGACATTCTCCCCATGTCTGCATGGGTTTCCACTGGATGCTCTGGTTTCCTCCCACAGTCCAAAGATATGCAGGCTGAGTGGATTGGCTATGCTAAATTGCCCTATAGTTTTTCTGAAGAAGGGTCTAGGCCTGAAACATCAGCCTTCCTGCTCGTCTGATGCTGCTTGGCCTGCTGTGTTCATCCAGCTCTACATCTTGTTATCTCTGCCCTACAGTGTGCAGGTTCGATGGGTTAGCCATGGTAAATGCAAGGTTATGGGGATAGGATTGGGGTAGTGGGATGCTCTTTGGAGAATCAGTGCAGACCAAATAGCCTCTATTTGAATTGTAGAGATTCTACAATAAATATTGATGTATTTGAATGTTGTAAACATGAAGATGTATCATGTGTGAAATGTACAGAAATAGACAAGTAAAATGAACCCTTGATGAATATATTACCAAATCTATTTACAAAATTTTGCCAAAAATGATTAAATCTGTCAATCTCTTTTCAATTCATCAGGTGCTATGAAAAACTTTTCAGTCGCAATGCATTATTTAATGTTCAACTATGAGCACTGTAACTGGAATTTTTAATTAAGCTTTAGTTCTATAAGATTCAAAATTATTATTGTGATTATCAACATGATTCACTGTATATGGGAGCTTCCTATGCATAGTCGGACTGCTGTGGTTTCTACATGACAATTGTGAATATAGCTCATTAAACACCTTTGGTTATCCTGAGATAGTCAAAGATACTATATAAATGCAAGTCTTTTATTTCTTTAGGGTGAAGGATGAAGGGGTGTAGGTGTCAAAGAGGTGGCCACAATTGAATGAGATTGTGACTTATCTATTTCTGAACAGTATCCATCAGTTTCGGCTTCATATCTTTTTATCTTTAAGTTTAGCAAAATTTGATAAGTTGATTATAATTATTAATTGAGCGAGTGCCTACTGTAATTTGTGGGAGGGAGTGGCAAATATTGTTTGTAGAAACATATTTGAACCTTACTCCTAATGCCTGCCTGTGATTTTTCTTTTCTTATTTATTCTTTCTACAGGATGTGGGTGGTGCTGCAAGGTCAGTGTTTGTCATCCATTCCTTATTCGCCCTGTCCTATGGAATCTGCCATCATGTGTCAAAAGACTCTCTTTAACTAACCAGTAAAACTGCTTTCATAATCCTAAAACAAAACAATTCATCCCTTAACTCTCATTGGTAAGGGATGCAAGTCTGGTTTGTGAAATTTTGTCTTTGTTACCTTATATGGTTTCTCCTAGTGAGACAGTCAGAGTTAGGTATAAAAGGAGCTGAAGAAATAGGAATTGGAGTAGGCCTTTCAGCCCCTCAGGTCTGCTGCACCATTTATCAATATCGCCATCGATGTTCTAGCTCAATTCTATCTTTCTGTACTATCCTCCATGTCCCTTAAGTATGTGTGGTAGAAAGGGGAAGACGACGATGATGGTCCATTTAAAATGGAAATGGGAGGTGGCTCAAGTGGGCCACAAACACTAGCATGGACTTGCTGGGTGAAATCACTTGCTGCTGTGCCATATATCCTGAGTATATTTATCAGGCTCTGTTTTGAATATATTCAATGGCTGAGCATTGACAGGTCTCTGGGGTGGGGTTGGAGCAGGGTGGGAGAAAATTCCAAACATTTGACTGGAGAAAGTTCTCCTCTTGGTCCAAAATGGCTGACCGCTTATTCTGAGACTGTGATTCTGTGTTCTAGAATGACCAACCAAGGGAATAGTTCTTCAGCATGTGTACCATCAAGCCCATGATGTAATGAATATGTTTCCATTATATAACCCCTCATTTTTCTGAACTCCCAGGAATACAAGCCTACCTACTCAATCTGTCCTCACAGAACAATCCCTTCATTCCAGGAATCAGTGCAGTGAAGCTTTGTTGTGGTCGCTCTGGGGCAATTATGCCCTTCTTTCGGTAGGGAAACCAAAGCTGCATACAGTAGTCCAGCTGTGGTATCACTAAAGCCCTGTACAACCGTAGTAAGAATTCTTTACTCCTGCATTCAGCCCCTTGAGTATTGTGTTCAGTTTGGTCTTCTAGTCTGAGGAAGGACATTGTTGCTATTGAGGAAGGACATTGTTGCTATTGAGGCAGTCCAGTGAAGGTTCACCAGGCTGATTCCTGGGATGGCAGGAATAACATATGAAGAAAGACTGGATTGACTGGGCTTCTACTCACTGGAATTTAGGGTGGGGGTGGGTGCGGGGTTGGGAGTGGAATCTCATAGAAACATATAAAATCCTGATGACACTGGATAGGCTAGATGCGAGAACAATGTTCCCAATGTTAGAGAAGTCCAGAACTAGGGCTCACAGTCTAAGAATAAGGGGTAAGCCACTTTGGGCTGAGATGAGGGAGAACTTCTTCACTCAGAGAGTTGTGAACCTGTGGGATTCTCTACCGATGAATGCTTGTTGGGGTCAGTCTGATAGATGTATTCAAGAGGGAGCTGGACATGGCCCTCATGGCTAAAGGGATCAAGGAGAGAAGGCGGGAGTGGGATACTGAAACTGCACGATCAGCCATGGTCATATTGACCGGTGGTGCAGGCTCAGAGGGCCGAATGGCCTGCTCCTGCCACTATTTTCTATGTTTCTGTGTTCCTTTATCAAAGGAATGAGCTTACTGATTACTTACCTCGATGTTGCCATTTGCAACACGAGGGGGATCTCCACATGACACAGGCTGGCAACTGGGCAGCTGCCCGCTCCATTCTCCATCGGCCTGGCACATCCTTTTCTTATTGCCTTTAACATAGAAGCCGGTGTTACAAGTGTAGGCCACAATGGCCCCGAAGCTGTAGTTGTGCCCTCTGACATGGCCCCGCTCAATGGTCTGAGGCTCTCCGCAGCGCACGGGGATGCACTGTATGCTGAATGGTGATGGATACCACTCACCACCCCGGATACACTCAATGGAGGCTGAGGTGTTCAGCACAAAGCCTTCTGCACATTTATAAGTGACCTGAGAGCCGGCTGTGAATTTCTCCTTGCCGATGGTCTCCAGGATAGCGTAGGGTGCAAATGGTGGCTTCTTGCAGAAGTCTGCCACGCAATAGGGTGCAGCCTGTCCTTCAGGGGACGCCCAGGCCCCTCGGGAATTGCAGACCAACTGTGAGTTGCCCGAGATGCTGTACCCATCCATGCAGTAATAGATGGCAATGTCCCCGTACAGCTGGTGGCCTGTTTCAGGGAGGGCATGATCAATGTTTGGAGCTGGTCCACATGACACAGGAACACACTGTGTGGTACTCAAGCTCCACTCTCCACTGGCCAGGCACTCCTTACTCTCTGAACCTATCATTGTATAGCTGTAGGGAGAGAAGGGAGATCAGAAAATAGGTTATACTGGATGCTGGAATCAATATGGTATCATACAAGTACAAGAGCAATTTGCATTCACATAGCGCCATTAATATTCCAAGTAAAACATCCTGAGGTACGTCACAGGAGTGTTATCAAATCAACTGTTTCTGCTTTTTTTCCCATACCCTTTGATCCTGTTAGCCCTGAGACCTTTGTTTAACTCCTTCTTGGAAACATTCAATGTTTTGGCCTCAACTGCTTTCTGTGGGTCACACTCTCTGGGTGAAGAAATTTCTCCTCACCTCAGTCCATATCCTTAGACTGTGAACCCTGTTTTCTGTGAACTCCACTCACCATGAACATCTTCCCTTTGTTTACCCTATCTAGTCCTGCTAGAATTTTACAGGTTTCTATGAGATTCCCCCTTATTCTTCCAAATTCCAGTGTATATAGCCCTAACAGACCCTGTCTCTCTTCATACATCAGGCCTGTCATCCCAGGAAACAGTCTGGTAAACATTTTTTGCATTTCATCCATAGCCAGGACATCCTTCCTCAGATAAGAAAGCCAAAACTGCTCACAATACTCCAGGTGTGATATCACCAAGGCTCTGTACAACTACAGCCACATATCCCTGCTCTTATACTCAAATAATTTCACTACAAAAGTCAACGTACCATTTGCCTTCTTCACCACCTGCTGCACTTACATGGTTACTTTAGGTGACTGGTGTACAAGGACAACCAGGTCTTAATTCTTCTTTCTCAAGCTATCAACGTTCAGATAATAATCTACCTTCCTTTTTTTTGCTGACAAAGTGGTTAACCTCATATTTTTCCAAATTATACTTCGTCTGCCAAGCAGTTGCCCACTCAACTTGTCCAAATCACAATGAAGTTTCTCTGCATCCTCTTCACAGTTCATCCACCCACCTAACTTTGTGTTGTCCGCAAACTAGGAGATATTACATTTAGTTCCCTCAATTAAATCATGAATATATTTTGTGAATAGCTGGAGCCTAATCACTGATCCTTGTGGTATGCCACCAGTCACTGCCTGCCATTCAGAAAATGACCTGTATCTTCCTCCTCTTAGTTTCCTATCTGCCAGCCAGTTCTCTACCCATATCAGTACACCACCCCCAGTTGAATGCGCTTTAACTTTATCTGCTAACCTTTTGTGTGGGGCCTCATCCTCCCTATAACCTGTGTCTGTGTTCACACTAGGAGCCTATTGGATGAGGGCACTGGTTGAGGTTCCTCCAGTGCTAAATTCTGGATTGTAATACCTACCTCAGTTACAGTCACACCACCTCCCCGACCCTGATCACAGATTAAAATTATTATATTTAATGAAAAGAATGCGTTACAGTACCAGGGACCCATGATCATTTCTAACATCAGACGACTGTCTGTGTGGAGTTTGCACGTTCTCCCCGTGTCTGCGTGGGTTTGCTCTGGGTGCTCCGGTTTCCTCCCACAGTCCAAAGATGTGCAGGCTAGGTGGATTGGCCATGCTAAATTGCCCGTAGTGTTCAGTGATGTGCAAGCTAGGTGGTTTTAGCCATGGTAAACCTGAGTACAGGAATAGGTTGGGGGGTGTGGGTCTGGGTGGGATACAATGTGGAAGACCAGTGCAGACTTGATGGGCTGAATGGCCTCTTCCTGCACTTTAAGAATTCTATGATGTTAATGACTATCCCCTGAAACACGTTGTCCAGGTATCTCTCCCTCTCCCTGATGCGTTGCAGTGTTTACAGCTGACACTCCAGCTCATGTGCTCTCCTTCAGTGGCCAACACTTACTGCTGATGGGATCACCATGGAGCACATCAACATCCACAGGCTGTCCCTCCCTGTCAGTCAGAGGCCACTCCTTTGCCTCTCGCCCATGCCTCTAATTGCACCCAGATTGGGATAACTGGAGCCCCCTTTCCCAACCCAGCATACAGGTCACTCTGTTTCCCATCAGAACTAACCACCACTCTCTTGCCCAATGGGTGAGTCAGGTGATTGGAAATGTGGTAGGCTGAAGTCAATAAGTGGCTACTGGTTGACCCTTTCAGTGTCTTGATTGCTGGTGAGTCAAAAAAGTCCCCAAAAGTCTTTCTCTATTGGTCTGCACAGGCAGCGGGTGCCACTCCACTGGTAGGAACTACTGCAAAACCATTCCTCATTTGGGAGGCAATCACTCTAATTGGCTGCTTCTGTGCAGTAGAAGCCATCCTGTCATGAGCCCGAACCTGAGAAAGTGTGTGTGGTTCCCCCATGTCCTGGGACCCCTCACCTCCAACCTCATTTCCACAGGTTGTGAAAAATCCAGCTGAATGCTTTTGTCAGCATTGCATCCAATGCCTGAACTCTGTTCATCTCCATAGCTGGAGCATGATCAGCTGAGTTGCTTACTGTGTTTATTTCAAAGCCACCTTTGCCTATGATCCTTTTTAAATTTATGCCTTTTGAGAAGAATATAGAAACCTTTGTTCTGATATAATTATGCTTTCAGACTATAAGGTGTAACTAGGCCATTCAGTCTACTGAGTCTGCTCTGCCATCCAATGAGGTTATGCTTAATCTGATAATCTTCCACTCGACTTTCCTGCCTTTTCCCCATTTTCTTGGCTCCCTTACCCATCAAAAATCTGTCTCAGCCTTGAATAAGTCTCAATGACCCAATCTCTATACACTCCTCTTGAGGTAAAGAATTCCACAGATTAGCAATGTTCCTACCATATATGTACAATATGTCCGACAATTATCCAAAGTTTATATATGGCCCAATTACTTGCACGGTAACCAGTGAAGCAAGAGAATAACATTGATTGAATTACGTTTTATCAGTTAAAACAAAGAAAATGGGAATCACTTCTTCACTAAAATTCCTAGATCAGTACATGTTTTGGGGGGGCCTTAGTGATTTAAATGAGTACAGGTTGTGTACTCATGGCTTATGTTTGCCTGAGTATAGGAGGATGAGTGGTTGATCAGATTGAGATGTATAAAATTCTAAAATATTCACCAGGGTAAGTACTGAGAAATGATTTCTGACGTTAGTGAAATCTAGAGCAATGGGGCAGAATCTTAGAAACAGGTCATTTCAGAGGGGAGTCAGGAAGCACATTTTCACACAAAGTATACTAGAAAACCTCTCTCCTCTGAGAACAATGCTATGGCTGGTTGGGAGCTTTGAAGACCAATAGATTTTATAATGGGAAGTTTTACATCAGACATATGACTCAGAAACAGACCATTCAGCTCAACTAGTCCATGCTGCGATTTAAAATCCACATGCAAGCCATGTTCCTCATTTAAGTCTACCAATGTACCTCCTTCCCCCTCCATATCCTTTTCCCTTATACACTTGTCTAGGCTCCCTTTAAACAGATCTGTGCTATTCACCACAACCACTCTCATGCTCGCAAGATGCACATTCTCACTACTCTTTGTGGAAAGCAATTCCTTCTAATTTCCCTATTGGATATCTTGGTGACTATCTATTGATAGTATCCAGTTCTGCTCTTCTCCACAACAGGGAAGATTCTCTTTGTTTCCATTGTATCAAAACTTTTGTAACGTCAAAAACCTTTAAGTCATCCTTCAAGTCCACTTCTCTCAAGAGAAAAGAAACCTGGCCTGTCAATCCTTTCCTCAGGTTTATCTGTCTTGGAATGTCAAAGGGTATGCCACTGAGGCAACTGGATTAAGTTGAGGTTACAGAGCAACCACAACCTAAATTAATAGTGGAACAAGCTCACAGAGTAGAACAAACTCATCCTGTTCCCAGCTGCTAAATTTCCAATTTGGAACAAGGTCATTTTTTAAAAGATTTAAGAAAAGATCTTACCCTTCCTTGCAGCCATAGGAAATTGAGCTTCCAAAGGTGAAGTTATTTCCGATAATGAAAGCATTGGGAAGTGTTGGTGGAACCCCACAGGAAATGATCTCACACACTGGTGCGGTGCCATTCCATTGGCCAGTGCTGTTACAGGTTAGTGTCGATGGTCCCTGCAATCTTCAGTGAGTCAAAAGAGGTTAAAAGGAGCTGCAAGTGCACCATATCAGATCGTCAGATTCGTATGATAACTTGGACTTATACAGTGCCTTAGCATTTTGAAACACACCAATGTATTTAATAGGAGAGTAATAAAACTATATTTGACACCATGCACCATTAAGGGGCATTTGAAAGACAATCAAAAGCTTGGTCAAGAGATTAAAGGAGGAGAGAGATAGCAGGACCGAGATGTTGAGGTATTTAAAATCAGGAATATGCAAGATGCCAAAATTGGAGTAGTACAGATATCTGGGAGATCAGGATACTGCATCAAAACCATGGAAAGAAGTAAGTTTACTATTCACTCTAACAGTTAACTTACTGATAGCCACTGTCGCAGGTGTATGAAACTGTAGAAAGGTACGTGATCCCGTTCAAATCGTATCTACCACTGTCAGTATCCTGTGGGGTAGGGCACATCAGAGGTTCACAAGTAGGTGTTTCATGACTCCAACTACCATTTGCTAAACAAGAGATTTCTGCTGCTCCAGACAACACATATCCCTTATTGCAACTACAAAAAGGAAGAAAAGTAGCATTTATTCTTTGTGTAAGAAAGGATAGATAAATAAAAAGAATCTTTGGCAAACTTTCAATCGAATTACATTGAATTTTAAAGCATAGAAACAGGCCATTTGAACCAACGGATCTATTTCAATGTTTAAAATCCATATTACTCTCTTCCAGTCTCTCCTCAACTCAGCCTATCAGCATATTTTCCTTCATCTGTTTATCAAACTTCCCCTTAATTACATCAATGCTATGCACCTCAACTATTCCTTATGATATTTCTTCTGTTAAGCAAATAAGCTCAAATAAGAGAAAACTTAAACTATTACAGTGTGATCTATCAATGTCTGAAAAGCTTCAACACAGGTTACTTGGCTGATGTTAAATATCACTTTTCCTCAATCACATTAATATGTGATAATCAACAATGCAAATAATCAAATGTCAGAAAAAGTATAAACCACACCACTGAGGAAGAGAATTAATAATCAGACAAATTGATTGTGTGAGACCTCAGAAGAAAAGAATATTTAATTTATGATAATTCTGATGTTAGATGCTGTGAAGATTCTGCATTGGCCCAGACATTTGCAACCAAATGGAATCCAGAATCGAAATGCAGAGACTCCAGGGAGACGTAACAAAGAGTTACTGAGGCTTGGACTTATGGAGAACATGGTCCCCACTGTCATCACCCGCTTCTCCCAAGTTAGCTCACAGTGAGCTCAGGCAACGCCAGATATGGGGGTGGCACAGTGACTGACAGGGACCTGGGTTCGATTCCTTGGGCAACTGTGTGTCTGGAGTTTGCACATTCTCCCCATGTCTGTGTGGGTTTCCGCCGGGTGCTCCAGATCCCTTCCACAAACCAAAGAAGTGCAGGTTAGGTGGATTGGCCATGTTAAATTGCTCGTAGTGTCCAGGGATGCGCAGGGTAGGTGGATTCGCCATGGGAAATGCAGGATCCTAAGCTTGGTCTTCAGAGGTTCAGTGTAAACTCAAATGGCCTGCTTCCACACTGTAGGGACTCCATGAGTCTATGTGCAGCCATTTGCTTCAGTTGTTTGGAGTGCATTTTGGCTCACGTTACAAGTAGATGCTGAGCTGGGCCTGGACTGTACAAATTTGGGCAGGGGGTAGCAAGTTTGGTTGAGCTTGAATGTGATGATACCAGAAAGGAATGACCTACCGACCTATTTGACACCCAAGTCCATAAGTGAATAATGGCCACTTGCATGAGGGTTGTTTTCCAGTTCCAGTCCCAACAAGGGGCTATCAACTCGAACTCAGTACAATGAGAAAATTAGTGGGAA
Organism: Rhincodon typus; assembly: GCF_021869965.1. Taxonomy (NCBI): domain Eukaryota; kingdom Metazoa; phylum Chordata; class Chondrichthyes; order Orectolobiformes; family Rhincodontidae; genus Rhincodon; species Rhincodon typus. The sequence continues at coordinate 28,858,845 of NC_063334.1, forward strand.
ACAAACCAAAAAGAGCACTGCATTGCCATGTTATGACTTAAGCTGGATGTGGGAGAGGGACATTCTGACTCAGGTTCTTGTGCAGTTTTAGAGTGGATCTCGGGCTGAGCCTATACCTCAGTGAAAGGAGATTGGGATCTACTGGCCCTGTTCCCACGATCCAGCAGGGCAGGCAAGCTTCCGATGTGAAACTCCTGGGACATAAACGGTTATATATTCAACCAGGGACATTTAGAATTAGAACTGCATGAGCTGTTAAAGCTGGATTTTTAAAATTTACTCTTCTCTTTATAGGAGGCTCCAATCTGACACTGACCTCAGATTTAATGCTAATATATCAGTGATAGCACCATCGCTGGCATTTCGTGCTGCTTCTGACCTAATGGAGGGAAGGTGATGGAATCAAAAATGATTGAATGGGGGACGCTACCCTGTGGAACTCCTGCAACGATGTCCTAGGAATGTGATGATTGACTTCCAACAACCACAACCATTTTCCTTTATGTTTGGCAATGACTGCAATTAGTGGAGAGTTCTCTGACACCTCCTCCCACCAATTCCCATTGACTTCAACTTTACGAGGTTGTGAGGAAAGTGTGAAGGAGGTATGGAAAGAAAAGGAAACCCTTTTTAAAAGATCTTTTAGTACCTGTACACCACCTTTCCACCAAAGGTGAAGTCAATCCCTTCAGTTGTACCATTTGTTGGAATACCAGGTATCCCACAGGATCGTGCTAGGAAGAGAAAAGTCACATTGCCATAAACAAACAACGATATAAAATGATAAAGCTAAAACTCGAGTGTGGGATATGGATATGACTGTGCTCAGAGCAGAAAAGCAAACAGGGATGACTGATGGTCTTCACTGAGGATGTGAAATGAGGGACTACAAGTTGGCAGCTCCCCTTACAACTCTTTCCTATGGACTTCAATGGAAAGTTAATCATGCAGGGAATAAAACTCATCTCAATTCGCTATTGTCTTTTCTGTAATTTCAATGAAGATCAAATTCCCTCAAAGCCCTTGCCATAAAATTTATCCATCTTTAGTCCAAACTCAAAACAGGCCCCACCAAGCAAACATGCCTAGTTAATTTGTTATGATTTTCCAGAATATATTTGGTTCAGGAATTAATTTTCATTACACAACTTATGACTTTGATATTCTTTCTTGTGGCATTTATACTGATACTACACTGAGGGCAAAAGCTGTGGTATCAGATTGTGAGATTCTTGGTATAGACTGATGAACAACCTTAGTTCAGTCCACAAGCATAATATTGAGCTTCCACTCACTTGCTACTTTAGTTCTCTGCGCCAACTCTGACCTCTCTATTCTTGGCCTCCTATGCAACTCCAACGATGATCAACATAAGCTCAAACAACAAACCTCATTATGTCACTAGGCACTTTATAGCCTTCTCGAGTCACCATTGAGTTTAATCACAGTTTATTCAAAACAGAAAATGTTGGAAATATTCAGACAGACAGGCAACATCACTGCGGACAGAAAGCAAGCTCATATTTGAGGTAAATTACCTTTAAACAGTACGGTTATTATGAAAGATCATTGACATGAAGAATTGATTAACTCTGTCCTTTGTTATGAGCAGGCCCCCAGGTAAGGCTCCCCAATTTATTACAGTTTCAGACAGGATACTCCAAATTGTCAAGCTCCCAGGTGAGGAGGAATGATCTGGCTTGCCTTTTATATTCATCCATCCCCTCCGTTGGTCAAAACAGGCTTAATTTAAAAACAAACCCTCTCTTGTGGATACCTCGCTCCTAGACCTAAATGAATTTATGTTTTGAAAGGAGCTAATTTAATCAGGCTGACTTCAGTTAACAAAGTAGTGAGTTTATTAGTTACTAATGTGAGAAAACAATAATAATGTATTTCACATGTGTCTTGACTCAAAAGGATGTAGGTACAGAATTTGGGAAGATAGGAGAGGTCTGGATGCAGTAGAGACTGTTCACGGTTGTGCAAAAATCAACAATGAGAGGGGACAGATTTAAAGAGATCTGAAAACTTTGGAGCTGTGAGATGTGAAAAAATCAAACGTCCTCATATAATAATAATTAATGGCAGGAGAATAGAACTAAATCATAATGCTTATTAGATAGTGGGCTGAATGGTCTCCTTCTGCACCATAATACCACAGAGATTAAACCCACATTGCTGTCTCTTTTTCCGTCATGCTCAGCATTTGAAAGATTTGGAGATGTTTACAGTCTAGTTGGTAGTATATTTCTCCCATTGAAGCTTTCTCAACACCTTGAGGTACAATATTCCAGGGATCCTCTCCAGACATCACTGTATTAACACCCAGAGTGAGCTTTTGGCAGTATTTCCAAAATTTTCTTTTCTTGATTTCAATTAGTATTTTGCTACCATGTTTGCACAGTCAAGCAGCCATAGATGCTGCAATAAAAGCTCCAATCACTATGGGGACTTAGAATCAAACCAAATACTGCCAGACTTTCTGCCTGGGCTTATTTTAACTGTCCTTCAAAAGTGGCAATTAATGCTATTCATTCATCAATGTGAACCCAAAGGTACTGCATATGCAACGGTGTTAAATTTCAAGCATGATCTCATTGAATGACAGCAGCATATTTAAATGGCTAAATGAGTTCAGTCTGTTTCTACACCCAGCATCAAAAGTGTTTAACTTTGATTTTACATCATAGTCAATATATTCAATGTTTTCTTGGATATTATTTAACCGTTTACTTTGGTTCCAGAACCATCTCCTGTTTCCACATTTCTCAATTTACTTACCTTTTTTTTGCCTTACACCATTACGTTCTATCAGGTCACAGAGTTCTCCCTTTGGCTCTTGCCCTTTTATCTCTGGCTCTAAATTTACTTAAAATCATAAAACCCATGGTATAGATGGAGGCCATTTGTTCCATTGTGCCTGTGCTGGCTCGCACATCCTTACTTTTAAATCATTACCCGGTACAGCCTTTATTCTCAAATACTTGTTCAACTCCCTTGTAAAAGTACTCATGAAATCAACTTGCACTACCATTCAGATAAATGATATCCTGGATCTTGATCATTTTGTGGGTGAAACATTTCTCATCTCCCCATTCGAGTCCAATGATTGTAAATCAATGATACCTACTTACAGACCTGGTTGTCAATTGTAAAATTTACTCTGTACTTACTCCATCAAAGCAACTCAGCAAACTTTACAACTCTATCAGCCCACCTTTTGCTCTTCCTTGCTCCACACAACAGTTTTAGCTTCCAACAGCTGAAAAACCAATCCTCAACAGGTATCTTCCTTTTCTGATGCAGGCTCATTGACTGAAATCTGAAATCTATTGCACTCTCCACAGTATGGCCTAACCTGTTGAGCTTTTTCAACTTTTTCTATTTTTATACCCTATGCATGGAGCCTAGCTGAAACTGCCCAGGGCTAAACTCTACACAAATGCTGTTAAACTGCATTAATGGATCTCTTTTCCCAAATGTTTGGAGTTTACTGGGACCAAAGTCCATTCACTCTAAACAAGAAAATTAAAACCAGAAATGTGTTAAAGGTGCCCGAATAAAATTCCTGTAAACTTTGAAAACTGGTTTTGATGGAGCCCTGCAGATAGGCTCCACTTAAGCTCAAAACGAAGTGTTATGCAACAATCAAATTCCTACATGATCTGGCATCTGTTTCCTGAAGAGAGTTTGGAAGTCAATTCAGTTTCTACTTTCAAAAGTTTAAATACATCAACAGAACGTGGTTTAAGGAAGAGCGATGAGAATGCTCCGTCGGTGCTAGTGGGAGTTTCAGGTTAGATTTTGTCCTCAAGTGTCTGGAGGGGACTTGAAGCCAAAATCTGCAGAGCAAGAATGTCCCCCACATAGTCAGAGCTGACAGTACAATGCATCTGGATGGGTACATGAATGGGAAGGATTTAGAGGGATATGGGCCAAATGGTAACAAATGGGACTAGATCAATTTAGGAGATCTGGTCAGCGGGGATGAGTTGGACCGAAAGGTCTGTTTCCATGATGAATAACTCTATGATTCTAATGCATTACAAGGGTGTGTTTTCCACCGTCACTTCATTTGCTGCTCCTCAGTTGATGCTGGTAAAGTTCCCAGATTCTATTTACTTACACATTTTTCAATTTACTCCTTGTCCTCTCTTGGAACTTGGTCTTTAGGAAACTTCTCTTTAAATGTTTATCAATTCGTGCTGCTTGTTGGTGTTGTTGAGTTTATCATGCTGCTTTATATCTGATCATGAACTTTTGAAAGATTTCTATTCTTCTGAAATGTAAACACCTGCACATTTACATAGATTTAAGATTTTGGGCAAGTGTGGAGAGGGAATGTGAGAAAGACCATCGTTTAATGCAGCGAATGGTAATAACATGGAGCTGTACAGTATGAAGATGGTGGAAGTGGAGACATCCATGGTTGCAAAATGAAATTAGATGAGCAATTGTGGGAAAAGTACTTGCAGGGCATGTAGATGCATTGGGAGAGAGGGACTGACTGGATTATTCTATCTGCTTATACAATATAGAGACAAAATACATTCATCTTGTTTTGTGTGTACACACCTTATGACTCAGTTTGTAAATTGTACAACTTATTATGGTATCTCCCTGGAGGTAAGCAAATTGAAACTTACAGCATCTTACAGCACAGAAGTAGGCCATTTGACCCATTGCACAGAATCTTTGAAATATTCTACTCCCACCACCGTTCTTTGGATTGGACCTACTGGGTTTGTTACAAATGGCATGAAACTAACATTAAGTCATTTTCAGGTGAATTGAGTATCTGTTGTTTGACACATTTTAATAACCATTCTCATTAATTACCCATTAAAATGACCAATTTATTGCATACAAATTTATTTTACCAAAACTCATGTTTAAACTTCACCTTTCTGAAAGTTGCTTACTGGCCCAACCCCTCCCCCCACACCCAGCCTAAACAAGGGAGAAATTGAAATGTGGATGCCCCCAGCCCAAGCAGAAAGTTTGGACAAACCTGTTTTAGATAGAACTTGCATAAAATAAGGAATAACGGCTTCAATAACCCAGAGTCTGCCTTGGAAGCAAACATTGACTTGACTATATGACCGTGATGTGCTGTTCAACTTCCTCATAAATGGACTTGAGAGGCACAATCACGGGGGAAAGAATGGGCAACTAATCACCAAGTACTTTCCATATAAATTCCAGCACTTACTACCAGTCAACACCAAAGTTAACTGACAGAAATTTCAACCCTTTCAATGTTGGGTTTTCCTCGCTCAGAATAAAGTACTCTCACCATTCACTGAATTGCATGCAACTTACAGCTCAAAAATAAAGGTAATTTGGTCTAACTAATTGATGTTAGGTTCCACCCTTCCTAGTTCATCTCTACAAATCACTGTACTCATTTCTCCATTGTATATTTATCCAGTTTCTTTTAAATGAATCTATATTGTTCACCTTAGACATTCCCAATGGCATGAAGTTCGATATTCTATTCACTGTTTAGGTAAAAAGTTTCTCCTAAATTTCTTAACAGATTTATTAAATATGATTTCACACTGGCAACCATGAGAACTGGGCAGCCCCCTCAAGGGAAGAACTCCTATTATGTCAAACCCCTTCATAATTTTAAATATCTCAATCAGATCGCCATCCACCGGGCTCTCAGTTCTGGTATTAATCTTGTAAATCACTTCTTTTGCCCTCTTTTCCAATGTCTTTCACAACAACAGGTCGTGCCTCTGGTTACACACCTTGGCAATGAGGTATTGTATCACTCCACAGTCCATCCTCTAGACATGTGACAGTCTTAGTGCCATTCAATTGGTATCCTTCCTCACAAGAAAAGGTCACCTGACTTCCAACAAAGTGCACATCGCCCTGAGCCAATCCATGAGCAGGTCTCCCAGGATCTCTACAACTAATTGGATCTGAGGAAGTGTGAAAGAAAGAAATTAAGCCATTTCTACACTGAATCACATTCAATTTACAGTACAGAAATACGCTATTCAGCCTAACTGATTCCTGCTGGTATGCATGCACCACACAACCCTCAGTCCACCACCCCCTTCCTTGCACTCAAATGACATTTTCTTCTATTCCTTTTTCGTTCTTGTACTTACTTAGCTTCCCTTAAATGTATTCACCTCAATCAGTTCCTGTGGTATATTGCGTTTGCACTGCACACTGAATGAAGAGGTTTTTATATGGTATTAAATTTTCACACAGATTCAGGAAATCAATGCAAATTGAATAAGAAATAAATTTTCAGCTTATTATTTGGCCCTTTTGAAAAAAAATTATCACCTGCATTAAATTCCATTGCAGCATTTCAGCTACTTTACAAATTCTTAATAATTATTCCATTTCTCCATGCAGGCCAAATTCCTATTTCAATAACTAACAAAAGTTGTACAGCAACAAAGAATTTACTCGGTTTTCCTGGCTGTTGATTGTAAGGAGGATCCTTTTAAGAAAATAAAATGATCACTTCATGACTATTGGCCAAATCAGAAATAGTAAGCTGTTTCTAATATGTAATGGTGTGTAATGCAGAGATTGGGAATTAAATTACCAGCAGGTAAAATAGATTTTGATAAAGTAAGCAAAGATGTTGCCGTATTGCCAAAAAAAAACCCAACTAGTTCAGTAGTTTCTTTCAGGGAAGAGAACCCGCCATACGCCCCTACCTTATCTAGATTGGATTACATGTGACTCCAATCCCAATAACACAACTAACTTGTAGTATCTTCAAATCAATTTGGGATGGGCAATAAATGTGGCCTGATAGCCTTTTGTATGTGTATGCTGCCTTTAAGCGAGTTCATCTTTAAGGATTCCATGTGCTGAGTGTGTACAATATTGTAACTCTGCCTGCTGGTTAGTCTGCTGTGAGTTTGCAAACTGCATGCACTGTCATCAGTTGGCTTGCTTGATAACATAAGGTGGTTTACTGTTTTAAATAATCTAATTCATGATATTAATCGATCCCTGGTGAGAGATCAACTATTAGACCATTATCATTAAACACGATCACAGCAACTGTACCAGTGCAGTTCTTTCCATCGCCAGTATATGGTGGCCTGCAGGTGCAAGTGTAGGACCCAACAGTATTGATGCATTCAGACCTCGTGTCACAATCTGACCCTAATGCACATTCATCAAGATCTGAAACAATAGATAACAATGATTTTTAATGAATGAGAGTGAGTGTATTATTAGTACGATATGCATCGGGCATGATAACGGAGGAAACGATAAGAGTGTAAATACAGTGACATTACAAAATAACCTGTGATGTGGAAATCTCAAAAAGAGGCTTGGAATAGTTCAAAAGAAAATTCCAATGAATGTGTATCATTTTAATCTAGATGTCCCCTTCAAAGCTGCTGCATTATATTTAGGAGTCAGTGTCTGAAATGGTACTTCATGGGCCTTATTTCAATATTAATCTAAGACCTGCACTCAACTCAGGCAGCCACTAGCAATCCATTTTTAAAAAGCCCCTCATGAATTTATCGACCCCAATACCTTTGCTGATTGGGTGTAATTTATTCCCTGTTGAATAGGATTAACGTTGCTGCAATTTTAAGAAGAATTTACTGTAGGTAAAGAAAGGTCAGTGTAAACCTCAGCACAAACATTAATGTATCCCCATAATCTTACTGCATTATGACTCAGCAAGTTGCATTTTCACCTTTGACTCAGAAGTTAATGACTTCATAGTTCCAAATCAGGGAGTGAATGAACTGATAATAACACAGCCACTCCCAATGCAGCATTGAGGCAGTGCTGCATTTTTCAATGGGCCTTGCAGATGAGATGTTAAACTGAGGCCCCATTTGCTGACCCAGATGGAGTTCTCTCCTTGTGTTCTGTGCCAAAATTTATCCTACAGTCAAACATTACTAAAACAGATGTTCCAGTAAACATCATGTTGCAGTTTGTGGGATCTTGCTGTACATAAATTAGCTGCTGCATTTCCTTCATTACACTTCAGAAGTGTAAAGTGCTTTGGGACACCCTGCGGTTTTGAAAGATAATCTCGAAATGCAAGTCTCTCTTTCATATAAGACATATTAAATTTAGTTCAGGTCCTTGGTATCAACTCTTAAATCTTTTGGGTTATGTTTTCTTTATCAACTCACCAAGGCAGACAGGCACAACACCAGTCCAATGTCCATCGTCGGCACAAAAGAGTTTGTAATCCCCCAGCAGGTAATAACCGTTGTTACACAGGTAGGAGGCAGCAGTGCCAAAGAGGTAATCTTCAGCAGCAAAGCTCCCATTGTCCAGGAAAGGAGGCGCGCCACAATTGATTCCTGAAAATCACACACAAAATAATAGGAACAGGAATTTGCTGTGTCTCTTCTACAGAAACTGTAATCCAAAATCGAAGACAAAACACAAATCAGAAACTTCCAGGAGTCTAAAGGCCTGAAGGCTGGGAAGAAATGTTTATATTTCAATTCAGATAATATCTCGCTGTATCTACCACGCATTAAAAGTCCTTGATTTGAAGAAGTGGAGGAGGGAAGTGATTCTCCTGAGTGTCCTTGTCCATATTTATTCTCTATCAATATCTCAAGAAAGCAGATTACCCGGGCATTGTTACATTGCTGTATGTTATGGGCAAATTGGCTGCTGTTTTCACAGCAGTGATGACCAAAGAAAGGTAAACAGAGACCAAACACCACTAAATGAGATTTAATATTTCAATGATTAATGACCCATTGTACAATAATTTCCAGGCAATGTTATTTACTTGAGTTTCATGATGTTGCTTGTACCACTGTCATTTTCCAAAGATGCTGACTCATGATGACAATGTTGTTTCACAGATTGCAGTCTCCCTCTAGTGCCTGGTCAATGTAACCATTCTTTATGTGTCAGCCTTGACTATATTATAAACTATATTTTCTTGTGTCAGTCTTAGTAGTGATTTTAGACAATGACCACTTTCCAGCAGGGGCCATTGGGCAGAATTCCAGATGGCAGAGGTTAATTCCAAGCTCCTTAGCAAGACCCTCAATGAGTGGTCTGGATGGTTGGGTTTGGAGATGAATGCCTGTAACGTGCATCTTTGCAAACAAAGTTTACAAAGTTGGAACAACTTGGCTCCAGATCTTTCCTTCACTTGGTTGTTAAGAGTATATCAAATCCTGTTTTCAAGTCAGAAGATTGTGTGTGCAAGTTCCCTTTTAGAGACTGCCCTGAGTCTTCTAGGCTGAGAATAAGGTGCTTATTATAAATTTCCTCTGATGCTTAAGAGTACAATTAAAACTGACATTCCCTTTTGAATACCTATAGGGTGACTGTACTGTTGGAAGTGCCAGCTTTTGAATGAGGTGCTTACTCACAGCCCCAAATACCTTTAGGCAGACATAGAAGACGGCGCTATTTTGAAGAACAGGAGATTTCCTCGCCTAATATTCATTCCAAAACAAGCATCGCAGAAAATAGATCATATGATCACTATCATATTGCCACTTGTGGGAGTCGCTGTGCGCAAACTGGATGCTAAGTTTCCTACATTATAACAGTGACCACGCTTCAAAGAATGTTTCATTGACTGCGAAATACCTTGTGACCTCCTCAGATTGTGAAAGACACTACAGAAATTCAAGTGAGAGGAGGTAGCAAGAACTGCAGATGCTGGAGTTAGAGACAGCACAGTGTGGAGCTGGAGAAACACAGCAGGCCAGGCATCATCAGAGGAGTAGGAACGAAGAAGGGTCCTGACCCGAAGCGTCAACTTTCCTACTCTTCTGATACTGCCTCACCTGTCACAGAAATTCAAGTCCTTCTTATTCTGTCTGAATTCTACACATACAGGTACTGTATTCCCCATGTGAGTCACTGCAGTTCCTGTTATCATCACAAGGATAGGTCACAGTTATCGTGTATGATAACTTACTTTCACAGTAGGGAATTGGATAGCTCCAAGCTCCAAGGTTTTGACAATGTTGCACACTGTCTCCAACAAGGTGGTAACCTAATTCACAAGACAGTTCAACTCTTGATCCCGGCTTCCTGTCAGAGCTGGACACTATGAGACTGGGCTGGGATCCTTCCAACTTGGGACAATCTGAATTTAAATAAAACACAAGTCAATGCAATAAGTCCTTTGCTACTTGTCTTATTTATAAGGGGAAGGAAATGTTATATATCAGGGTTAGTTAGTTATTGATGAACTTGTCAGTTGAAAGAGGCTAGAAATGAGGTGGAGCGGACCAATTAGTGATTTTTTAGTGATTGTGGCCGTCCATGTATTTATATTAGTAAGAAAATAAATTACCAGCACAGAAAATACTCCTGGAATTTTTCTTCACTCTTCCAACAATTCCTGACAGAAAATCAGGCCAAGCCAACACATTCCCTTTTTTAAGATCATCAGGACAAGCTGTGGCCAGGAACTTAACCTGAAAATGAGAGAACAGTTTATTTTAAATTCTTCACAGGGTGTGGCATTGTTGGCTATAGGCCAGCATTTATTGCCCAATCCTAATTGCTACTGAGAAGGAATAAAACTCTCCTTCAGGAAGTCATAGAGTTTTATTTGGTTACTTTCACCTGGTTAGCTGACTTCCTGTTTAGTTGCCTCCTTCAGTGTCACAACGACGCCACCCAGAAACTGGAAGAGCAGCACCTCATATTCTTCCTTGGGAGCCGACAATCCAATGGTCTCAATGTGGACTTTACTAGTTTCAAAATCTTCCCACCCCCGGTCTCATCCCATGACCAACCCTCCCTCTCATCCCCGCCTCCTTGACCTGACACAACCTGTCCATCTTCTCTCCCAACTATCCGCTCCTCCCACCGCACTGACCAATCCCCACCACTGCCTACATGCACTCACCTATCTCCATCCCACCTACCTTCCCCAGCCCCACCCCTCTTCTCTCTATTTCAGAGCTCCCTTCCCCCTCCCCCATTTCTGAAGGGTCCTGACCCGAAACGTCAGCTTTCCTGCTCCTCTGATGCTGCCTGGCCTGCTGTGTTCCTCCAGCTCCACACTGTGTTATCTCTTATTTATAGCAGATAAAGCTTTGTTTAAAAGTTTAAGTCCACCAGTAACAACACGTAGAATCCTACCTTAAGAATTTCAGCACATTCTTATCTAGATGTGGGCTCATGAGGATCTAAGTATGAGAGGATAACTCTTTGAAAGAGGGTCCCTGATTTACAAAAGATTGTGTTTATGAACACAAACCCACAGAGGGATGTGATTATAAAGATCCAATGTATAAATGTTTCGTGTACTTACGAACACCTATTTTGCATTGTGTTCTGACTTGCTACTAATTGACTTGCAAGCGGACTCAAGAATGGAACCCATTTGCAACCCAGGGACTGCCTGGATTTACTTATAAATATTTACCGTAAGAATTCTCAATCACATTATAATAATGAATACTGTACTTGCAGAATATCAAAGATGATCATAACGACTATTCTCCTTTACATCTGTACACAATGTTTAAATCCAACTTAAAAAATCTTGGACATTCAATCAAATCGACTTAAAGAAAACAGTACTCACAATCCAATATACTTCCTTTACATTGTCTTGTCTGAATCTTTATGGGAAGTTTTAGCGGTTAAGTCAACCCTGTTGTATCCTAAAGTGCTGCAGCTCTGTCTTGTGTCTCCTTTTATGTATGGATGTTGCCTTATAATTTGCGTCCATGGTAGGAAGAGACAGACTGTTTTGTTCACTATATCTCCACAAAAACAAGTCTTATCCATTTTGCTTATCATGATTCCTTCATGAATTTGTATGGTTGAACTAGTCCACCTATTGGGCTTGACGCAGGTCTTTGTCAACCTTCGAAGGCCCCTCAAAGCTCTGTACTTATTGACACCAATTTAAATGCTATATTTAGTGCATTTTATTGAAAACAATTTTGATTAATACAGTTAAAACCTTAATTTGTGCCATAATTTGATCAATTCCTTTACAGTATTATGTATCCTTTGCTATATATTCAAGGGAAAAAAAAGATAATGTCAGCATTTGATCTATGCCAAATTGTCTATGCATCTGGTGTACCCTATATCTGTAATAGAGGCAATATTATCATCAGGGCTACATAGGACCTTCTCTGTGACCTTTCAGTTCATAATCTATATCAGTCTTCATGCGCCTCTTCCTACCCCCTTTTTGTATCACCCTATCAGCATATTCCTATGTTCCTCCTATAGTTATCAAGTTTATGGTGTTCTCCTCAGTGTCCTACCCAATATTTATCCCTTAAACAATATCACCAAAATAGATTGCCTTGTCATTTTCTTGCCTTTCCTAAAAGACAGCAGCTGATTTGTACATTTCAAATGCGCATCGCTGGTTGTAAAGCATTTATTTGCAATTTAAGGAGGGTGTGAAAGGTGCAATATAAATGCAAGTCTTTCTTTCTTTCTTTCAAATGTGGTGATGAGTTAGGATATATTAGAGAGAAATGCCAAGCGTACAAGATTGTTCTTACCTGCTCTGGTGTAAGGACATAATCCCATATGTTTAACTGGCTCAAGGAACCCACAAAAGACTCTGCAGGATTAAAGCCTTCGCCTCTCTGATCCTGCTCCTGGCCAAGCACCAGCACTCCACCACCTTAAGAGATGCAAAGAGAGCACATCAGATATTGGGACAGCAGCTGATAGTTGCCAATTCCATTTGGGCATATTCTCGGAATTTTAATCATATGCCCTCCCACATCAGCCAGTCTAACAACCTTTTCCTTCCCACATCAAATTTGCTTTAAATATACAAATCTGTTAATAAAAATGCAATGGGCTTATGGCTGTTCCTCTGTACTTGCAGTGGAATCCTGCAGTTCCTGCAGAATCCAGGGCTATTCTGGAGGGCTGGCAATCAGATAATCAACAGCCAACACGGCCACCAACACTCAATATGGCCACCAACACTCAATATGGCCACCAACACTCAATATGGCCACCAACACTCAA
>NC_063334.1:28871826-28876560 GCF_021869965.1 Rhincodon typus
AACACTCAATATGGCCACCAACACTCAATATGGCCACCAACACTCAACACGGCCACCAACACTCAACACGGCCACCAACACTCAACACGGCCACCAACACAATAGAAACCAAGACTGGAAGATGAAAGTAAATGTCTTAATTCACATATTTGGTAATAGGAAATTCATGTAAGAAATATATTCAATAATGAATTACCTGGAATAAAGTGCAAGTCTCATTTACAAGGATCATGAAACCACCAGCTTATTATAATAATTCACCTGGTTCCCTAAATGTCCTTCAAGTTAGGAAATCTGTCCCAGTGGGCATAACCAGTTAAAGAAACACCTCAGTAATACTTGGAAATGAATATGATGGTTGTACTGGAGCTCCATTTTGAAATACGCAAGATGAGTTAAAACCAGTTTGTATCATTCACAATTTTTTTCTGTTTGATGCCATCCCTACTCATTCTGGCCAGACGTGATGCCAGATCTACAGCAAAATGATAAACTCTTAGCTGTCTTCTGAACTTGCCGAAGCAAACCATTCAGTTACATCAATTTACCAATAAACAAAAGTCCCATGGGACAACAGAGACTGCAGCAGCAGTGTGCTGCTTTTGGTGACTTATATCAGAATAAAGGGACAATTATTAAATCCTGAATTTGTAATGTCAGGCACATAAAAATATGGTGATTCTATATATCGGGCAATCATTTAGCTACAGAACCAAGTTCTTCCTGTCAATTTGAGATAAAGGTTATTGGAGAAATTTCAAGACATGTCATTGATTTTGGTGACACAACATTGCATTGGAACCCTGGAAGTATCAATGAAAAGGTTTAGGTAACAGCAAGAGTCTTCAATAATGTACTAAACACCTGCAGTTTCTTTTCCAATGCCTTATTGATAGATGCTAGCACTGAATTTTCACCACAGAGGCTTCAGGAAGTCGGGATGTGCGGGGAGTCCCTCTACATGGCAGACAGGTGAGGAGACAAGGTTGGCAGGCCTGCCAGGAGGTGCCAGCCTCCACTCAATTAAACTGACCACCACCCAACTCTCAATCAGAAAACTGAAGGCTGACTGAAAAGAAAAATTAATTTCTGCTTAACAAGGATCTTAAGGAGCTTGCCTACCTGACCAGTTCATGGGTATGACAGGCTTTACTGGGGACCTGAAATCACCTCCCCAGAAAATGCCTGGTGCAGGGAACAGGCTGAGGAGATTGGTTTAAAGGCAGGACTCCCAGATCTGGGGCCCCACCTGCTGTTCCATTCCAAACTTCACAGGGTCTGAAAATTCAGTCTCAAACATAATACTGAAATTCTGACTTTTGCTTAAGTTGCAGCATTTAATGTAAAACAAACTAAAATTATGACATGGCTGGTTTGAACACAAATTCAGTTGTGCTATCAGGATGAAAAGATCCCTGATTTTTTTTCCCTCAAGTTCGCCCTTTCTTTCATAGAATCATATTATCCCTACTGTGTGGAAGCAGGACATTCAGCCCATCAAGAACACACCTAAAGAGCATCCCATCCAGACTTCCCACTCCCCCAACCCTGCATTTCTCATGGCTAATCGACCTAGTCTGCATATCCCTCGATACAATAGGCAATTTAGCATGGCCAATCCATCTAACCTGCACATCTTTAGGCTGTGGGAGGAAACCCGTGAAGACACGGGGAGAATATGCAAACTTCACACAGACAGTCAGGTTGCCCGAGAGTGGAATCAAACCCAGGTCTCTGCCATTGTGAGGCAGCAGTGCTAACCACTGAGCCATCGTGCTGCCATTATTTGGCCACTTTCAAATGGGCTGATCAAACAATATTACCATTAAGCCTAAGGATTTCATTCATTACATTTGAGAAACATTTGCAATTTACAGCCATAACCTTTGAGCACAATGATTCCACTAGATCTCAGAATGTGAAATACTACTGCTGTCAAATTCAGTTAGGTGTTTTCCTGGAAAACAATTTTCTTTCCATTAAAAGCTCCAAATTGGATAGGAATTGGGAAAGTGTTGTCTTTGTTGAAATGTTTAATCAAAGTTTTGCATTGGAGATAGTAAACGTATCACCTGGGATACTGGCTCCAGTAGAAAGGCCTTTCCCTCCGTCGGAGAATTTCCCATCTATATAAATTCTCCATGCTCCATTGGTACTATTCCAGGTGATGGAGATATGGTGCCACTTCCCGTCATTTACTGATGGACAATCAGTGACTTTCTCCTTGCCATTGACGTATAATACCCAGCTGAATGGAAGATAGGGAAAGAATCATCAGCTTTGCACAATAAGGCTTAAGCATTTCTCCTGTGTTGTACACCACTGAGATATGCATATATCTGCTCCACTATAATACTTTCCAGAAATGCAGTGAATGGATTTTATAAATCATCTCAATAAGATAAGCAGTACAGAAAGCTATGTTCTCCTTAGATCAGCAATGGTTAAGCGAAAATTTAATGGAAGTATCTTAAAAGCACTGGAGGCAGAGATAATGTTAACTTTCCAAAGGAAATTGAATACATTCTCAAAGTGGCGGGGTGGGGTAGTTTCAGTGCTATGTGTGAAACAGTCGGAGAGAGTTAGACTATTGGATAGTTCTTTCAAAGTGCTTGAAAATACAGGATGAGTTGAGTGCTCTTCTGCACTTTAAGTGTTTGTGATTCTAGGATACAATAGTCCTCAGCACTTATAGCCATTAAATACAATGAACTACACACATTAACAAGGCAGTAAATACAAAAGATAATCCAATCTGTTGGTGACATGTTGACCATGTGTTTAAATTGTCTGGTTTATTATTCTGAATCCACTTGCTTTGTCCTCCCTTTTAAGGTGGTTTTTGTCACAGGCCTAAGGTGAGAGGGAAATGATTTAAAAGGGACCTGAGGGGCAACTTTTTCACACAGAGGGTGATGCTTGTATGGAATGAACTGCGGGTACAATTACAATATTTAAAAGAGATTTGGACAGCTTCATGAATTGGAGAGGTTTAGAGGGATATGGGCAAAATACAGGCAAATGGGACTGGTTTAGTTTGGGAAACATGCTCGGTGTGGACGGGTTGGACCAAAGGGTCTGCTTCCATGTTCTATGACCCGATGACTCCATGACTTGACTCTACCATCAGCCAATCAGTGGACACTGATCTTCAATATCCAAATAAGAACATGCTTTTCACTTTCTCTTCCCCAATTTCCTCCACAGTTTTGGCCTTTATAACCCATTAACTGATACAGGTTATCTGAAGGTAATCTTAAGATTACACTTCATAGAGTTTTGTTCAATCGATGAATGGCTTCTTCTTTGGTCGACCCATTGTCTCCGCCTGCTCCTGCCCCACCGAACTGATCTCCAACTATCTAGACTCCATTTTCTCCCCCTTGGTCCAGGAACTCCCTACCTATGTCCGTGACACCACCCACGCCCTCCACCTCCTCCAGAACTTCCAATTCCCCGGTCCCCAACACCTCATCTTTACCATGGACGTCCAGTCCCTCTACACCTGCATTCCCCATGCAGATGGCCTTAAGGCCCTCCGCTTCTTCCTGTCCCGCAGGCCCGACCAGTCCCCCTCCACTGATATCCCTCATCCGCTTAGCCGAACTCGTCCTCACACTCAACAACTTCTCTTTCAATTCCTCCCACTTCCTACAGACAAAGGGGGTAGCCATGGGTACCCGCATGAGCCCAAGCTACGCCTGCCTCTTTGTAGGTTACGTGGAACAATCCCTCTTCCGTACCTACACCGGCCTAAACCCCACCTCTTCCTCCGTTACATTGATGACTGTATCGGCGCCGCCTCGTGCTCCCACGAGGAGCTCGAACAGTTCATCCACTTCACTAACACCTTCCACCCCAACCTTAAGTTTACCTGGACCATCTCTAACACCTCTCTCCCCTTCCTGGACCTCTCTGTCTCCATATCGGGCAACCACCTAGAAACCGATATTCATTTCAAGCCCACCGACTCCCACAGCTACCTAGAATACTCCTCCTCGGTGGTCGAGAACGCCCTCAACCGTGTCTCCCACATCTCCCGCACCTCATCCCTCACACCCCGTCCACGCAATAAAAACCAAAAAAGAATCCCCCTCGTCCTCACGTACCACCCCACCAACCTCCGGATCCAACGCATCATCCTCCGACACTTCCGCCATCTGCAATCCGACCCCACCACCAAAGACATCTTTCCCTCCCCACCCTTATCTGCTTTCCGGAGGGACAACTCTCTCCGTGACTCCCTTGTCCGCTCCACACTCCCCTCCAGCTCCACCACACCCGGCACTTTTCCCTGCAACCGCAGGAAGTGCTACACCTGCCCCCACACCTCCTCCCTCACCCCCATCCCAGGCCCCAAGAAGACTTTCCACATCAAGCAGATGTTCACCTGCACATCTGCCAATGTGGTATACTGCATCCGCTGTGCCCGGTGTGGCTTCCTCTACATCGGGGAAACCAAGCGGAGACTCGGGGACCGCTTTGCAGAACACCTACGCTCGGTTCGCAACAAACAACTGCACCTCCCAGTCGCGAACCATTTCAACTCCCCCTCCCATTCCTCAGACGACATGTCCATCCTGGGCCTCCTGCAGTGCCACAACGATGCCACCCGAAGGTTGCAGGAACAGCAACTCATATTCCGCTTGGGAACCCTGCAGCCCAATGGTATCAATGTGGATTTCACAAGTTTCAAAATCTCCCCTCCCCCCACCGCATCCCAAAACCAGTCCA
>NC_063334.1:28876960-28913949 GCF_021869965.1 Rhincodon typus
CCTGTTCTTCCTCCCACCTATCCCCTCCTCCCACCTCAAGCCGCACCTCCATCTCCTACCGACCAACCTCATCCCGCCCCCTTGACCTGTCCGTCCTCCCTGGACTGACCTATCCCCTTCCTAACTCCCTACCTACACTCACCTTTACTGGCTCCATCCCCGCCTCTTCGACCTGTTTGTTTCCTCTCCACCTATCCTCTCCTGTATCCCTCTTCTATCCGCCTCCCACTCTCTCCCTATTTATTTCAGAACCCCCTTCCCCTCCCCCTTTTCTGATGAAGGGTCTAGGCCCGAAATGTCAGCCTCTCTGCTCCTATGATGCTGCTTGGCCTGCTGTGTTCATCCAGCCCTGCACCTTGTTGTCTCGGCTTCTTCTTTATCTTGTCCAGGTTCCATGTTATTGTAATGTTTTCTGAAGCCTGAGTTGGTGATTTGGAACATGGGGATGGTGACAGGGTCTGTAATCGTTTTCATTGCTAGAAGGCATTGTTATTTTTAATTTTCTAATTTTTAGATATTCTGGAACCCAAATATGAAATCTATTTATTTGTCTATAAAGTTTTTTTCACATCCAGAAATTATTGTGACATTATTGATGGTCTGTATATTTTCAGCTTTGTTCAGGTTTACATGTATAATGTAAATAGGGTATTACAGCTTTAAAATATTTTTGCAGCCACGTGATCAATTAATCCCTTAGTTGGTCTTCCATGAAGATTGAAACCAGTAATTTAAAATGGTACCACAACTCAATGTGAGCTGCATGCATAACATTTATTTTTGTCTGTATAAAGCCATATAAAACTTTCAAAATTTAAATTATGGTGGATTATGAATTCCATTCATCAAATTGTAATGCACTAAACTGTGGGGAAAATAATTCTTGTGGAATTACAATCCTTGCCTTCTGGGTTCAAGCCCCACTCCATGACCCGAGCACAAAAATCAAAGTTAACACTGAACTATATTTCTGAGGGTGTGCTGCACTGTTGAAGGTGTCAGCCTTCAGATGAAATGTTAAATCAAGTTCCCTGCTGCCCTCACAGTAAGATGTTTAAGATCCTAGGACACTATTTTGAAGTGGGGAAGGAATGTTATCCCTAGTGGCCCGGCCAATATTTATCTCTCAATCAACTTCACAAAAACAAATCATCTCCTTATCATATTACTGTTAGCAGGATCTTGTTGCGTGCAAAATTGGCTGCCAGATTTCCTGTCTTACAACTGTAATTACACTTCAAAAGCAATTAATGAATTCTAAAGTGCTTCAATATGGCTGTTTTGAAAAATGCTGTATAATTAAAGTTCTTCTTCTTTTTCATTTTGATTGCAGTATAAGACTGCTTCTGAGTATTTGTGTACCTGTGAATAAACATAGCTCATAACTTTAGCCTGTCTGTAATTAATGGCTTAATAGAGGAGGCCTTCCATTTTGTGAAAGAAGTAAAAAGCGGTTAGTCGATATGTCATGTGATTTCCATTGACCAATATCACAAATTTAGAGTAATGGGTAAGCCACTGCTCACTATCTCAGATACACTTTGTCTACGGGAACAAGCTTCACTTCAAAAAAGACTTGGGTTTATTCTGGGAATCTAATGTTTTTAGGTAACAAGGCTGAACAAGTGGGGGAGCATTTTACACACAGTGATCATATCTGCATTAGATTCAAAATTATGGAAAAGGACAAGGATGTGCCTGAAATCAAAGTTCTTAACTGGGGAAGGCTAATTTTAATAAGGGTTAGATGTAATTTGGCAAGAGTGGACTGGGAGCAGATACTTTCAGATAAATCAAAACAGTGCGTTGCATTCAAGAAGGAAACATAGAGAGTACAGGGCCAACATATTCCAATAAAGAAAAAAGATGGGACCATCAAATACTGTGAACCCTGGAAATTGGATTAAGAGTAAAAGATATTAAGGGAGATACTGAGGATCGAAGACAGCAGAAGCCCTAGAAGAGTATAGAATGTGCAGGAATGAACTTAAAAGGAGATTAGGAGAGGACATCAAATGATACTGGCAGATAAGAAAAGGAAAATCCTAAGCTGTTTTACAGGTACATTGAGGGGAAAAGGATAATGAGGGAAAGCGTAGGGTGCATTAAGGACTACAGTGGTAATTTGTGCATGGAGTCAGAAGACGTATGTAGGGATCTAAATGAATACTTTGTGCTGGTGTTCACTAGTGAGAGGGACAATATGTGTACATGAATAAGGGAAAAAGTCTGTGATACAATTAAAGAAATGAACATAGACAGGAGGTTCTGAGAAGCCCGGCAGGCTTAAAAGTAGATAAATCTCTGAGTACGGATGAAATATCTACCAGGTTGTTGAGTGAGGCAAGGGAGGAAACAGCAAGAGTGTTTGCAGAAATTTTCAATTCCTCTCTGGCCACAGAAGAGGTGATGGAGATTTGTTGCCCAACCACTAATTTAGAAGGGAGCAATGGATAAATCAGGAAACTATAGGCCATTCAGTCTAATTTCAGTGATGGGCAATGATTGGAAGCAATTCTGAGGGACAGACTTATAGGGGATCCCTGATTTTCAAATGTCCAACTTACAAATGCTTGTACTTATGAGTGCAACCTCATACAGGGGTGTAATTTTAAAGACCTGGTATAAAAACATTTCCTGTACTCACAAAGGGCTCCTTTATATTGTCCTGTATTGTATTCCAACTTGCGTTCTAATCAACTTGGGAACAGACTCTAGAACGGAACCCGTTCACAGCCCAGGCACTGTCTATAATCTGCATTTGGACAGGAAGGGATGAATCAAGGGCAGTCAGCATGGTTTTGTTAAGAGCCGGTCATGTCTGACCAACTTGACTGAGTTTTTGGAAGAGGTGACCAGGTATGTAGATGAGGGCAATGCTTTTGATGTAGTTTATTTGGACTTCAGCAAGACTTTTTATAAAGTCCCGCATAGGACACTGACAGCTAAAGTAAGAGCCCATGGGATCCAAGGAAATTGGATGCATATTTAACTGAGTAGCAGGAAGCAGAGGGTGATGGTTTTGAGGGATTTTTTTTTTCTAGATGGAAGTCTGTGTCTGATGGGGTCAGTCTTGGGACCCTTGCTGTTAGTGATTTAATGATTTAGACATGAATGTAGGAAGGTTGATCAGGAAGTTCGCAGATGATACAAATATTAGTGGGATGGTAAATAGTGAGGAGGATAGCTTTAGATTATAAGAGAATATAGACAGGCCGGTCAGACGGGCTGATCAGTGACAAATAGAATTCAATCCAGATAAATGTGAGGTGATGCACTTGGGCAGGACAACGAAGGCAAGGGAACGCATGATAAACAGTGGAACTGTGGAAAGTACCCAGGATGAGAGGGATCTTGGTGAGCCTGTAGTCCAGTCCTTCAAGCTATCAGGACAGGTGGATAAAATGGTAAATAAGGCATATGATACACTAGCCTTTATTAGTCGAGGCCTAGAGTTTAAGAGCAGTGAAGTTCAGCTGGAACTGTATAAAACGTTAGTTAGACCACAGCTAGAGTACTGCGCGTGGTTCCAGAATCCATATTATAGGAGGGATGTGCTAGCACTGGTAAGGATGCAGAAGAGGTTTACCAGGATGTTGCCTGGGCTGGAAGGTTACGAAGAGAGTTTGGACAGACTGGGGTTATTTTCCTTTGAGCAACAGAGATTGACAGGGGGCTTGATTCAGATGTATAAAACTATGTGGGACATAGATAGGATAGAAACAAAGACACTTTTCCCCTTGATAGAAAGATATGACCTGGGGGCATAGATTTAAGGTGAGGGGTAGTAGGTTTAGAGAGAATGTGAGGAAGAACCTTTTCACCCAGGGGGTGATAGGAACCTGGAACTACCTGCATGTGTGAATGGTACAGGCAGAAACTCTCCAGCATTTCAGAAGTATTTAGATGTACACTTGTGATACCAAGGCATACAAATGCCAGAAAATGGGATTACAATAGTTAGGTGGTAGTTTTTGACCAGTTTGGATGGAATGGGCCAAAGGGCCTTTTATTGTGCTATAGATCCCTATGATTATAACATGGGGCAAAAAAGTTTGGAACACCAAGCTTTTAGAATGTGCTTCCCAACGGTCAAAAGATGAAAAGAACTGCAACTAATCTTGTAAGAGCAGAATTTACCCATTGTAATCCGTCAGTAGGAATGCATTGTCACATCCATTGCCCAGGGCATAGGAAATGGGAGTCCCGTAGTTTGTGGTGTCAGATGATTTCATCCAGAAAGCGCAGGTAAGAGCACTGAGCGTTGGTAATACATTGTCCAATAAAACATAGCCGTAGATCCCCGAAACTTCAAAATCCAGGTTAAAATTGGAGGATAACTCTTAAATAAAAAAAGGATTAAATACAGGCACACCATCTAGCAACATGTGATGAGAAAATAAGATTGTTATTAGGTTCATATTTCAAGTGTAAAACCATCCCTACTAAATCCAATTTGAATTTAAACATGAATAAAATTAACTTGCTCGAAGGTAGGTTTTTTTTGTATCATCTCCCCCAACACTTAATGGCATTACAATCATCAAATCACAAACTATCAATACCTGGGAGTCAACATTGATCAAAAACTTAAATGGAACAGCAATGCAACCATGACTACAGTAGAACTAAACACAGCTTTTGAAACATCCTTTTCTACAGACAGATAAGGTTGCAACAGGTTTAAAGAGCAACTGTTAGGTTTCTTTTGTATTTGTTCAAGGAATATGGGTGTCATTGCATAATCCAACATTTATTGCCCATTCCTAATTGCCAATAAGATAGTGACGATGAACCTTCTTCTTGAACCACTACAATCTTTGTGGCATATGTATACCCACAGTGCTGCTAGGAAGGGAGCAATAGCTAGTCAGAGGTTGGGAAATCCACAGTGAGCAACTTAGCTCCTGTCTTCCCAACACTTATTCATCATATACAATGCAAAAGTCAGAAGTGGGATGAAATACACCCACTTGCCAGGATGACTGCAGTGCCGACAATACTCAAGAAGCTCAACACCAACCATGATATATAACTGGCAAGCTGTTCACCATGTTAAATACTCATTCTCTTCAACACCAATACAGCAGTGTGTATACACCACATCACACAGATTGTACTGGTTCAAGAGGATGAATCATCGTTACCATCTTAATGGCAATTAGGGATGGGAAATAAATGTTGGATTATGCGGTAGCACCCATATCAGTTGAGTTTAGCCCTGATTCTGCAACATATTGAGGCATAAACTGGGCAATTTGAGACCTTTACCTGTTTCACATCGAGTTCCAGTGAAGCTCGGTGGACAGTTGCAGATATACGAGGCTAGATCGTCCACGCAAACCCCATGGTTCAGACATGGATTTGACTCACACTCATTCACATCTAATTCACAGACCAAACCAGTGTAGCCTGGCAGGCACTGACATCTAAAGAAGAGAAGGAATAATTAATCATAATAATTCCACTGCTAGCAAAGAGATGATTGCAAACAAGGCAGCCTTGGTGCAGGTGCACACACGTTACTGTGCATGGTAACTCAATGGGTGGCACACTTGCCTCTGGGTTCAGGAACCATTGTAAGATGTAAATAGGAAAATCAAGGTAGACACTGAGGGAGGCATTGTTGGACGTACTAAACCAAGGCCTCACCTATCTGTACAGATGGTTGAGAAGATCCCACAGCACTTTTTCAAAGAAGAGTTGGGGGAGTTATCCTCATGGTCTGGCCAATATTTATTCCCTAAATAACATCATTGATGCAGATTCTCTGATCCTCATTCCTGTTCGCGGAATCTTCCTCTGTGCAATTTGTCTACCGCGATTGCTAAATTTCCACACCCCTGTTAACTTGTTCCATAGACTTAATAGCCTTTGAGTGAAAAAAAATTTACCTTTCTTTCCCAAACAACAAATAGAAAGAAATGGCCTGATCACAAATGACCCTGAATAAATCCATGATGGAATTGTTATGATTCCTGTAGAGAAAGTAATTTTTAAAATGATATTTCAATTCCCACTGGAAGAATTACATAACATTTCAAGAGTTTCCCTATAGGAAGCTAACTAGAATCTACTTTGGCTAAATACCACCTTTTGTCAACAAATCGCTCTCAAGATGACGGAAAAGTCTCCTATTCCTGGCCTCACTGTCCCCAAAGCCGCCAAGCCATCTCAATTTATTGTTCAGAATTCTAAACAGGTCATGTGATCTCTTTAATACCTCTACTTTCCCTAAACTGAAGAGACAATCTCAAACTAGAACCTTCTCATAAAATTTGCATCCGTAACACAAATATCCTTACCTGAAGGTGCTGATGTCGTCAATGCATGACCCTCCATTCAAACAGGGCAAGCTGGTGCATTCATTAATATTAACTTCACACGTCTCTCCCGAAAAACCAGCCAGACATGTACATTGAAATCCACCAATCAGGTTGTGACACGTCCCATTGTTGTGACATGGTGTTGAAAGGCACTCATTAATATCAAGCTCACAGTGGACACCTTGGAAGAAAGAAGCGGAGCACATTAATTGTTTTAAAAAAACTACCCGGGCAATGTTATGTGAAAGGTTAGAAATCGAGGGTCAGCCTCACTGTTGCAGCATTAAAATTCCTACCAGATAGCCCTGATATCTGAATGTTTATTGAGATCAACACAGCAAACTACAATCAAGAAAAGGGTTCTGGGTGCTCAGTTGGTGACTATATTCAAGACTGAGACTGATAGGCTTTTAGGGATAGATAATCTTGTGAAATGGAGATAGTGAGAGAAGGTTGCGTCAAGATAGAAGGTTATTGGTGATTTCATTGAATGCGGCAGCAGGCTCGAGGGCTGAATGGTCAAATCCTGCTTCTGTTTCACATAAAACTATTGCCTATTGATAAATATCTCCAAAAGGATTTTGTTTCACTTACTATCTGGTTTGTGATGGATTCATGGCAACCAGAAGAGTAAATGAGCTAGAGAAATCTGTACGGTCAAAGAGAAATTTTACCTCAGAGAAATGAATATATAAATGGGATATTTATCAATTCATCTTATAGATCTTATAGCTTACTGACAGAGCGATTGTGAAAATTAATAATGGCTAACCCGTGTGTGACACAAAGAAAAATTTATGAGGGCAATGGCAGAGCTGAAAGCTTATACCTGTCAGGAACTCTGGGGCTCTTCTTTCTAATAAAGAGAAGGGCGAGGGGTGACAAAATAGAGGTATTAAAAGTTCCTAAAGAGTTTGCTAAGTTAGATATAGGCAAGATAATTCCACTTTTGCAGCTATCAAAACAATAGTTACTAATAATGCAATAGTGAATCCAGAAACCGCCTTTACCCAGAGAGTGGTGAGAATGTGGAACTGTGGGGAGTGTTTGAGTTGAATATTTTGTAATAACTTGTTGTTCAATAACATGAAATTTTTAAAATAAATATTGAATATCGAGAATTAGCTATTATTCTTTCATGGGATGTGGGCATTGATCACCTATGTATTGATCATCCCAAAATACATTTATGCTGGGCGGCTTGCTGGGTCATTTCAGGGAATGGGTGAAAATCAACCACATTGCTGTGGCTAGGGATACCAAGGTGTAGAGCTGGACGAACACAGCAGGCCAAGCAGCATTGGAGGAGCAGGAAGGCTGACGTTTTGGGCCTAGACCCTTCTTCAGAAATGCTGTGGCTTCTGGAGACACATGTAGGTCAGAATAGGGAAAGACAGCAGACTTCACTCAATGAGGAGCATTAGTGGATTGTGAAGGTTACCATAATTGAAACTAGCTTTCAAATCCAGATTTTTTAATTAATTCGTGGGCTGTGAAATTTGTTGATTAGGCCAGCATTTTTCATCATCCTTAATTGTCCTGCCGCAGGTGGTGGCGATCTGTCTTCTTGAACTGCTTTGGTTCATTTGCTATAAGTAGTACTGCAATGTTGTTACAGTTTCAGAATTTTAACCCAGCAACTCAAATGGAATGGTGGTATATAAGCTTTACATATGAGGAAAGTTTGAGGACTCTGGGACTATACTCATTGGAGTTTAAAAGGATGAGGGGGGATCTAATTGAAACTTACAGAATACTGAATGGCCCGGACGAAGTGGATGTTGGGAAGATGCTTCTGTTGGTAGGACAGACTAGGACCCGAGGGCACAGCCTTAGAGTAAAGGGAAGACCTATTAGAACGGCGATAAGGAGAAACTTTTTCAGCCAGAGAGTGGTGAATCTATGGCGTTCACTGCCACAGAAGGCTGTGGAGGCCAGGTCATTGAGTACATTTAAGACTGAGAGAGATAGGTTCTTGATTATCAAGGGTTACAGGGAGAAAGCAGGAGAATGGGGTTGAGGAACTTATCAGCCATGATTGAATGGCGGAGTAGATTCGATGGGCCAAATGGCCTAATTTCTGCTCCTATGTCTTATGGTCTTATATTTCTAAGTCAGATGTTGTGTGCTTGGAGTTTTTCGTGATCCCGTGTACCTGCTACCCTTCGAGGTGATAGAATTTGAAAGGTGCTGTCAGAAGAGCCTTGATGAGTTCGTATGGTGGGATTTGAACCCATATCCCCAGAGCTTTATTTGGAATCGCAAGTCCAGTTATATTACTGTTATGTCGCCTTCATTTTTTTTGTCTGTGTGGCTTATGCATCATTTTTACGCAGTTACTTTTTAATAAACAATTCTTTCTTTGGATAATCTGTGATCCTAGGATGTAATCACATATCATCTTCTGTAGCATGTTTGCATTTAATGAGAAGCTAGATTTAAAAAAAACACGAGAGAGAAAGGAATCGATGGTTACACTTGCAGGGTCAGACGAAATAAGACAGGAAGAGGCTCATGTGGTGCATAAATATAAGTGTAGACCAGATGGGCCAAATGGCCTGTTTCTATGCTGTAAATTCTATGCATTTGCTGCTACAATCTAAATGTTGTAATTAAATTCTAATAATTGCTACAAAAATTCCTGTACATTAACAGCTTTGGACGTGGCCTCAATTATTCATGTCACAATTCCACAAATCAGAGAAATAATTGATTTACATAATAAAATTAAGCAAATACCTTACCATAATTTGCCAATGAGAAAACTAAACACGAAAAAGCCCCGTGAATATATTTTTACCTTTAAACCCATCCATACACTTGCAGTAATATGTATTAATCCCATCAATGCATCTTCCATCATGAAGACATGGTTGAGAGATACACTCGTTTACCTCTCGCTCACATAGAATACCTGGAAAATATCAACAGAAATCATACGGTTTGCTAACTTTCATGTCATATCGACACCACAACCCCACCGGACACAGCCTGTCACACCCTTCCAACGTTTGAAACTCTCGAAAGATTGCTTTCCTGGTCTCATATAGCCAGCAAAAGGCAACTCCCAGCTTGGCAGAACGACGCCTACCCCATCCCCAACAACTTGTCGGAACCCTCTCGTGGCTTGCTCACTTATTTTCCTTCGGATTTACCCTGCTCAGGCTGTTTCTTAACTGTTGATAGGCTCGGAGTGAAACAGCACTTTTTATAATCTATAATGTAGCAGCAAATTCTGTTTGTTCTCCTTATGAGGTGACTTGTCTCTGGTAGGCTTCCCTCATGACTGAATTTTCCTGGACATTTTTTGGAGATTTCCAAGGTGATGTAACAGAGAGGCTCGATGAGCATAACAATGTTGATGTGGTGAACATTGACTTCCAGAAGGAATTTGACACAGTGCTACACAACAGATTGTGAGGAAATGTATAAAAGGGTCAGCAGCAACAAAGGTACAAAATTGGCAGAGTGATAGGAAATGGAGTATTGGTCAATGGATATTCTTCAGCTAGAGGAAGGTTATTCCACAGCGACCCGTATTGGAACCCTTGCTTTTCCTGATCTATATTAATGATCTGCATCTTGGTGTGCGGGGCACAATTTCAAAATCTGCAGATGACATGCAACTTGGACGAACTGTAAATGGTGAGGAGGATAGCGTGAAAATGTGAAAGGGCATGAAGAAGTTGATGGAGTGGGCAGATAGATGACAGATGAGGTTCAATACAAAGAAGTGTAAGGTGATGCATTTGATAGAAAGAACATGGAAAGACAATATACAATAGGGGGCACAATTATAAAGAGGGTGCAGGAGCAGAAGGACCTGGGTATATATGTGC
Organism: Rhincodon typus; assembly: GCF_021869965.1. Classification (NCBI taxonomy): domain Eukaryota; kingdom Metazoa; phylum Chordata; class Chondrichthyes; order Orectolobiformes; family Rhincodontidae; genus Rhincodon; species Rhincodon typus. Next base: position 28,887,126 of record NC_063334.1, read on the forward strand.
ACAGATGCCTCAAGTTGGCAGAGCAGGTCGAAACAGATTTTAAAAACCATACAGTATTTTCGACTTTATGGATAGGGGCTCAGAGTACAAGAGCAAGCAGGTGATGTTTAACTTTTATAAGACACTTGTTAGATCTCAGCTGGAGTAGTGCACAATTGTGGGCACCTCATGATAGGAAAGATGGGAATGCATTGGACAGGGTGCAGAAGTGATTTACAAAAATGTTTCCAGGGATGAGAAATTTAAGTTATGAGGATAGTCTGAAGAAGTTGGGACTGTTCTCCATATATAGAAAAATGATAAGAGGAAATCGATAGAGGTTTTCAAAATCATGAGCAGACCTGATACAGTTGATAAGGAGAAACTGTTCCCACCTGTAAAAGGATCAAGAACGAGGGCATAGATTTAAAGAGATTTGCAAAAGGATCAAATGTGATCCACAGTGAGCAGTTAGGGTATGCAATGCACCATGTGATGGAGGCTGGTTAACTGAGGCCTTAAATGGGGTGTTGGAAGATTATTCAGGTAGAAACAATGTGCAAGGGTATGGGAAGAAAGCAAGAAACTGGCAGTAGTTAATTCTGCTCATTTGAAGAGTCAATAGAGACAAGATAGCCTGAATGGGCTCCTTTTGAGTCATGACCTTTCTGTGAGTCTGTGAACTCTCCCACAGCCCCTGGCAAGACCAGCAATCGTTGCCCATTCCTAACTGTGAAAAGTTGCTACTGAGCCACCTTCATGACAGGCTGTGGTGCTTTGACATGGCTGGAGCTTTTCATTTTGGAGGGCAATCATGAGTCAACCATGTTGGTTCAAGTCTGGAGTCACATGTTAAGGACAGCAGATTTCCGTCCCCTAGTGAACCAGGTGGAGTCTTCATAATAGATCTCAGCTTTCAGTTCCAGATTCTTTAACTGACTTTAAGTTCCACCCGGCTGTAGATCAATAAGTCACCGGAAAAATTACAATGCCATTAAATACAGGTAGAGATAAACATGGGCTGGTAAAAGTGGCACATGTGATGGAAAACTTTCTCTGTGGGTGGATTTGAATTTGTTTGATTTATTGTAGTCACATGTCCCTAGGTACAGTGAAAAGCTTTGTTTTGTACAGACAAATCAAAGCAAACAAGCACATATAAATCGTAGGGTGCTTAGACAGAGCGAGGCATACAGGTTACAACTGCTCAGGAGATGTGCAAAGCAAGATCAACATTAGCAAGATCAACACTATTTGAAGTTAGAGATTCCATTCAACAGTCTAACAATGGCAGGGAAGAGGCTGTTTTTGAACCTGTTGGTGCATGTGTTCAAGCCTCTGTGTCTTCTTCTATACCTCAGGAGCTTCCTGAGAGGAAACTTACCCACAAAACCGGGCTGGCACAAGCACACAAATCTTCCAACTCCATCCTGACAAGCAGCATTGTTTTGGCAGGGGTCTGATGCACATTCATTGACATTTGTTTCACAGTTAGAGCCTGAAACACAGACACAGCGTAGAACTGAGATGCTGCTGATACCCATGCCAATATCCCAGGAAAACCCAACTATAAGAATTCACCCACCTGTAAATCCAGGCTGACACACACAAATGTGACCTGACCCAACACTTTCACAGCTTCCATTATGTTGGCATGGTTGCAAGAAGCATTCATTAAACTCCTTCATTCAAAAGGGAGGGAAAAATAAAATACTTATTGTCAGTTAAACTAAACAAGGCCTTCAATCTTCTCCTGGTCTGTGGTTAGATTGTTAATCATAATATGATTGATGTAAAAATGTTCAGAAAATCAATTAGTCCAATGATTAATTTAATAATTTTCATATTTAAATAGAAGACAATGCGAGAAGGTGCAGCACAGAAGGATTTGGGATCCTCAAGCATTATTTATAAAAATCTAGCATCTAAGTTCAGCAGGTAATAGGGAAGGCAAATAGAATGTCTAGCTTTATTTTAAAGGGAAAGGAGCATAAAAAAATGGGGAAGTCTTGCCAACACTATACAAGGCACTAGTCAGATTACACTGTAATACTGTGAGCAATTTTTGTCCCCTTAACCGTAAAAAGATATATTAGCAATTAAGGCAGTCTGGAGAAGGTTCACTATGTTGATTCCATGTGTATAGAGATCTTCTTATGAGAAGAGTTTGAGCAGGCTGGGCTTGTACTTATGGAGTTTAGAGGAATGAGAGGCAAACTTACTAAAACATAAAACATTCCTAGGGGGCTGACAGGGTAAATGTGGACAGACTGTTTCCCCATGTGGAAGGATCTACAACTAGAGGGCATAATCTCAAAGTACCTAAAACAGATGAGGAGGAATTTCTTCTCTCAGATGGTAGTGAATCTATAGATTCTTTACTTGAGGCCTATTGAGGCTGGGTCATGAAGTATATTTTTAATCAGTAAGGGATTTGAGGCATATGGGGTAAAGGCTGGAAAGTGTAGTTCGGGACTGTCAGATCAATTATAATGTCAAAGCATGCAGGAAGATTCTTACCTCGAGTGCTTTGGTTAAAATTTCTCTGGATAGATCAATACTAACCTCTCCGTACCTCAAAACGACATACACATATTTAAAAGTCAGGTCTGGTTACTACATGTAGTTAAATAGCATTAGATAAAGGCAGCCTCTGGACATATTCTTAAAGGGTAATAAACGAGGACAATATCTTATTGAGGGTTGAATCACCAAAATCCATTAACGTTGAGCATGCCTTCAAAATATCTTTTCACCATGTCTGAACTTCATCTTACAATACACAAAATATTGGCTCAAGTTTTCCGATCAGGGTCAGAATCCTGATGTTTAGGTCTGTTAAAAGTTACATCCTTAACTTCTTACAATGCTGAACTAAAGCATTAACTGCAGTATTCTGTTGAGGAAAAGATGGCGTTAAGGCTCCAAAGCCTCTTTGATAGGCTAAAGAAAGAAGGCCAGTGCGTAAGGTGAGTGGGTGAGGGGGGTAAGGTGGCAGGCAACTGGGTGAGGGAGTTGAATGGCAGGTGGGTGAGGGAATGAGATGGCAGGTGGCTGAGACTGGTTTGATGGTATATTCCCGTTCCCTTTTCTTATATTGTTTTCTTTACAATGTGCAACCTCAAGAGTGGCCCTGTTAATTCATACCTGATTTGCTACAAGCATCGATTTCTTCTCCAGAGGGGTTGGTATGAGTTGACTTGCTGACTCCACTATATATCCAGAGTTGAAACCTTGGGAAAAAAACAAATTGTTTCTTTCACTTTTGCTTTCCAGCTTTCTCTGTCATGTCAACCATTTTTAACAGGACAGTTGGATGGGAAAACAACGTTGTGATGTTTCTCCTTACCAGAACAGTCACTTCGAGAGGTGGCTCCAGTGATGGTGGTTGTCCCATAGAATGGACAAGCGAGACAGAATGACTTGCCTGAATCAGGCTGATAGTAATCTCTGGGACAAGGGTAGCAAGGCATTATACCAGAGCGTGAAACGTGTCCTGCAGAACATGGCACTGGGCATGGGGAAAAAAAGGTAGCAATTCAAAATTTATTGTTCTCATTTTGTCACATTTAACCACGAGCAACTCCCTCTTTGTGTCATGTTGCATTTCTTTTTTTAAGTGTCTTTACTTTTCAAAATTTCAGTTCAAATGAGGAACTATCATGGATTTGTCAGAGCATTCTTCACTAAATAGTATGCAGTTTAAGCAACATTCTAGATTTGTATTGATACTGAAACACAATGTTGCAAGAATCCATAAACAAGCTGGATACTAAAGGCTCAATTCCTGATTCGCAAAAATAGTCATAATAGTGCCTGGGAAAGTTCAAGTTTTTAAGTTTCAAGAATTGAAGTCAACTCTTATAAGTCTTAAAATTCAACAGTGTGGACCCAATTCCTGCATTAGTTGAGGTTACAATGAAAAATCTCCTTCTCAACCTCTCCCCTTGCCTGAGGCATGGCGACCTTCAGGTTAAACCAACACCAGTTGTCTCTCCCTCTCTCATTTTCTCTCTCTAGTGAGAGAGCAGCCCGATGGTGTGGTAAGACTGTAGTGACTTTACCTCTTTTAAATATAGACAAATATGCAGGTGGTCTGGTAGGTTGGAGGGGCAGGTTAAGTTTAGAATTCCCCACCTTTGTAACTACAGCACTCCCTGCTGCCTAATCAACCACCACCATCAGTGTAGTGATGTTCAGGGAGCCTTTTGGTATTGGCCTGTCTTAGCCCTCATTACCATGACAACAGCACTGCCAGAGGAGGTAGGCCCTTCATAAGTGAGGCACTGCTAGTTTTTGATTGGGGCAGAGCTGTGAGTGGAGCTGCTTCGGCCATTTTGGGATTTTAGGAATCTGTGTAACATCTGCAGTATTGAATGAATGGCATTCTGCCCAGTTTAAACTTAGACCACTGAAGCTCCAACCAAGGTGATCAAACTGTGGGTGCAATTGAGATTTACATTTAGTTTTTCAATGTTGAATGGGCAAGAACATAAGAAGGGAAATAAAATTGCTCGAAGGACAAAGGAAGAAGAGAAACTTCTCTCATTCCATAATCACTGGTGGGAGGGTTGGTACAGAGAGTAGGATTGTGACGACCATGAGTGAAAATTAAAGTTACATCCCATTCAAGCGAAGACCTATGCATTAGCAATGCACTTGCCTGGGTTGAGATTATTTTCTAACTTGTGGAATCCAACTGCGCGGCATGTTTCCTCCAAGTTCATTCTACCTGAAATGCTTTTGCAAGCAAGGGTGGCATGGTGGCTCAGTGGCCAGGGCTGCCTCATAGTGCTAGGGACCGGGGTTCAATTCCAGCTTCAGGTGACTATCTGTGTGGAGTTTGCACATTCTCCCTGTGTCTGTGTGGGTTTCCTCTGAGTGCTCTGATTTCCTTCCACAGTCCAAAGATGTGCAGATTAGATGGATTGGCCATGTTAAATTACCCATAGTGTCAAGGGATGTACAGGCTAGATGCATTAGCCATGAGATATGCAGTGTTATAGGATAAGGATAGTGGAATGGGTGGGATGGGCTGAATGGCCTGCTTCCAAACTGTAGGGATTCAATTTTGAGATGTTTTCTGAATAGCACTGCACAGAAATATAATGATTTTCCACCAACTTTCTCTCTATGCTGTTAATACAGGTATTCACCGACTTATTTTAAACAGATGCATAAAAATCACAAGTGCAGCAGTAGCAGAGGCATATTGAGGTTTTTGAACAGGTAAGACTGCCAATCAGAATTCCTTTTAATGAGAATGAGACGGATTGCCTTATTTCACTAGATATTCTGCCAATGTTATCACTTGAATAAGTACAATAAATGAAACGAGCATCTTCAACCAATAAATATACAAACAATCATTTCACAAGTGACCGGCCTTATTTAAAAAATGGGGAGGATGTGAAGGGTGTGTTGTATAAATGTTCTAGGACTTTTTTGAGATGTACCTCCGCACTCAGAAACTTCAATGGCTCCTCTTTTCACTGTGGTCAAACCATCTGGACACGAAATGCATCTCTTTGCACTGTATGCTGGCTGAAAGGTTCCTAATGGACAAGATTCACACATCTCCAGGCCATTTGAAGAATATGTTCCTGGTTTGCATTGACCTAGCACAGAGAGAGAAAGAAAGTCAGGCAACATGGGATACCTGAAATTTTTAAATTACTTGCGACTTACATTGTGCCGTTCATGACCTCAACATGACATAACAGCTGTCAAGTTGTGATCACTGTTGCAATGTTGAGAAATGCAACATCATATTTGTGCACAGCAAGATCTCACATGCTCCAGATGATCACAATACCAAAGAATTGGCCGTCCCTGACAATGTTAAGACCCCCTCAAAGTTACCTCATTATTGCTATGAATAGCATAGTTGGAAATTAAAGGAGGTATTCAACTTCGAGGGTTATTTTCAAAGGAATTTAGAAAGAAATAAAAAGGCACACCTAACAGGGTCTGTTTCCATGTTGTATGACTGTATAACTCTGTGTTGAGGACGTTAAGACTATCTTGAACTGTGTGCTTCAATTATCCTGGTTCCCAGATGTTTGACTCCAGGGGACTGAATTTTTGTTCCTCGGTCAGGACAGTGGAGTTAAGGCCATTCCTTAGTTTGGAAACTTGACGCATAGGAAGTGCTCGGAAATGGGGATTTTCATTCTGGGGTGGCTGGGTTTGCTGGCTGCTGGGCTAGGTCACTTGGGAATGAGCGCAAAGGTAGGAGGCTGTGCAAGGCCTGATCCAACACGGAGCTGAGGTTTAACAGTAAACAGTTTAACTCTGTTTAACAGAGTTTAACAGAACTAAAACAGTTCTCTAGCCCTCAGTGCTCACGCCCATTCGCCTTTCCTCCAACACAGTGTTAGTGACACATCCTTGCCAACTTATTTTACTTTCTATTGGAAGGGTTGAAGTGTTTAGGATTTAAACATTTTCCGATTTGATACACTGATCTATGGCCCAAGCACTCCTGGGTTAGGTAATAGCGCAATCAAATGCTGCGTAACATGAAACTCCCTCTACTTTCTGCCAATGTTCAGAGGAAGTTCACACCCAATATTAAAGGAGTAAGACCAAATAGGGTGGGATTTATTGAACGGTTCAAACTACCTTCCACCTCCTTGCAATGTAGTAAATTATGAATTTACCTACACAATGAGAAAAAGAACACTACAATCAGCTAGACAATATCCAGTTTAACTGGCTGACAATATGTGGATATGACAGCCTGGCTGAAGCCTAAACCCTACAACTTACTGTCAATCCAGGAAACAAATGGATGTATTCAGTGAGATCCGGAAACATAGTCAGATGGGGAGAAAAGGTTAACTAAAATTAGTAGAGTTAGCTGGTTAACACATAATAACTGGTGTGCACTGTGCACTGTCAACCTGTATTTTGTATATGATATGCATATGCCATATGTTCCAGGATGCACTGTGGAACAGGTTTGTAGGCATCAAGATTTACTAATATTTTGAGGCTAAATGCCATGGCGCACCATTGCCAGATCAGTGAACTCCACAGAATGGAAATGGACCTTGAACACTTTGGATTGTGTCAACTTTGCAGCAGCTGATGGACAGCCTGTAGTCAATTCAAAGAGGGTTTTCAAGGAGCCGGCACAAGACAAAATGGGCTGAATGGCCTTCTTCTGTTCTGTGATAAATATGTGCTATCTTGTGTCCATGACCTGTAAGAACCAAATGCTTATCATCAACCTCATCTGACTGGAGACTCTGAAGATTGGAGCAGCATGTGAGTTCGTGCATGTGTAATCAGAATTGCTTTTGGGTTGCCAATCCTCCAGCATTGCCCTGTCGTCAGTAGGAATTGAAAATTGATTTCCAGGACAAATCTAGGAGATAAAAGTCATAATGGACATGAAAAACAGACCTTTTTCACTTTAGTTGATTAGAAATCTAAGTGTTGGAGGTTTATAAAGAAAGGCTGCTCAATTGACAATCAAGTGGGCAATGAAGAGTTTGCTCCATTTTTAATTGGACAGGTTAGCAACCAATGGGATAGCAGTGGGGCTGTTAGAAAGAGAATGTCATATGTGATGAAATCTCCAGACCAGACAGGAACCTTTACATTGCTCGTTGTTAAATTTGTACTCTTGGTTAAAGCTTTACACAGGGAAACATCTGTAAAATGTCATTTCTTACCTTTGCATTCATCAGTGCTCCTGCCATGTAGATATTCAGTCGAAGTGCCAGGGGGACACATCTTGCATTCCAGCTGTCCCTCTTCATCCTGATAGGCCCCAATCCAGCAGCTTTCACAAGCACGGTGTTCCAATGAGTAATATGTCCCCACTGGGCAATTCACTGCAAAATGTTTTTTTTTGCACAGGGAAGGGAGAAAGCATAAGGAAAAATTGTAAATCAGGTTTTCCATTGATTTGAATTGTGTTCAAAGAAAATTCTTTAAAAGACTTGCATATATTTCATGACCATAGGACACCTTACAGCGAATGAGGTACTCTTTGAAGTGTCGTCATTTTTGTAATCCAGGAAATGTGGCACACAATTGATATAAAGCACGCCCTCACAACGCGCTAATGACCAGATCATTGGTTTTTGAGATGCTGTTTGAGAGATAAACATTTCCCAGGACACCAGGGATTGCTCCATTGCTTGTCTTCAAAATTCTACCATGGGCTCTTTTGCATCCACCCAAATGGGCAGACAAGGCCTTGTTTTGATGTCTTATCTAAATCTATTAGTGCATCATTCCATAACCAAACCTCTTTCCAATAGGCAGCTCTTTTAATTCTGAAAGGTCATCATCACCAGCTCAAGGCATTGGACTCAGTGACTGTGAAGGAATGGCAGTATATCTTCAAGTAAGGATGGTGTGTAACATAGAGGCCAACTTGAAGGTAGTGGAGTTGCCGTGCTGCCCTCTGCTGCCCTTGTCCTTCGAGATGGTAGGGGTTTGGATGGTGCTGTGGAAAGAGGCTTGTCAATTTGCTGTAGCACATCTGTGGATGGTGAACACTATTGCCACTAAGCACATGGGGAGAGAATGAACAGCTAAGGTGGTGGACATGGTACTAATTAATCAGGCTGCTTTGTCTTGGATGGTATCTAGCATTTTATGTGTTGTTGGCTGCACTCATCCAGACCCAGGTGGAGAGTATTCTAGCGCACTCTTGACTTGTATGTTGTAAATGGTGGACCGGCTTTAGGGAGACATGTCTTACATAGTCATGATCCCAGCCTGACTGTGGAAACACTGAGCATAGATGATCCATAACGGTATATGGTGGAGGACAATGGCACATAAAAGTGGGGGAATTAATGGGGAGAGTTAATTTAAAATGATAGAAAAATAAAAAGGGTCGAAAGAGAGAAAGAAATAGGGAATGATAAACATGAAGACTTGAGGTCAAATTGACTAAAAGCAGTAGGTGCTCCTTTCTATCAACAGTATTTCAATTTAATTATAGTATTCAAACTCTGAATACTTACCACACATACGTTCCTTTAACACAGAGCCTGGTCTGCAGAATAAAGCTGCTTTACTGCTCTCCAGTGACTTGCTGTCTGACTGAACCACCTCAGAGGCAAAAGAGAATTGGTAAAGTGGGTCACTGTCCAATGCCCTCTTCAGCCGTCTCGAAACATGGTCCAATGTGTGAAAGAGTCGCCTTTGATTATCTGATTCTGCCGTAGCATTTTTGTCATCAGGCAACGCTACACTGGCTGCAAATTGGAAAGATAAAAAAAAATTGTCACTGTCTGATTTCATCTGCCCATATGTATTATTGCTTACAGAAACACCCTGAATCTCTACAAGACACTTGTTGGACCTCAACCAGAGCATTGCACCCAATTCCTGGCACCACAATTTGGGAAGGATGTGAAGACATTGGAGACGGAGTAGAAAAGATTAATGAAAATAATTCCAGGGTGAAGTACTTCAGTGACATGGATAGAGTGGAGAAAATGTCCCATTAATAAGTTGAGAGGAGATTTGATAGACGTGTTCAAAATCATGAGGCATCTGGAGAGTAAACAGAAAGGAACTGCTTCCATTGGGGGAATGGTAAAGAACCAAAGGACACTGATTTGAGGAGACCAGCAAAGGAGCCAGTTGGGGCATGAGGTCGAACCTTCTGCTGCAGGGAGGGATTAAGAACCAGAATACACTGCTTTGGAATTTGGCAAAGGCAGCTTCAATCGAGGCTGAAGCAAGGATCTGCAAGAATTACAAGAAAAGAATTTGCAGGGTGATGATGGAAAGGCAGGTGTGTGATTTTAGCTAGGAAACTCTTATAGAGGCACAGAATCTCCTCTACAAATCATCAACATGTCAATCATTGTGATGCTCCACCCTCCCACATTAAGTGAAAAACAAGACTTTGGACAATTCTTCAGCTTCAGTCAAACTGTCACTTCCCCCAAATCTGACATGATTATAACCAGTAAACAAGACTGTTCAAAGAAATTAAGCAATGATTACATCCCTTTGTAATAAGCCCATTGATTTTCCTCTACAGCTTATTGGCAGCAGTGACTAGCCTTTTCTTATCTGAGACTTCAGGGCAATTCTGGATGGTCAGTGAACCATCTTCTGTTGCATACTTACCACTGATATTAAATACAAGGTGGATTTTCTGGTCTGTCTCTGCAATGTTGAAGTTGACTCTCCGCTTATATTTCCTCTTTGTCTTCAGAGACAGCAGATCAGGAGCTGCAGTTACAGGCTTCTGTCTGTTTGACCTTTTCTGTAATCTGGAGGTTTTCACCGGTTCATAAGAGTATTCCATTTCGCTCAGTGGCTCATAATTATCTCCCCATATTTCTGGCCCTAATGGCAACAGAATATTTTCCTAGTTAGTGATGATCACTGTTTAATGCTAAAGTTAAGAAAACATTAATTTTGAGGTGAAAGCTGCAATGGAGCTATTTAATAACATGCCTGACGTATAAAGAAAATCCAATAGGACCTGAGGCAGAAATGCTGTCAGAAGAGAAAGCAGCCTCAGCTCAAGTTAACCAAACCCGAATAATTTAGCAACAGGATGTGGCCATTCAACCCATTCAGCCTGTAACACATTCAACTAGATCATGGCTGCTCTAATCGAACCTTGATTTGGGAACTTTTAATATAGCTAGCTCCAAAAATATTAGTTTTGAAATTTTCAATCAACCACCGATCTCAATAGCTTCTGGATCTGGAAGGAAGTTCCATATTCCACTCTCCTTTGTGAACAATCCAGCTCCAAATTTAAGTCCTGTGTTCTGGACTCCTTTCACCTATCAAATCATCTTAAGAACCTTCATTAGATCACCCTTTGATTTTCGATACACAAAGGAATACAAGCCGAGTACAGCAAACCGTCCTTATAATTTTACCCTTTTAGCTCCAGTACCATTCTGGTGAATCTGCGCCAGCCTCCTCTCTGGCTAATAGATCTTTCCTGAGACGTTGCGCTCAGTACTGAAGACAGTATTCCTAATGGGCTCTAACCAGTGCTTTCAATAGCTGTAGGAATCTTCCACTTAGTACTTAACACATTTCAGATAGTGAGACTATAAGCTATTTAATTTGTTTCGACTTCTACATATCTTCTTGAAGGATGGATCAGTTTCTAAGTGGGACAGGTGGATTGGCAGCCTTCAGGTCCTTTCCCCAGTTACTGTCTGGAAACCAGTCACCAAGAGCACAGAGAGGTGGCAGAGCAGGTTGGAAGAGCTGAATGATCCACTCCTGTTTGTTATGTTCTTGCTTCCTTGTCAACCAATATGAAACAAAGCCCCAAATAATACTTCACCCCCATTCTCCATTTTCCACCTCTCTCCCCATCACCTCATATTGGGACATTGTGCAACACAGGCTGTAGCATTATAAAGGAGCAAAGTCAGATATCATACCGATGATGGCAAAACCGTTGTCATAGTTATAATTGTACTCCAGGCACTGTGCTTTGGGTGAATCTTCCACATTACATTCAACATCGTTATCATCGCTGCACAGGGAAGGAACCTAAAGATATTTTAAAAAGAAAAGGCTAAGTCATTTCAGCATCTCAGACCAATCAGGAGTGTCAAGAAATCTGCAAGTAATGGTATTAATGTCACAGGGTAGTATACATGAACATAAAACTTGCTGAACCTCTTCAATAAACATAGTGTTTACAGTTTGGGCACAATTTAGTAACAACTTCCACTAGGCCCACAACTCTCTGATAACTCCGTCCTTCCACTTCTCGCCTCTTGCCCATTACCAGTTTTTATTGCTTCACTATGTGTGTGTTTGCCTAGACCTTAAGATCAGGGACTCCCTCGTTAAACATCCTTGTTTCTCTACCTCTCCCTTCTCCTTTAAGATGCTCCTTAAAATCTATCTTGTTCCTCTCTGAATTTCTCTATGTGAGATATTTGAATCTATTCAAAGCACAATATACAGGCAAGTTGTTATAGATAATTTTCCCACACCACACAACTTTGCTGTGCAGATACGGGCTTTTTTTTACCGTTTCAGTTAAGGCGTTGCCGAAAGTCCTCTCGAAGTTATCCAACAGGATGAAGTCATCACATCGATTTACGTTGTACTGTACCTCAAACTTCTTCTGGCCGTTATTCCCGAAGCGTTCCACTGCAATGGGTCAAAAAGAGAGAGGGTGCTCCGTTCAAGGGCTCAAATCAACATAAAAGCTTTGCCCTGAGAATCAGGAACCTGACATCAGGACCCTACCCAGATCCTGACCCCATGTATTTTGATGGTGTTCTTTGGCTCACTTTAACTGGAGCCAGTCGATCAGTAGGCAGTGAAGGCGTTTGCTGACCCCTATTAGGTAGGACCAATTAGGATGTGAGGGAGGCTAGCAGCCCTGCTCTCTGGCTGCAGTTTGAGTAAAACCGCAGTGATCTGAGGGGGACAAAAGGCAAAACAATCATCAGAGGGAAGGAGGAAGGGAACCAGAATGATTCACTTAACCTGCAACACTCTGAGCGCTTGAATGGTGACCACTGCAATGATAGGCCAAGCTGGCTTTCTGACTATTCATTGATTCCATGTAAATCTGCTGGGTCCTCCTGTCGTGTGCAATGTAATTTATTTTACTCACACACATTTCCCTCACAACAATGCTGAGATAGTACTAGTTTCTAAGTGTGCAGCAAGTGCAGTGCTTTAAAATGCCTTCCAGCTCAGCTTCTGGTGGCTTTTCTCTGAGTCAACGCCCAGGCCTAACTAATGAAGCACAGTGAGCTGAGATGAGTGAGCAGCATACTCACATAATTAAACAGTTAAATATTGCCTTCACTGAGCTGACCAGTCATATACACCATGGTGGGCCCCATAGCCACCAGGAAAGATGCAGATGAATGGAGCCCGATGGCCTCATCATTTTCCTTAATTGGCTTTGCTTCCAGTGTCAGATAGGTGGCCACTGGTTCTGCAGTGTTACTCCTGGTAATTGTCTGGGAGGTAGGAGAGGGGGGGAGGAGGTGCTACTTTGACATGTTTTTTGCCACTTCCCAGAATTTCCTTGACCTGCCATATCCAAACCCAACTCCATTATGCCAGTGACATTCTAGCTAGTGTCCTTGTTCAGCCAACAGTGGCAGAAAATGGAGGCAGAAAGGCTACCAATTGGAGATCTAGTCAGAATGCACAGCTGTACTGGGTTGGCATTGCTCCTTGTGCTTAAGATAGGAGTCTTGCGCCTGATCACCAATCATTAATTCATCCTGGGGCTTCATGTGAAAATCCAGTGCCAATACAGCGTCAGCAGCAATTACCCGATCTGCGCAAAATCACTCACGTAAAAGCAAAGTACTGTGGATGGCAGAAATCTAAAATAAAAACCAAAAGTACTGGAGAAACTCAGCAGCTCTTGCAACATCTGAGGACAGAACAACAGAGTTAACATTTTGAGCCCAGTATAACTCTTCTTCAGAGCTGAATGGAGCCGGAAAATGATGCTTTATATGCTGTTGGCAAAGAGGGAGGAGGAGCAAGTGGTATAGATAGTGATTATGCCCAGAGAAAAAGACAAAGGGAGTGCTAACGGTAGTAGAGGGGAGATATAGATGAAGAATAGGTGTTAATGGTAGGTGTGAATAGAATAAAATAGGTCAGAGATCGTAGGAACTGCCAATGCTGGAGTCTGAGATAACAAGGTGTGGAGCTGGATGAACACAGCTGGCCAGGCTGCATCAGAGGAGCAGGAAAGCTGACGTTTTGGGTCTGGACCCTTCTTCAGAAAATAGGTCAGCTCTGCTGACAGCAAACTCATACAACAAGACACTTAGGGAAAGAGGGAAGAGGGTATATTCAACTGGAGGACAATGTTCATGGCCTGAAGTTGGTGAACTCAGTGTTGAGTCCTTAAGGCTGTAAACAGCCTCAGTAGAAAATGAGGTGCTATTCCTCCAGTTTACGTTGGGCTTTGCTGCAGCACTGTGGTAGGCCTAAGGCAGAAATGTTAGTGTGAGATTAAGATGGCGTGTCTCAATTTTAAGCAACTGGAAGTCAGGGTCATTCTGATGGTCAGAGAAGAGATGTCCCGCAAAGCTTTCAGTCTCATTCTGCCTTGACAATGTGGCACAATGGTAGAAACGTTAGATCCGCTGAGCTCAGACATTGGGAGCAGGACCACTCACTCTCTGTTCCATCTTCTTGACCCTGTGAAACCTGTGAAATCTAGCCCACTATCGATACTTATCCAATGGGAGATGATAAGAGTTGAGATGAATTTTGAGTTTGGGATTTGAGATGTTCACCCATCCTTTTGGGTTTACAATTGTTCACTATCAAAGCTGCTGGTAAAACCATCTGACCAACTATTTTGCACTCATTGTGAAAGGAATATTCGATTAATAGAAAGCTGTGTCTGGTGAGTATCACTTACCGGAACAGTCAGGCCTCACAGATGAGGCAGCTGGAATCCACAAGCCATCATGGGCACAATAATAATTTTCAACAGATTCGACAGCAAGTCCATATCCATCAAAGCAGTACAGAGTGCAATTCACACGCAGATCATCAGCAACGCAAGAGAAGCCTCCATTCAGAGGAGTGAAAGGCACTCCACAAACTGTGTCTAGTGAAGAAAATAGGTGTGAGTACCAGGATTGACCTTTCAGAGTCCCTAGCATATATTCTCACTACTCACTGGATGGGTGCAGCTGCAGTGACACTCAAGAAGCTCAAAAATGTGATCTTAGCTCTTGGTCTTGGTCTTACTCTCCACCTAGTCAATTGTATTGCACCTGCAGTATGCAGGATTTACACTGCTGCAACTCACTGTGATTACCCTGATACACCTTCCTCTCTACCACTGAGCGGGACAAAAGCAACAAAGTCATGGGAGCTCAATCATCTCCAAGTTATCCTCCAAGTCATATGCCATCCTGACTTGGAAATCGGCCTTGTGCCATCACTGGGTCTGTACCCTGCAATTCCCTATCCACCACTGCAGTGGGTCCTCAAGCAGAGAAGGTTCAAGGAGAAGGTTTATCCCTCTGTGTCTCAGGGAAACTAATGAACCAGGCAATTGATGTGACTGCACCAAAACATCGCTCACACCTTGAGAAGTTAACTAAACTGAGATGGCCCCTGAAATGTCAATTAAGGGGATTTTTTGGGTGAAAAAGACAGCATCAGTGAGAATAGGCAACAACACCTCCTCCATGACAATCCTCAACACCGGCGCCCTGCAAGGCTACGTACTCAGCCCCCTACTATAATCCCTATACACTCAGACTGTGTGACCAAACTTCGTCCAAAATCCATCTACAAGTTTGCTGATGACACCACCATTGTAGGCCGGATCTCAAACCATGATGAGACAGAGTACAGGAAAGAGATAGAGTGCTTGGTGGAGCGGTGTAAAGATAACAATCTCTCCCTCAACATCAACAAAGTGAAAGAGCTGGTCACTGACTTCAGGGAGCAAGGGGGAGGGCATACCCATGTCTACATCAATGAAACTGAGGTGGAGATGGCCAAGACTGTTGAGTTCCTAGGAGCGATGATAACCAACAATCTGTCCTGGCCCACCCACATTGATGCAATGTTCAAGAAAACACAACAACGCCTTTACTTCCTCAGGAGGCTAAGGAAATTCAGCATGTCTGTAAAAACTCTTACCAATTTTTACAGATGCATCATAGAAAGCATTCTATCCAGGTGCATCACAGCTTGGTATGGCAACTGCTCTGCCCGGGACCCTAAGAAACTACAGAGAGTTGTGAACACAGCCCAGTGCATCACGCAAGCCAACCTCCCATCCATTGGTCTCCACCTATACTTCTCGCTGCCTCGGAAAGGCAGTCAAGATAATCAAAGACCCCTCCCACCCCGGTTATAATTTCTTCCAACCTTTTCCACTAGGCAGAAGATATAAAAGCTTAAAGACATGTACCAACAAATTCATGAACAGCTTCTTCCTCGCTATTACTAGACTTCTAAATAGACCTCTCAAATTTCAAATTAAATGTTGACCTCACACTTTGTGCACCTTCCCTGCAGCCGTAACTTCATATTCCTTGCTCTGTTCTATTACCCTAATGCACTTTGTATGGTGTGATCTGTCTGTACTGCATGCAAAACAAAACTTTTCACTGTATCTAGGTACATGACCAGAATAAATCAAATCAAATCAAATTGAGTGTTCTACTTGGTTAACTTTATTGAGTTTATATCAGATATTAAGACCCAAAATGATTCTGAGGGGAAGCAAGATGCATACACCTCCTCTAGAGAATAGGACTACAGCAGTTCAAGAGGGCATCTCACCACCACGTTCTCAAGGGCTACTTGGGCCGGGCTATAAATGCTGGCCTAGCCAGTGATGCTCACATCCCATGAATGAATAAAGAAAAGAGTCGTGTTCTTCAATATACATTAGATTTGGGTTTCGACTTTGAGCTTAAATCACAATGCCACAGCCCCAACTGTTGTAAGTAAGGCTTTTCCCAGATATAGAGGAACACCTAGTCAAAGCAAATATGAAAAAGTCAAGTGGGTTGGAGTGAATGTCTATAAAAGTTACAACACAGAAGGAAACAAATTAGTGCTTCATGTCCGTGCTAGCTCTCTGCAAGTGCAACATTCCTTTTACAGTTTTCCCAAAGCGCTGAAATGTCTTCATTTTCCTCAGGTGCTTATCCATTCAGCTTTTGAAAGTCACAGTTGAATCATGGCTGATCTGATTGTGGCTTTAATCTCACATTCTCTCCCATCCCCAATAACCTTCAACTCCTTTGTTCATCAAGAATCCATCTAAGTCTGCCTCCACTGCTGTTTGGACAAGAGAATCCCACAAAATCACAATTCTCTCAGAGAAACTATTTTTTCCTCATCTTTTTAAACTATGCCCACTAGTTTAAGTGTCTTAGAGTCAGAACGGTGTGAAAGTAGGGCATTCAGCCCCTCAAGTCCACACCAATCCTCTGAAGAGCATCCCACTGAGACCCACGCCATTCCCTATAACCTTGCACTTCCCATGGCTAATCCATCTAGCCTGCACACCTTTACAGCGTGGGAGGAAACCTACACTTACACAGGGAGAATGTGCAAACTCCACACAGATAGTCACCCTAGGGTGGAATCGAACCCTGGGCCCTAGCACTATGAGGCAGCAATGCTAACCATTAAACCACCTTTTTTCTTGAAGGGAAATTGTCCTTTCAGGATCCACTTTGTCAAGTTCTTTCAGGTTTTATATATCTCAGTAAGGTCACCCTTCATTTTTGTAAACTCCAGTGATATAGGTTCAGCCTGTCCAATCTTTCGTTGTAAGATTTTCCCCACTTTGCCCCCTTCCCGGGTATAAGTCAAGTGAACCTTCTCTTATCTGTTTCTAACATATTTATATCCTTTCTTAAACAAGGAGATCAAAACAGTACACAGTATTCCAGATGTAGCCTCACCAATGCCCTATATCGATATATTAAAGCAAAATTTTCCTACTTCTTTATTTCGTTCTCCAAGCAATAAATGATGACATTCTACTAGCCTTCCTAATCAATTGTTGTACCTCCATGCTAACATTAGCGGTTCATGTACTAGGACACCCAGATTTGTCTGCATCTCAGAGTTTTCTCAACATTTTCCTTTCTAAGAAGGACGACCTGAGATTCTCCAAACTATGCACATTCCAGAAGTCCCTCATCACTGGAACAATTCTCATCAATCTTTTCTGCACCTTTCCTAAAGTTTTGCTAGGCTTTCTAAAGTGTGGTGCTGAAAATTGAGCACTATACTCCAGTTGAGGCTGCATCAGTGTTTTACAAAGGTTCATTATAATCTCAGATAACAAGGTGTAGAGCTGGATGAACATAGCAGGCCAAGCAGCATCAGAGGAGCAGGAAAGCTGACGTTTTGGGCCTAGACCCTTCTTCAGAAATGGGTCTAGGCCCGAAACATCAGCTTTCCTGCTCCTCTGATGCTGCTTGGTCTGCTGCGTTCATCCAGCTCTACACCTTGTTATCTCAGATTCTCCAGCATCTGCAGTTCCTACTATCTCTTCATTATAATCTCCTTGCTTTTGAACTTCATTGGCCAGATATTTTCATGTTTTGTTTCAAAGTGGAGCACGTGATGACTAACACGTTTCCCCTCTCAGTGAAAAAACACAAGGAAAGTGGTGCCAAGGGTTAGTGGCAAGGGCAGAGGGTGGCTTTCTGGGTCCTACCTGCTTGGTTTCCTCTTCATTGATTTATAATGAACATCGGAAAATTGAAAATAGGAACAGAATTTCGTCCCTCAAACTTGCTCCTTTACTCAACATGATCACAGCTGATCTTCTACCTTAATTTCACTTTCTCATTCAATCCCCTGTCTCTTAATTCCCTTAATACTGACCTATGGTTCCCTGTTTTTTTGCCCCCTCCTTTCTTGAATAGCTAGGCTGCATTCACTGCTTTCCAATTTAAAGGGGCCACTCCAGGATTGAGGAAATGACAGATCAAATCAAAATTTTGTCAGCCATTTCATTTAAACAATGCGCCTATGAAGACCTGGGGGTTTGTCAGCTTCTCTAGTAGTTTTTTTCTTTAGAATTTTGACTTCCTAGCTCTTTGAATCTGTTATTCCTTATTTCACAGCACAACACCAGTGTCAAGATCAAACCTAACCCCTTTAGTGCTTGAAACTGTTGATAAGGATTAGTACGTTTAGGCTCACTAATGAACCACTGAATCTTACAGTGAGGCCATTCAGCCCATTTGTGTCCATGGTACCTCTTTGATAGACCAATCCCTGCTCTTTTCCCACAGATCTGCAAATTTCTCTTTTTTCATGAATCTATCCAATTTCCTTTAGATTACGGATTCTGCTTCCACCACCTTTCAGGCAATGCGTTCCTGATCACAATAGTTCACTGTGCAAAATGGAAAAAGCAATCTCATTTCCCTTTGTCTCTTTCGCCAATTCCCTTAAATTGGTGTCCTCAGGTTAGTTAATTGATGCAAATAAAAAATTTACAAAAGTAAAATGCAAGTGTTTTGATTTGGTGAACACAAGCATTGTCTTGTACCTCTGATGATGATTCGAATATCACAGATCCTGTTATTGCCAGAAGGATCTGTCGCAGTGTAACGAACAACTGTCTCTCCACGTGGGAAAAAGTCTCCAAGCGAATGGGTCTTCTTAATCTTCACTGGAGCACCTATAAACAAGGACATGGAGGGATTTCAGAAATAGAGCAAGTAGAGTGTCTTACTGCATGTGGCAAGACAGTACATTGGCAATGACTGGATTCATTCATCTATCTCTGGGATTGATATTTGTCTTCTCGCCCTGCGTGTTAAACTGGAAAAGTGGATTGCCTACCCTATATAGAGCTCAAGGTATACAGAGTCTGCATGGGTCCATGACAAGCTGGCTGGAAGTTCCCTCCTCGGAAGGACAGTGGCAGTTACAATTATAATTGGGTGGTTTGTCATGTGTTCCTTGATACACAGCCAGAGACAGATATCAAATCCACAATTAAACAACTGGCAATTAAATAATCTTGCATTTAGAGATTTATATACATCCAATCTGTTTCACAATCTGAAAGCTGTCCACATTGTTGATAATAATACCTGAATTATCTGAAAACTGTGGTTCCTCCCATGTAGCCTGATACGTCTCGTCATGTGTCAAGATGGGAGATGGTGAACGACACCTGTCAATCACAGGGGGTTCAGTATCTAAAAGAATGTAAACAAAGCATTCCCTAAGTAAACTCTGCCCTGAGTTGTTAATCAAACATAAATAATGGTTCATTGGAATTAGTCAGGTTGCACAGCACAAAGACAGAACTATTCTAATACTCAGCTCCCACTTTCCTTTCAGCAAGTGCATTCCAATCAGAATAATTCACTCGGCAAAAAACTCCTCGTCTTTGATGGAATAGCACGCAATATTCTGAAAGTTCTCATTTCAGACATGCTTTCCCATTACCTGACAGGGTGGTCTAATGTTATTCCCTATCTGGTCAAATTCATCTCATATTAGAAGTATAAAACTATCAAGCAAAATATAAAATAAAAAAAGCATATTAGAAGTATTTTGTGGATATTTAAACATCTTAAACTGCCAATTCCACTGCTATCTGGGTCCACTTGTCCAACAGCAGTTCACCCTCGACCTGAAGCGGCTGTCTATGGGCACCATAAATGTCCTGGGCCCAATAATATTCATAGAATCCCTACAGTGTGGGAACAGGCCATTCGGCCCAACAAGTCCACACTGCCCCTCTAAACAGCATCCCACCCAGACCCACCCTCCCATGTCTAACCCACCTAATCTACACATCCCTGGGCACTATGGGCAATTTAGCATGGCCAACTCACCTAACCTGCACAGCTTCGAACTGTGGGAAGAAACCGGAGCCCCTGGAGGAAATCCACACAGACACGGGGAGAAAGTGCAAACTCCACACAGACAGTTGCCTGAGGGTGGAATCGAACCGAGGGCCCTGGTGCTTGAGGCAGCACTGAGCCACCATGCCACCCTTCATGTAGCACTTATTTCAGGAGGGAGGTCTGAGACACGAGCTCCAGTTTCAAGTCCAACTCCATGACTTGATGGCGATGGAAAACGCTTTCACATTGAGGCCATCAACCTGTAAATCCTTCTAAATATACGGCTGTGAGAGCAGAGAGTTTCAGAAGAATTTCCTGCCAGTTATGCCTGTAGTGGAGTGGCTCCCCTGAAATTATAGCCTCTGGTTTAGGTTAGTGACCCGCTTCCAGGAATAATCAAGCAACAGAAACAAACATAGTAGTCTGCATAGTCTGCCTCATATACCTCTAGGTTGGGGAAGTCTATAAGTCTATCCCTGGAAGCAGTTGGGGTCAGGAGGACAAATAACGGATGGATAGAAACTTTGCCTGACCTTGTTGCCCCCCTAGCAGAGTGAGACCGCAGGACATTCTGAGAGATATTGTCACTTAAGGATGTCTGAAAAAACCAAAAATATTCTTGTGTCACACAAGCCCTGAAATGTCTCATTTCTCCCTATTGCAGTCAATTCCCATAATTTCTAACTCTTGGTTTGATGTTTACTGTGCAGGGAAAGTACTTTCCACCAGAGTTTGAAGTCCCTGTTGTGTAAACAGTATGTATTTGTATTTATTCTTGCAACTGAAATTTAAACAATGCATCCAAGGTTGGTTAATTCATCAAAATTTGAAATGCTTTAACCCAAGAAAAGTGCACAATTCTTCCCATTGCTACATTAGCTCAGAAAAAAATTATTAACAGTATGCTTTAAGAAGAATTTGAAATTTACAGGATTGGGAAGGGAGTTATGGTATTACTGGACTGCCCAAGGCAATCAGACTACTCGTAATCTTAGTGTTGTATTTGATCCCAAGATGAGCCATTGATCACATAACCATGCTATCACTAAGATTGTCTATGTCCTACAGTGTAGCACTGCCCAACTCCACCCTTGTCCCAGCTCATCTTCTTCATGAAAGCCTCAGCGTTTTCTACCTCTAGACCTGACTATACAAACACAATCCTGACAGCTCTCTCACATTATAACTTCATCAAACTTCAGGTCATCCAGTATTCTTCCTGAGTCCTTATTCACACTGAGTCCCTTTCCCCTGTAACCCCTGTGGATGCTGACCTCCTTTGGCTCCTGGTTAAGCAACACCTCTCCATTAAAATTCCCATTGTTGTTTCCAAAACCCTTCATATCGCTGTAAGCTCCTATATGCTGCAGAGATATCTGTTCACCTCCAATTCTTGTCCCTTGCATTTTCCCGATTTTAATCACTCCATCGTGGTGGCTGTGCTTTTAGCTTTTCTGGGCCCAAAGCGCTGGAATTGCCTCCCAAATTCTCATTATTTCTATGATTCATTCCTCCCATTACAATACCTCTTAAAGCCTCGCTTTTTGACCAAGATATTAATCAACTGCCCTGATGTCTCCTTCAAAAATGTACATGTCTAAACTAGTGCAGGGCTCTGAGAAATCTGTGTCAGATGACAATAATGTTATCTGCAAGGTCGTGGAGGAGAAAGAAGACATAATTTCAAGATACATAGCCATTCAAGATCACTTTGGTACTATAATTCCACCTCTTTCCCTGTTGCTCACTTTCCTAAACAGAAAATTACTAGGAGTTGGGACATTACCTAAATTGCAGAAACTAGAGGATTCTTGGCTAAGATGATCATATCTCAGGTGTAAGTATTTACCAGTAGTTTACTGTTACCCATCAAGTGTTCACTCACCGATAACTTTTATATTAAAGGAGCAATTTGCTTTGTTTCCACTCTTGTCTGTTGCTGTGTAGGTGATAGTGATTTCTCCAATTGGGAAGAGATGAGGCGGAACCACTGCAGGAGTCACTTGTAAAGACACCTTATGATGCAGAGGAGAGATTGCTGTGAGTGGTAAGGTTTGTAAATTCAACCATGGGTTAACAATGAGAGAACAACCTTCCCATTCTTCCACTAAAGAATAGCTGTAAAATCTTTTGTATCCAACTGAGAAAAAGGACAGACGGAGCCTTACACCTCTGACAGTGCAGCACTCCCCTAGTACTGTCGGCCTAGAGTTTGTACTCGAGTCTCCGGAGTGAGAAATAAACCATCAATGCTCTAACTCAGGTAACACGAATTCTATCCACTAAGACTCAGCCGATACCAGATACCGAATGCAGTTTCTGGATCAAACTTTAACCAGAAACTCCAGCACTCACCTCATCAGCTGAGTTGTCGTTTGATTTTGGTGGCTGCCAGGTAACATTTGCTGTTTTTTGATGTTCTGAAGTTGCCACCTTGACTTCCTCTGGACAGTAGATTTGAGGAGCCTCGATGTCTAATTGATTCAACCATATGGGAAAAGAAAATCAGCTCACCAATTAAATTTAAACAACACCGTGAAAAATAATCCTTTTTATTGCAATACCATTCATCCAATAGGAAACTAAATGGTAATCAAATGGCAATATTGGAACCACAAATTGTGCTTCTTTAAAAACATCCACACCAGATAGGAATGTATGAAACATCTGATCCAGTAGTGTGCTCAGACCCTTAAACGACAGAGTGTAAGTGAGTCCTGCTGAGGATACATAGGGCTGCATGATAACTGACACAGTCATGATAACTTCCTTTACATTACATGCAGCTTTCCCTTTGCTTCATTGAAATAGACGTCAATACGTGAAAGAAATGGATGACAGTAAGCTCTGACAAATCCAAGCAACCTGCTTGATATCAAGAGACTAACAAAAAAAGATTTGTATCTATATAGCCTCTCATGGCCTCAGAAAATCCCAAAGGCTTTACAGCCAAAGAAACATTTTTAAGACAGAAGGTTAGATTTTGAATGCTTCTACCACCTGCTAATACTGGGGCGTGTGCTGTGTGGCGAGGGCTGGTGCAGGTGACATTCCAAACTCTTGCCGTGTCAACCCTCTGATTGTCAGAGGCCTTCCCACTGGAGGCTATTTGAGGCCCTTAGTTGGCTAACTCAAGGCCAATTCAGCTTCTGATTATGGTGCCCTGGTATCCTGCTGGAGGGTGGGGTGGGGTGCATGCACCGTGTTGGGCGGAGACTTGGGCTGGCTCCCTGTCGGTTGGGGAGGCCTCTGCTGATCTAGGATCCTGCGGCCCACAAAGAGGCTCCAACCCCCATTGTAGCAAGGGTCACATCCTCACCCTAGAGAGAGGCCCTCTTTCCCTCCACAATGAAGCCCTGCCTGACAAGCTATGATGATCTTCTTTCATCTTATCTTCTGTGGCCTCACTGCTAATGCTCCGGAGCCAGCTGTAGTCCCAGTCATGGCCTGCATGGTGCTGCAGTGACTGAAAAGATAGGATCTGTGCCTTTAATCACACAGGAACCCTAACGACCGGCAAATATCAACCAGTTGGCATTCAATTCCATTGAAGGTCCTTGAAATGGCCATAATGGGATTTCCACTGGCATGGCCTTCAAATTAAGTTCATTGTCAATACTATAATGTGGGAAAGACTGTAGCACCATCCCACCAACAGCAAAGTGAAAAACAATCAGATTATTTAGTGAGATAACAAGGTGTAGAGCTGGATGAACACAGCAGGCCAAGCAGCATCAGAGGAGCAGGAAAGCTCGTTTCGGGTCTGGACCCTTCTTCAGATTATTTAGTGATGTGGGTTGATTGATCTAAGGCCTCAGGGAGAATTGGTAAGTGCTACTTCAAAGTAATGTCATGGGATGTTTTATATCTACCAGACAGGCCCTTGGTTTCAAATCTCATCCAAAGTAGGGGTCATCACTTTACTGGAGTGCCAACCTAGCTATTTTTGCTAAAGTCTCTAAAGTCGGTCTTGAACATAGAGGCAAGAGTGCAACCCATTAAGCCAACAAAAAAAAACACAAACCGGGCTTGATCCTTTATTTAAAGCCAAATAATTTGGGATTAATTGTGACGATTGGTTGAAACTAGCTTTTGTGTTTGCTTTGTTATTGTTCAGATATACTGAGTGCTTGTGAATTGAATGAGCTAGCTTGGTCTTTTTAAACAAGGAAGATATCACTCTGGCTGGTTAGAATCAGGGATTGACAATAGGATTATTAATTATGTAGATGCTGGACCTGGGCAGATAATCCAGTTAGGTTTGAGTGTATACTGCCTTGTGATAAAACCATTGATGGCTGTGCCTTCGGCTGTCTAGGCCCTGAACTCTGGAATTTGTTCCCTAAATCTCTCCAGCTTTCTCTCCTCCATTAAGATGCACCTTTACCAATTACAGTTAACTCTGACAAATCCAAGCAACCTGATTGATATCAAGGGACTAAGAAAAGAAAGATTTGCAACTATATAGCCTCTCATGGCTCTAGAAAATCCCAAAGGCTCTGCAACCAATTAAATATTTTTAAGACAGAAGGTCAGATTTTAAATCACAGCAATGGAAGGATCCAAATTAATAAACCAATACAGAGCCAATGCAGCGCCACATGCACACTCTCAACCTTTCTCTCCAACAGCATCGCAACGTGCTGGCTCAGGGCTGCACTGCTCCGCAATTCCACTTCATTCTCCGGCTCATTCATTGTGCTAACAAGAAACTTTTTCTTTTCCTTTCAGGCATCAAGACCCACAAGATGCAACAACTCAAAAATACCCATGGCCCTCTGGAACCTACCTCTACTCACCTTCCCTCTGACTCTATCCCCTCTGCCAACCCCTCCCACCTCGTGTCGGGTATTCACCATCCCTCCTAACCTTCCACTCTCTGATGCTGAACGCTCTGTACTCAGCAAAGGCCTCAGCTTTATCCCTCTCCGTCCCCACCTTAATGAATTTTGGGCACGACATGACACCGAACTGTTCTTCCACTGTCTTCGCCTCCGTGCTCACTTCTTTGGACAAGAGTCCTCTCCCTGTCCCACTGACCCCTTTGCCCAACTCCAACACTCTCCCTCCACCTGGACCCCTCCCTCCGGCCTTTTACCTGCACTCGATCTTTTCATTGAGAACTGTCAACGTGACATTAGTCGCCTCAATTTCACTGCCCCTCTCAACAAATCCAACCTATCACCCTCCGAACTGACTGCATTCCGTGCACTCAGATCTAACCCTGACTTTGTCATTAAGCCTGCCGATAAGGGTGATACTGTTGTAGTCTGGCGTGCTGACCTCTACCTTGCAGAGGCTGAGCGCCAGCTCTCCGATACCTCCTCCTACTTTCCCCTGGACCATGACCCCACCATGGCACATCAGGCCATTGTATCCACTACGGTTACAGATCTCATTTCATCCGGTGATCTCCCTCCATCCGCTTCCAAGCTAATAGTCCCCCAACCCCGCACAGCTCATTTCTACCTCCTGCCAAAAATCCACAAACAGGACTGTCCAGGTAGAGCCATTGTTTCAGCCTGCTCATACCCCATAGAACTCATCTCTTCCTACCTTGACTCAGTCTTCTCCCCCCTGGTCCAATCCCTACCCACGTACATCCACGATTCATCTGACGCCTTACGCCGGTTTCAAAGCTTCCAGTTTATCGGCTCCAGCCACCTCCTCTTTACCACGGATGTGCAATCCCTTTACACATCCATTCCCCACCAGGAGGGCCTTAGGGCTTTCTGCTTCTTCCTGGAGCAAAGAGCTGAACCATCCCCACCCACCACCACCCTTTTCCACTTGGCTGAGCTTGTCCTCACCCTCAACAACTTCTCTTTCAACTCCTCTCATTTTCTTCGGGTAAGCGGGGTTGCCATGGGTACCTGCATGGGCCCTGGTTATGCCTGTCTCTTCCCCTCCCTTGTCTGCCTTCCGCAGGGACCGTTCCTTTCGGGACACCCTGATCCACACTTCCCTCACCCCCAACACCTCCCCACAGCCCTACGGCACCTTCTCCTGTAACCGGCAAAGGTGCAACACCTGCCCATTTACCTCCTCAGAGATAGTAGGAACTGCACATGCTGGAGAATCCGAGACAACAAGGTGCAGGGCTGGATGAACACAGCAGGCCAAGCAGCATCATAGGAGCAGAGAGGCTGACGTTTTGGGCCTAGACCCTTCATCAGAAAAGGGGGAGGGGAAGGGGGTTTTGAAATAAATAGGGAGAGAGTGGGAGGCGGATAGAAGAGGGATAGAGGAGAGGATAGGTGGAGAGGAAACAAACAGGTCGAAGAGGCGGGGATGGGGCCAGGAAAGGTGAGTGTAGGTAGGGAGTTAGGAAGGGGATAGGTCAGTCCAGGGAGGACGGACAGGTCAAGGGGGCGGGATGAGGTTGGTCGGTAGGAGATGGAGGTGCGGCTTGAGGTGGGAGGAGGGGATAGGTGGGAGGAAGAACAGGTTAGGGAGGCAGGGACGAGCTGGACTGGTTTTGGGATGCGGTGGGGGGAGGGGAGATTTTGAAACTT
>NC_063334.1:28914349-28967373 GCF_021869965.1 Rhincodon typus
AAGTTTCAAAATCTCCCCTCCCCCCACCGCATCCCAAAACCAGTCCAACTCGTCCCTGCCTCCCTAACCTGTTCTTCCTCCCACCTATCCCCTCCTCCCACCTCAAGCCGCACCTCCATCTCCTACCGACCAACCTCATCCCGCCCCCTTGACCTGTCCGTCCTCCCTGGACTGACCTATCCCCTTCCTAACTCCCTACCTACACTCACCTTTCCTGGCCCCATCCCCGCCTCTTCGACCTGTTTGTTTCCTCTCCACCTATCCTCTCCTCTATCCCTCTTCTATCCGCCTCCCACTCTCTCCCTATTTATTTCAAAACCCCCTTCCCCTCCCCCTTTTCTGATGAAGGGTCTAGGCCCGAAACGTCAGCCTCTCTGCTCCTATGATGCTGCTTGGCCTGCTGTGTTCATCCAGCCCTGCACCTTGTTGTCTCATTTACCTCCTCCCTCCCCAGTATCCAAGGGCCTAAACATACCTTCCAGGTGAAGCAACACTTCACCTGTACTTCCCACTACTGCATTCGCTGCTCACAGTGTGGTCTCCTCTATATTGGGAAAACGAAGCGTAGACTTGGCGACCGCTTCGCAGAAATCTACGTTCTGCTCGCAAAAGAGACCCTGAATTACCTGTTCCTGCCACTTCAATGCACCACCCTGCTCCCTGGCCAACATCTCTGTCTCCGGCTTGCTACAGTGTTCCAGTGAATCCCAACGCAAGCTGGAGGAACAATACCTCATTTTCCGCTTGGGCACCCTACAGCCCTCCAGACTCAATATTGAGTTCAATAATTTTAGGGCCTAAACTCTCCCATGTCCCAGCCCCCCACCACACACACCAGGCCTTGTAACCACATAGCCTGCCATTACGCACCCCCTGTTGTTAGTCACTAACAGTCCCCATTAACAACTACTCACCCTCCCAGCCTGATCGTTAGCAACTCCTTTGTCTGTTCAACTGTTCTTCTCTCTCTTTAGGCTCTATCCTATCGTTTACTCCCTACCCCACCCACCTCCCTATTTTCTGCATATAAACTGACATTTTCCCAGCCACCATCAGTTCTGAGGAAGGGTCACCGGACCCGAAACATTAACTCTGTTTTCTCCTTCACAGATGCTGCCAGACCGCTCAGCTTTTCCAGCAACTTTGTTTTTGTACAGAGCCAATGCAAACTTCTTCTGTTCTTACATTTTTCATGATAATTTTTGCACACGAAACAAGTCAAGGAATACAGGGATTGGGCAGATAAGTAGATTTGATGTCAAAGATCAGCAAAGAGCTTATTAAACGGTAGAGCAGGCTCAAGGGGCCAAGTGCGGCGTACTTTTATTTCTTAAGTTCTTATATTTGGGCACAAACATAGATGTTTCAGAAGGCTATAAACTCGAGGGTTATTTCAAAGGTACCTCGGCAAAAGGCTTTGTGTAGCATCTGATTCCACTTGCCGTTGCTCATACAGTGTACTTCTTCCATGATTCCGGACAGGCTGTAACCGTGACGACAGCTCAATTTGCACATGCTCCCCGGTTTCATTGCAGCTTTCCTGCAAACACTGGGGGAAACCAGCACTCCATTCGGCTTTTGGATGGCTGGGCAACGGATTTCTGTTGAAATGCAAAAAAAAACCTTTCACAGATAACAGTAATAATAAATTCAACAAAACAGATGAAAGCTGAGTGAAAACATTTATATAGAAACCATGCATATGTTCTTATATTTGGGTTGCATATGCACGACTGGATTTCAGCATTGGTCTCAGGTGTTAGTTTTCCAGATAAAATCTTTGATTTGGATGTTGACTGCAATGATAAATATGCTTTCTGCATTACTGGTCCTGAAAAATCAAACGTTACTGAAGGAAATCTAACATTCGTCTTGATATATTGCATTGCAGGATAGAGAGAACACAGAGAGGAAAAGGCAGCGCAGTTGATAGTGATTGTGTTATTGCCCATGTCTTCAAGGTGTCTGCCCTATCACACCCTTTCAGAATCTTAAGGACTTCAATCAACTTGGCCTTCAGTCTTCTCTTTTTTAGAAAAAAGATCTCCAGCCAGTTTAATTTTTCCTTGTACATATAATCTCTTCGTTCTGGTATCATCCTTTTCCAATGTTAATATGCCTCTAGCTTTTTCATAGATAGAGTCATAGAGATGTACAGAGTGGAAACAGACCCTTCAGTCCAACTCATCCACGCCGACCAGATATCCTAAATTAATCTAGTCCCATTTGCCAGCATTTGGCCTATCTCCCTCCAAACCCTTCCTATTCATGTACCCATCCAGATGTCTTTTAAATGTTGTAATTGTACCAGCCTCCATCACTTCCTCTGGCAGCTCATTCCGTACATGCACCACCCTCTGCATGAAAATGTTGCCCCTTAGGTCCCTTTTAAATCTTTCCTCTCAAGCCTAAAACGTATGGCCTCTAGTTTTAGATTCTCCTACCATTGGAAAGAAAACCTTGGCTATTCACCCTACCCACGCCCCTCATGATATGTAAATCAGAACTGTACACAGCATTCAAAGTGTGATCTAGGCAAGATTTTACACTAATTTAAGATAACTGCACTTGATTATCACCTTAATAATAGAATACTGGGCTTTGATTATTTTTATGGACATATTAATCTGTTATAAATTGATCATGTGAGTGCTTTTTCACACATTGAGTGTTTTGGGTTCGAAATGCACTCTGTAAGTGTGATGGAGACAGGTTCAATTGATGCATTCATGAGGCCATTAGATGATTATGTGAATAGAAACAATGTGCAAGGTTTTGGGGAAAAGGCAGGAGAATCGTCATTTGGAGAGATGACGCAGATACGATTGGCTAAATGGCCTACTGCTGTGATTCTGTTATTCTTTGCTGTATTTATGTCTAGTCCCAGATCCTTCTGCACTCCCACACCACTTGGATAAATATCTTCCAGGCAGAACGTGGTCCACTTTTTCCATCCTATTGAAATGTATTATCTGTTGTTTATCAATATTTTAAGCTCATTTGCTAATTTTATGCTCATTCTGCAAGTTTATTAATTCTTGTATATTGTTTTAGGAGTTCTCTGCATTAATGGGTTAGGGTTGTACAAACACTTTGGCATGGCTGCAATGTTAATAATGACAGCAGCTGATTGTGACCAGAAATCGGCTCAGTGTCTATTTCAAGGAGTTTCATGGGTGGTTGGTTGCTCTATGTGATTTCGAGCCAGTTAGCTCATGTAATTCTATGCTACTTACCTCAGTATCAATGCTGCTCCGCTTACATTATCGTGCCCTTGGGAGTGGTGGAGGTACTCCCTATTGTAAAGGCCTCCATGGATTCCCTGTAGTGCCCTCTGTGTTTCCCACTCACTCACTCAGTACTCTTTTACCCTACCTTAACTACCAGTAAAACTGTGCCAGCCACTCAATCCCTCCCATTGTCTTACTCCTGTAGAAAGCATCCTACAATAGAGTGGAGAGAGCCAAAATAGACGGTGGGGTGCGCGACATATGTGTCCTCATTGTTACAAAGAGAGAACTTGCCTTAGTGGGCGAGGACTGTGAAGGCGAGGACTGTGAACTTGCCTTCGTGGGCGAGGACTGTGACCGCGTGTGGTGTTGCCAAAATCTCCATGTTCCGCTAACTACGTAAGAATCATTGTCTGTTGGTATCCTGCTCTCTTAATATCGCCACTGCGAATGTATAGTTCACACATGCAAACTTCTACCCCGATTTTGCTCCCTCTCCTGCAACAGCATGTGCACAATCTCTGCCACAAAGAGACTGGTCACCGAAGACACCTCTTGTCCTCTACCTCTGAGGAAGGCGACACACATTCCTCAGGGGAAGCACTGGCATGACAGTCTCCACAACCCTCCACCAGCTCAGATACTGACAGCTCATTGGGTACATTAGCTGGAGTACAGTTGGGAGCCCAGTCTGGTGGGCACATCACTACCACATCTCCACAGCTGGTGGAGGAAGAAACACCTCAGGTCACTGGCACTGGAGGACTATGGAGATCCTGTGAACTGACTGTACCCCACCTCCACCAACAGTCTTGGACAGATATCCTCAACTGATGACAGATCATACCTCTGGCTGATGTATGGTGAAGCCGTGGATTGGTTGAACTGGATTTTCAGGATTGCCCATGGCCAACACCCTGGACTGTAGAGATAAAAAGCGCCCCCACACCCCAGACCCTGGATGCCTCAGGTGACTGACTGATCATCTCCAAGCACCTATACTGATGCCCTTGACCTACTGTGCTGGTAAATTAAAGGTCGGGTCACAATAGCCCCAGACGACCACAGACTGCTCTCACTTTAGAGAGAGAGAGAGAATGAGAACTGGTAGTAAGTTTAACCTGAGGGTTACCACACCCAGGCTAGATTGAGAATGTGGACCTATGATACTGACCTCAACTGGTGCAGGAATCGAACTCATGCTATTGGAGTCACTCTGCATTGAAAATCAGCCATCCAGCCAACTGAGCTAACTGACCCCAACCATGCTGGAACCCCCTGATTGAAGGCTGTCACCACTTACCTTACTGAGGACTACTCCATACAGACTTTGAAAACATGGCCATTTGGTTGGTGCAAATGCAGTGGGTTGGCCATTTGTGCTACTGGGCCTTGGTGTAGATGTCAGATTGATGTATCACGGTGATAAACAGCAATATGTCCACCTCCTAGACTGAACATTGCAGAAAAACATGTCTAATTGACTCACCTCTGTGCATCTGTGCTAAACAACAAGGCAAGATGGAAGCAGTGTGAGCACGTACGCACTGTCTAAGGGGACAAATGGCAAAAAGTCAAAGTAAGGTAAGGTAGAAATTCTATGGGTATCACAGTAGACACAAAGAGAGTGGCAAGTGAGAAGTCCTGAAGTGCACCCTGGTCCAATCCATGAGTTGGTGCCTGCCCTTACACACAATGTATCCTGGCAGCAGGGTTACAATGAAAGATGCTGGTGTGCTCCAAAGTCCAGCATTGAAGTGGTGAACTCTATTCTCAGTGAGCTGGAGGCAACATTCCTCCTAAGTTGTGTGCGTGCACAGCTGCCCCAAAGATCCAAGCAGAGCAATTAATGTGGGCATGCTGATTTCAGCATTGATTTCTGATTCCAGAGATTATTGATGAGTACGGACTTTGGAGACCCGCACAGCCGGTTGGAGGTACCTGTTCTGACTTTCATGCTGGCAGTTGGCACCACCTAGTTACTCTGTGCTGGATGGGGGAATAGGTAACAGCATATCAATGAAGTGAGATCAGATACTACTGACAACATGCAGATGGTCACAAATAGCCCTTTCGCTGCTCGCTGGCGAG
The DNA here is from genome assembly GCF_021869965.1 of Rhincodon typus. Lineage (NCBI taxonomy): Eukaryota > Metazoa > Chordata > Chondrichthyes > Orectolobiformes > Rhincodontidae > Rhincodon > Rhincodon typus. Next base: position 28,919,671 of record NC_063334.1, read on the forward strand.
ATTCTCGTATCGCCGTTCAAAACCTGATGGCAGAATAGGACATTTTTCTCTCAGTGTTGAGAATCTCAACTTTTCTGAACTTGCCATATCTTCCCACTGACTCATGATTGTGTGGGCTGGGAAAATTCAGCCTAATATATCACATTCTACCCATGAAGAGGCTTAGCAACATAAGATCGCTTCTCTCCAAATATGCATTAACTTTTCTGCTGCAATTGCCAAGAACGCCAGCAGGTGGCACCGTGTTTACTGTAAATGAAAATCAAGGAAGAGTATTTGCAGTGACCAGCAATGTGATGTCATCAGGCACTTCTGGTTCATAACTACATCCTTATTCAAAAGAAATTTATTCCAGGAGGGTTAAGATGGTGAACATATGTGACTTAAACTGTTAGAGGCAAAAACATACTGGGCCATGCTCTCAGTGCGGCATCACCATCCACTCCATTCCAACATTACTGTCCTCTGTTTATTTCCAAAGAATTGTAGCCTTTGGGTCTGAGTCAGCATTTAAATAAATCCGTGGTTATTTCAAGGGAAGTCTGATGGGAGGAGTCAACTAGTAATCAAGACTCCATGAGTCTATACGAAAAGTGTAAATGCCTTATCCAAGCACCAACATGGTCAGTTAGCCTCTTCTCATTAACACAATGTGGAGCTGGAGGAGACTCCAGCATCGGCAGTTTTTACTATCTCTGAGCCTCTTCGTATTACTGTGACTACATTTCTTCTATAAACTCAAAAATAACAGATTTATTGTAGGCAGCAGGTATTCTTACAATAACTGGCAAAACTAACCATCAACAAAGTTGCAGGATCAAGCTATATCCTCTTCAATACAAATGCACACGCATTCATACACAGGACAAGAAGACAGAGATGCAAAGGTATCATGGATGGGAAACAAATAGGGAAAAAGGGATCACACTCCTATAAATCCAGGGTTCGAGTGCAGAAGACAGAATGGATCGATTTCTCACATTTTCTTGATTGCCTGTTGATGGAATCTGATTGTTTTCAATTGCACAGTGATGGAAGCTTTCAAATTTAGCTGGGAAATTGATAGAAGCCCTGATATTTGAAACTGTCAGGATTCACAAACACTTCATTGAGATAGAGAGACAGACAGAGAGAACTCCTCTCATTTCAAACCTCTCCAGAAAGTATTTGTACTTTTTAACTGCCTAGCGCACAGTTTTGGTCACTTTACCTACTCAATCAATGTGTAGCTCACTGAATGTGTAAGTCTTTTGTTCTCCTCTGTCTTTGAAGAATGTCCTGTATCTCAGAATAGTCAGACAATAGATGCGCTGGACGAGTTTGTTCAAATTTACCTTTCAAGTATAATGCATGCTGGGAATGTTAATACTTTCTCCATTAGTGCTGCACGAAATGCAGCAAAGCAATGAAAAACATCTTGTTTTGTTACTCAACATTTAATCATATTGATTTGATAATACATTCCATAGGTTCTGCTAGACCATTTTAATGTAGGTAGTGGGGTCACGATGTGATATGATCACTCCCCATTTGGGACAAATGTCCTGAATGGTATACCCGTATGTTGTGGTCCATTCCCAGGTAAGTTGTGACAATTATTCACTTGAGAGATGTGAGTGTCACTAGCTGGGCAGCATTGATTGCCCGTTCCTAATTGCCCTTGAGAAGGTAATAGTAAGAAACAAATAAAATCCTGATGGGACTGGACAGGCTAGAAGCAGAAAGAATGTTACCGATGTTGGGGAAGTCCAGACTAGGCATCACAGACTAAGAATAAAGGGTAAGCCTTTCAGGACTGAGATGAGGAAGAATTTCTTCATTCAGAATGGTGAACCTGTGGAAATCTCTACCACAGGAAGCTGTTAGGGCCAGTTCAATAGATATATTCAAGAGGGAGCTGGACATGGCCCTTGAGGCTAAAGGAATCAAGGGGTGTGGGGAGAGGATGGAAATGGGATACTGAAACTGCATGATCAGACATAATCGTATTGAATGGTTTTGCAGGCTCGAAGGCAAAATGGCTTATTCCTGCTCCTATTTTCTATGTTTCTAATTACAATCGTTTTTGGGCTTGCTAAGTTACAACGGCTGATTTGTCCCAAATCTTGCAGCTATTGTTAAGCTGTTGCACAACGAATTATGCCAAAAGAAGAATTGGAAATGGGAAGATCACTGTGAATGAGTCTTTACCCAAAGTGGATTAATTTATGTCAATGACCTGACCCATTTTGACCCAAAGTTACCATTGCAACTAGCTTGCAATGCTAGTATAGAATGGGAGTAGCCATTTCTCACATATTGCCCAGTGCCGAAGAGAAGCCAATAGTTTTCGCATCAAGGTTGTGCGACAGCAGGTGTTTTATTTTGGAGATATTTATTTTATATGCAGGAAGGTTAGAATAAGCTGTTTCCCATCCAAAAATGGCCGATGGAGGTCACCATTACGTCAAATGAATGGACTCTTAGAGCGATAATCCACTGTACTTATACAAATACCCATCCCAGAGGGTGGTTAGAATACTTGAGAGTAGTGTGGCAGCTTTTAAGAGCAAGGGGTACGGAGAGAAAGCGGGAGCGGGATACTGAAACTGCATGATCAGCATGATCATAATGAATGGTTGTGTAGGTTCAATGGGCCGAATGGCCTACTCCTGCACCTATTTTCTATGTTTCTGTGTTAACCTTGTTGCCTGCAGAATAAACATCTCTATAATAAAGCCTCTGCTATTTATTGCTTCAGCCTCCTGGTCCTTCTTGGAATCTATTAAATTGGGTAAGAAAGCCTGTCCTGGATTCCTTATTGGGTTTATTAGTGACACTCATATTGATGACACCAGCATTCTGGTCTCCTGCAGAAGTGGAACCATTTTCTTTACATCTATCCTTTTGAAACCTTCATAATTTTGAAGACCTTCATTAGATCGCCACTTAATCATTTCCTCTAGAGAAATGATCTCCAGCATGCTAAATCTTTCCTAATACAAATAACTCATGGAATATGAAATGTTAGGCATTATTGCCCAGGAATTAGTACTGAATTGCAGATTTTTTTAAAACTTTTTATGCAGATGGAATAAAATGCTACATCTTTGACAAGATAGTCATCAGAAATGTGTGAAATGGCAAGTGAGAGGGAAAGGAGACAAAACAAAGCTTGCACTCGGAGTCCCATTATCTCCTGGGGCACTGTGCTCCACGTGCTCGAAGGTCCGTGGGCCAGAAAGGTTCAGTCACATGAAGACCCATGACAGAGACTTGTCGGTGCTCTCGTAATGGACCGGCCAGGTCACAATACTGTATGGGCTGCTGCTCATGGTGAATGTTGTTGCCACCATCTTGTTCAAGTGCAGGAAGGGACATGGCCTAGTGCGGCAGTGGACAACACTTCCTGGTCTAACTAGAAGAGTTTCTTGTAGTTAACAAGATATAGGTTATTGCTGTTCCAACGAGTCATCGGTTATGTTCATGTGATAGACATTGTTACAGAGACTTTGAGGAGAACCAAATATTCAGTCTCACTCCTTCAAGATCATAAAAACATAGAAACTTGGAGCAGAAGGAGGCCACTCAGCCCTTCAAACCTGCTTGGCCTTTCAATGTGATCATGGCTAATTCTGTACTTCAACGCTATATTCCTGCTATCTCCCCATACCCCTAGATGCCTTTAATATCTAAGAGATGGATCTATTTTTTTTTTAATATATTCAGTGATTTGGCCTCCACAACCTCCTGTGGCAGAATTCTACAGGTTCACTACTCTTTGAAATGAAGAAATCTTTCTGTGTCCCAGCCTTAAACGGCCTAGTCCATATCTTGAGACTGTGACTCTTTGTTTTAGGCTCTCCGTAAGAGGACACATCCTCCTGACATCTGGTCTGTCCAACCCTGTTAGAACTACATAAATTTCAATCAGATCCCCTCTCATTCTGCTAAGCTCTCGTCAGGCCAGGGACAGTGACCAACATTTACACAGTAGATAATGAATTGAATGCTGTCCTGAAACCTGCGAGCCATTCCCCAGACTTACCAACGCATTTTGGCACCTTCCTATCCCACAGCATGTTCACCAGGCAAGTGAGTTTTGATCTTCCCTCCAACACGTAGCCTTTGTTGCAGGTCACATGGCAAACAGTCTTGTAGGAGGTGCCGTCAGCAGAGCAGTTTAGAGATCCATGCTCAGGCTTCCGTAACCTGGGGCAGGCGCGAACTACACAGAATGGGAGGAACAGTCAGAAAACAAATTGCAGGCTCCTTAAAACTCAAATGATTGAATTTTCCTTTTTTTGAGACTAAGTGTGAAGGTGGATCTAAAGGATGGAGGAAGGGACTTCCACTCGGCGTGGAGCAACTTTCCGACATAATTACAATCTAATCAGCTCATTACGTATAAATTACATGGATAAAAATCCCCAATATTATGGGCAAGAAGTATTGACCCTTCAGGCTACACATTTCAAAGGCTCCTAGGCAGCACGTCACTCTTTGCAACCCAAGAGTACCACACTAAATTAGGGTTTGTCACCACGACCCACCCCTGGAGAGGTCTGAGGCCACAGGCTACATCACACGAGTGTTGGCTCCCCAGAGGTTACCCTGAAGACTGGCCAAGAGGAAACAGAAGCTCTTTGTCCTGTGGAGGGTAACAGGAGCCTATCCTGACTGACGACAGCGGCTTGGTCAGAGGTGACTGCAGAGATCAGTGGCCATGGGAAGCTCAAGAGAACCTGGCTCCAGTGCCACAAGAGAATGAACGATCTGCTGCTTTCTACCAGGGAATGTACCACTGTCTGATCAATGCTTCTTGCCATCTATGAGTGGAGAGTCACACTAACTCAAAACATTAACTCTGTTTTCCCTCCACGGATGCTGCCACATCTGCTGAGTTTCTCCAGCACTTCCTGTATTTGTCGCAGTAACTCTTCTGGTTGGGTTAAAATATCTGTCTTTGAAAGTCAGCTGACTGGACCTAATTAAGACAATATGTCAAAGCAAATAGAAAGACTCTAGATGCGTGCCCACTGTCAGAAGAACAAACAGATTGGACCATTGGCATCACCATTGGCATGGATATTAGAATCTATTGGCATCAGCATAATGTGAAAGCATCTTAGAAGATCACATTCCTTCTTTTGAACTATTTCCATAACCCGCATCAAATTCAGAAAGCAGAACACCGTAGTTAATAATAAACAGTGGACAGCAGTCTCTGGGGGGTCATTGTTGAATCTTAAGGACTCCCCTTATTTTGACAGTCTAAAATTAATGATGATTTTCACTTACAAATTACAATTAAAAATACGTCAACCAAACAATTCACCTTTTCAATGTCAATTAAAACGAGATTGGTCCAAAGCATGAATGGTATTATTTTCTTTATTCACTAATGATTATTTTGGAGACAATGGCCTAGAAATCTGACAGTGCAGTTTGGGTGGGCGGGGATTTTTTAAAAAGTGACACGTGAATAAGATCTGTATTTATTGCCTAATTGCCCTTGATAAGGTGGCAGTGAGCTGTTGTCGGTGTGGGGGTGTTAATGGTCTGTACACCCCACAGTACTGTTAAGAACAGAGTTCCAGGTGTCCTCTGAGATGGTGGAGGACACGTTTTTGGAAAATGCTGCTGATGGAGGCTTGGCACGTTGCACCTTGATGGTGAGATCTGAGAAACAAAAGACATAACGAACAGATATATTTGTGTTGGTTTGGAGCACTGTGGGACTTTTAGCGCAATCTGAAAGGGTTGAAAGAGTTCTGTAGGCAGGGGATTGATAACCAGGAGACAGCTTGAAAACAATCAGAGGAGAAATGTATTTACAGAGCGAGATATGAGTTGGATTGTCTAAATGTGGAAGCAAATTCAATGGTGACTTTCCAAAAGGAACCCCCTGCATCTCTAAGGGAGACAACACAGGTGGGACTACTTTCATTAGCGCTTTGAAAGACTCTTGCCAAATTTTCTATTCTCTGGATCTTTGGAGTTGGATGTACAGCTGAAAATATGTTGGGTCCTGTACAATTCCGGACACTTGGACTTATGTAAGAATTACCCAGGAAGATTAAACTTTGAAAGGGCAATTCTCCTGCTTCCCAGGAAACCGTACAAATGTCTCTGACTCTAAGCTATAGTCAGAGGTTTGGGACAGTACCACAGAACTTGTCTGGATAACTATCCAGGATTCATTCTGGACCAGAATCTCTAATATTCTAGGTCAGACATTAAACTGTCAACTTACCTTAGGATGATTTCTCAGATCTGACTTGCCATGCAGATTCTATTGAAACAGTCACAGACTACCAATGCTCATAGGCTGCATTGGAGTGAATCTTCCCAGGAGCCAGACCCCATTCTATAGCAATAGCTGCCATCGTTTTAAAATTCAAAAGCCACTTTGAAAAGCTACAGCAAGAAGGTACTTAAGGTGTAGGAGAATGTGAGGAAGGGTGACTGGTGGATAAGGAGGTGGGGTGGCAGATGTGGGAGAGGGCAGCATGACAGAATGGCCAGAGGGAGAAATGGAAGGTGACTGAGTGAATGGGGAGCCAGGTGGGGAAGGGGGTGAGGTAGCAGGTGAATGAGGGGATGGGGTGACAAGTGGGTGAGGGGAGTATAGGATAAGTAATGGAGCTGGTTGCCAAATGGGTGAGGGGCAGGGTGTAGATTTGTGGGGAAGTTGGGAAAAGCTGGGATTAATATGTTTGAGGTGTCCACATGGGAAGTGTCTTGGGTGCCCATATTGGCCGTGTTGGATGGGGGAAATCGGGTTGAAAATATGGCCTAGTGCCCAGGTGGGGAGAGGAGCCTGGAGTCAGGGTGGTGAGGAATAGTCGGGAGTCTGTGTTGGGTGAATTTGGAAATCTGGGTGGGGAGGGATATCAGGAATCAGTGTTGGGTGCCTGCTGTAGAAGGTTCAGAACGAATGGTTCTTGGGGGGTGGGGTGTCAGTGGCATAAGTACCCTGGAGTCAATGCGGGTTTAAATCCCTCTAACATTTCCCAGGATTATTCAGATAAGTAAGTCAAATCTCTTTGAAGTCTCCTGCTCTAACACAGAGTTGAGTACTTTATAGGAGGATCTGGGTGAAGGGTAATTGTCAGTTGGATGTTGAAAATTCCTTGATAATCCCTGTGTAGTCAGTGTGAAAAGCACCTCAGGAGTTCTGAGGAACCCCTCCCTGATGTGTATCTGTTGCATTACGTCCCAGTCTCCAACTGTCCAGGACCTGGGCCAGGAACCACCTAATCCTTGGTTTGTGGTTCTACAGCTTGAAAGTCTTCAGGTTGCCTTCACAGATACATGGTCATTGTGGAGATATCCTGTTGGTCACGTAATCATTCTCACTCAACAAAAAAAGAAACTGCTAACTCAACAATGTGATACCCTCCATCAAGCAGAAAGAATAAGCAACAAAAAAGACAATATAATTCACAATCAGAAGACTTGGATTTTAATCATTACCTTTGCAGTTGGCGTCCAAGCCTGACCAGAGGCTGTTGGACTGACACAGACGAATGCTGGTTCCCACTAGGTCAAAGCCCAGTTTACACCGGATTCCACAGGCGGAATTGTAATAGTTATTGCATGAATTCTGGATGAAGTATCCGTTCTCAGGCGGCTGTAGCTTGGGGCACTGGACCACTATTTGTGCACAGAAAGAAAGAATAATACAACACATCGCCCCATTCACCTCCATTGAACAATCATTCACTCATCACCCCCTTAAATAGTTGCAAATATGCAACATATCTGGAATTATGTCCATTGTAAAACTGGTAATCTGGATTGTGTTGCCTCTTCATCAGGAGATTATTTCATGAAACCAATGAAATTACACGGGGACAATTTCAGCATTGGCCAACTTATGATCCATATCCCCAACTTTACATCAAGCAGCACACTGAAGAACTACCTGACTGTTTACCTGAACAAGATAACATCGGCTAGAATCTAATAACACTTTTCTGTTGGGTGTTACCCACTGCAGTGACCCTGAGAATTGAATTTTCCATTTCTATTGACTCCAGGACAGAGTTGGCAGCCCCTGAGTATCTGGATATCAAGGTAATGTGGTTACAGTTTTCCTGAAGAGTTTTCTCTCTTAACCTTCCTCATGACTCACCTTGACATGTGTGTCCTACAAGTTTGAATCCTTCCTTACAAACACAGTCCTTAATTGACGTGCTCCCTGGTAGGGACGTATAGTTCTCATTAGGGCATGGCAGGCAGGTGCTGATTCCACCAGGTTTTGCTTCCACCTTGTATGTCCCAGATGGACAAGCTAGTGAAAAGGAACACACAATAGGAATGTTAGAATTAGGTACAACCTGCACATACAGTCATAGAGTCATACAACACAGAAACCAGACACTTTGGTCCAAATAGTCCATGCTGGCGATAATCCCAAACTAAACTAGTGAAACCTGCCTGCTCCTGGCCCATTTTCCTCCAAACCTTATCTATTCATGTACTTATCGAAATGTTTTTTAAACATTACAACTGTACCCGCGTTCACCACTTCTTCTGGAACACAGCAGGTACAATAAACAATCAGCAGCGTATGTAAAAAATTAGTCTTTATTGCAAGTGTGTTTGGAGTATAATAGGAAGGAAATGTTGCCACAGGGATTTGGTGAATTCTCCCTTGGTTTACTGTGTGCTGTTCTTGTCTTCTTATCTAAGGAAGGATACTTGCAGTTGGTGTCCAAGCCTGACCAGAGGCTGTTGGATTGACACAGATAAATGCTGCTTCCCTCTAGGTGAAAGCCCGGCGTATACCGGATTCCACAGGCAGAACGCCGCGTAGGTTTGCTTGATTGATTGTTGGGATGTGAGTGTTGTCCCTTGAGTAGAGATCGAAAGCAATGGACCTAATTCCTCATGGGTGTTTCAGAATGAAAGACGCTCTCATTGCACCATATAAAAATTCTTGGAGAGCTTGCCAGAGCAGAGAGGTTTTTCCCTCTGGCTGGAGCATCTAGAATATTGTCCTGCGCTAAACTCCACATCACATTAAGTTAATGTGTTTCTTTCAAACCGTTGGTTTCATAAACATGTAACCATAAGATTTCCCCAGTGCCAAGTTCAGAGTGATAACGATTGACGGTTTGTTAAACAGTGGGTGATCCACAATTAAAATAAAACCTCATGCTGAAAAAGGCCGCTGTGTAATTGATTCCAGACCTGACGCATCTGACTTCTTACAGTAAGCTATTAAACTGAAGTATGTGTGTGTGCAATTTGTTGCGCTTACTGAATCAATCTTAAACACATATTGAATTTATTGTTATCTTGTACTCATAGATCCATGCTTCCTTTGAACTTGCATCCAAAATGGCAAAACTGCCTTAGGGAGAAGAAAAATGATTTTAAAAACAAATCTATGATGAACTTAACATAACTAACTTCATTATGGAACTTTGGGAGAGTTTCGTCTGTTGCTCCAGATTAGGTTTTTATTTTCTGGGTGCAAATTGCATCTTTTGCAGAACTAATAGCACTATATCCCTGAACGCCCTACAGTGTACCACTGACCCTGCTACTTGTTCAAGCTAGCTACATGATCTGCTGACCAAAACCACTCCAAACAAAGGGAGGGAGGATTGTTCACATAGGTTCAGTGATGTGCAACTCCCGAATGGCCTTGTACAATAACACTCCCTTGGGGAATTGTCAATTACCACATACATATTTTCACAAAAAAATTGAGGAGGCAACCTTGCACACTTTGGCTTGGCGGGGTGGGGGGTTGCAAATTTACATTAAAGGGAACTTAGTGCCCTGTTATTTTCCAAGATGGAATTACCAAGTATTCCTATTCTTCCTGATAGGAAAATTTTCCATACTTTAGTTTATTATCTGCTTAGAATGAGGAAGATGGTTCCATTGATCAAACCAGTTCCATTATGCTAATTTTATTTCCCATACAGAAAAGAACAATGCAGTGTGCAACTTGTAATCTGAAACATGTGTTCTAAGATGAACATGCCTAAAAGAACAAAATACAATTTTAGTAGCATATGAAAGGGGTATCCTTGGCACTAGCAATTTTGATCTTATCGTACAATTAAGTCATGCCAATAACATTTGCCTTCAATTAAAGCTGTTTTTCTGAATACAACATTGTATTGAGCTTCATCACAACCTGTGGAGCAAAACAATGTTGCTCTTATGACCCAAAAACATCCACATGGAGTGACTTTCAAAGTTATTAGAAAACAAAAACACAAAATTCTCTGCAATCCTGTCAGCTTGATTCATTGCGCAAACATTTCAAATAATTACACTGGAGTATGAACAATTTGTTTTCCAGAGCTGGGGCTGAGATGGAATTTAGTGCCAGTAAAAGCATGCATGGAGGAGAAATTAAGAGTTTAGTCCTTAAAATAATGCTGAAGCCTCCTTAGACCAGGTCACAGAGACTCCGGGACATGCGCGCGCACACACACACACACACACACACACACACACACACACACACTTACACATAAACATACATAAATGCTACACACTTGCATACATACACATCCAAGTACACGCATACACAAGAATGAGCATATACACATATGCCTCTGCACACACATGTATAAACACATGCATGAAATGCAAATACATGTAAATATACATATAGACCTGCACACACACGGACATGCACATGTCAGTGTGCATGCATGTATGTACATGGATGTATGGATGTCCACAGATGTACATACACAAACTTGTACATACTCACAGTATTCATTCATGTACATACTTGTATACAAAAACATATATGTACACATATGTACACACAAATCCACAGATACATGTGCATGCAGACATTGATTTATGCACACATATATTGATATGTATGTGAACTGGCATGTATGTACAAATTGGTAGACACATTCATCCATACTTAAGTGCATGCATGTATGTACCAATGCACACACGACCCCACAAGCCCATACAATCACATACAAATCCCTTGACTTACACATCACTCCACAAACATTAACACATACTTGCATCATGTAGCTGAAATTATGTTGTGTGTAATAAGCAGTGTTGTTTCAAATAATATCTAATAGTTGTCATAACATAGCCCACAAAGAAATTTCACCAAAGCATGCTAATATACCTTTGAACAATATTTTACAATATGATTCAATCCTTTGCAGTGCTAGGATCAGAAAAAAGTAATCCTTGATAACAACTAAAGACAAATCAATAGAAAGCAGATATCACTTTACCCAAACATTAAAGATTACTAATATCAGCAATTATTTTTTATAACTCCATTCTCCAAATTGGTTTTTGCAACCTCAATTTCCATGATAACAATCTGGACAATTTTAGAACCAATTATATTGTAGTGGAAGTAAATCATCTTCATTACTTGAGGAAGCACCTGAGAATGTGAATAATTTACTCCAGTTTCTCTGTTCAGTGAGCAAAGTGAAAAATTTACATAATTTCCAAGATGTGGAGCTGTATTATGGTCTCTCAACTGTGGCAAAAGCAATGCAGCAAATATTGTAAGGCTGAGAGATAAAACACTGCAATGCTGGGCCTTTCACTAACATCCTTGGAAATTAATGGGTCTCAAGGGCAGATCATGAGGAATTCACTGACAAGACAGGCTGTGAGATATGAAGGCTGAGGGAATTATCAATGGTTACTTGGAAGAAAAATAGAGAAAGACACAAAGTTGATGGAAATTGGCACTAGTCCACAAACCTGGTCGAAAAGAAACATCAGGCAGGATAGGTTGTTGTCTGATGTGACACCCAGCTCGGTAGTTTGTTATAGATCATTCAGGAAGTCTGTGTTCCAATGGTTTTTTGCACCTTTTACATGCATTTGAAGCTACAGACAATGATGTTTGAGGTTCCAACATTCTTTGCATTATGGATGGCTAACCAGAAACCTCTCCCACTCCTTCTGATCTGCTGTTAACATGTGTTGAAAGGGTTTGCCGGTAATGATGCTCAACCTGTTTGGCTACGTTATGAACACATTGTTGGCCGTCAAGATCTTGGCGGTGCTGGGAGTGGGAGCAGTTGGACCCAGGATGTCTGGCTCAGAGGGAGAATGCTGCCCATTGGGCCATAAGACCTCCTAGAATAGAAGAATACAAGTCTGACTAATGGCTACACTCCTGTTTAGGGAAATGGTTCCATTTATTTCTTCACCTCTCTAATAGGGACCTTGGCCGCACATTAATTGTTCCTCCCACAGACTGTCATTGCTGCCCCTCAGGGTATACATAAGACCACTGGTCAACTACTGTCTTGATACTTCTTTGCCAAAGGCATGTTATCCCTCCAAAATCAACTCTGCTCCAGCTGCCATTAACCTCCAAAACATTGTCACACTGCAGCTCTTTCCTAGTTCCAGGAATAAACACAAGTTCAATGCTTTCAACCAGAGAGGACAAAAATTTTCTGTGGATGCTGAATTTCTCCTGTTTGTTATTGCCATCTCACCCTCCGTCAAACATAACTGATTGATTGCATTTAGCATTAAGCTTTTTTGGAAGCTGTTGGTTCATTAAATCTTAGATCAGCACCTCAGATTCATTTATTGTGAGTGAAATGAAGTAACACATAAAAAAATACAAAGCTGTCCAAAATAAAGAAACGCGCTGACAGGTGTCCCAGGAGATTGGACATGGGTGGCCTTGGACCTGGTGTGTAGTTTCCAATGTTTACTGAGATTCTGTTCTTGAACAGCAATTTGCCTATTGACTACATTACAATCTAAATTATACTTTGGTATATGATTAGTTACCTTAGTGAAGGGCACTACAGATGTGGACAAGGATTTTCTTCTCCTGTCTCCACTGGTTTTATGATGGTGTTGGGTAGTAAAGTAGCCCAGGAACTTGTGAAACTTGTATCCCCGACTCAGCAGCAGGGGAGTGCAGGCTCAAACTCACTAGTTGTGGTACTAATGAAATGTGACTTCACATTGTTGTGTACTTTATATCACTCAGAGCAGTTCAGAGATGGTCCTAGTTTCTAAACCTATTTACCAAAAAACCTATTCACATGAACTTTAAAATATCTCAGTGATCACCAAATATCTGCATTCATGCTTACAGTTCAGCTTCAGGTAATTTCTGTGGTGTGTTTACTTAGCTCAGAGTCTATACACAACCAACCAAGTACAGTGAGCATAGATCAGTTATCAGTCTCATAAGCGAACAGAGAACAATCAACTCATTGAACACTACACATACAACACATATCTGTTAATAAGATCTGAGTAAAGGACAAACAGTCATTGGTCCCATCAACTTACTCCATGGCATCTAGATACCTGTCAGATATGGCTCCATGGATACTGTTCTTGTCTATAAGTCAGGAAAGTTGTGGGTTCAGAACTCATTCCAGAGACTTAAGCATAAAATTCTAGGCTAACACACTCTACTGCAATATTAGAGTGGTTGCCATATTTTGACTGAAACGTTAAGTTGAAGTCTTGCCTGTTCCTGTCAGATGAATATAAAATATCCCATTGCATTGTTTCTATGTTCCATCTTTCAAGTTTCTATGTTTTAAAACGGATGAGTACTCCCTATGTTCTGCCTCAACTAACATCAGATTGTCTAATTCCAGATTCCATATTGCCCTAGGTATATCTGCTACAAGCAAATTACCTGCCATCTTTTCTTCGCTGCAACATTGACTGTATTTCATTGCCTGTAAAATGCTTTGGAATATTCTGAGGCTGCAAAAGGTGACCATACATCACTGTATTTTAGAGAGAGAGAGTCATACAACATGGAAACAGACCCTTTGGTCCAACTAGTCCATGCCGATCATAATCCCAAAGTAAATTAGTCTTATCTGCCTGCGCTTGGCCCATCTTCCTCCAAACATTTCTTATTCATGTGCTTATCTAAATGTCTAGTAGAACAGCAAAAATCAAGGATGCACGAGAGGCCTAAACTGAATGAGCACATAAATCATGAGGGAGGTTAAATAGGGAGTGGGATGAGATCATGCAGGAATTTGAAAACAAGGAAGAGAATTATCAAACTGCTTGAGATGGTTTCCATACTTCTTCCACACTGAAGACTGAATTTAGATAGACAGCAGACCAAGCCTAAACACAGAGGATCTCATATATCTCAGTTGAATATTATGAAGCATAGTTTGATGACCTTTAGGGATCAGGCAGCTTTTGAGCAAAATATTTTCACAAGAAATTATAGAGAGTTGTCTCCATGAAAAGGGCAGGTTATTTATGACTGACGAGATCTATTTCTGTGTTGTTTAGATTGGTTACTTTGGAAACAGGAGAACCATGGGACCTATGAGTAAAAATAGTGGCTCTTCATTCCTAAATGTGCCCACACTTTGCCTGTGGTTACTTGTAGCTACTGGGTCATGAAAATTGTGGACCGCTGGACTTTATCTACCACTCTGCATTATGTGAAAGCAAAGCTGTATGAATATATTGCTGTAATAAATCTATTGCACTGAGGTAAATCCCAGAAATGTGCACTTAGGAGCAGAGTTGGGCCATTTGGCCTATGAGTATACTCCACTATTCAATTATGGATGTTATGTTTCTCAACCCCATTCTTCTGCCTTCGCCCGGTAACCCTTGATTCCCTTACCAATCAAGAATATATCTATCTCTGTCTTAATCAAACTCAATGGTTTGGCCTTCACAGCCTTCTGTGGAAATGTGTTCCACAGATTCATTACTCTCTGACTCAATAAATTCCTCCTCATCTCAATTCTAAAGGGACGTCCCTTCAGTCTGAGGCTGTGCCCTTGGGTTCTCATCTCTCCTACTGGTAGAAATATCTTCTCCATGTCCACTCCATCCAGGCCTCTCAGTATTCTGTAAGTTTCAATGAGACTCCCCCCTCATCCTTCTAAACTCCATCGATTACAGACCCAAAGTTCTCAACCGCTCCTGATACGACAAGTGCTTTTATCCCCAGGATCATTTTTGTAAACCTCCTCTGGATCTCCTCCAACACCAGCACATCCTTCCTTGGATGTGGGGCCAAAATCTGCATACAATATTCCAAATGCGGTCTGATCAGAGCCTTATAAAGCCTCAGCATTACATCACTGCTGTTGTATTCTAGACCTCTTGAAATGAATTTTAACGTTGCATTTGCCTTCCTAACTGTAAACTGAACCTGCATGTTAACCCTAAGAGAATCCTGAACCAGGACTCCCAAGATTCTTTGTGCTTCAGATTTCCAAAGTCTTTCCCATTTAGAAAATAGTCTACCCCTCTATTCTTGCACTTTCCCACATTATATTCCATCTGCCACTTCTACGCCCACTTGCCTATTCTGTCCAAGTCCTTCTGTAGCTTCCCTGCCCCCTCAACACTACCTGTACCTCCGCCTTTCTTTGTGTCATCTGTAAATTTAGCAACAATGCCCTCAGTTCCCTTGTCCAGATCGTTAATGTTTGACATGATTAGTTGTGGTCCCATCACTGACCCCTGTGGAACTCTACCAGTCACCAGCTGCCTTCCTGAAAAAGACCTTTTATCCCCACTCTCAGACTTCTGCCAGTCAACCAATCCTCTATCCATGCCAGTACCATGCCCCTAATACCATAGGTTCTTATGTAGCAGCCACCTGAGTAGCACTTATCAAAGGCCTTCTGGAATTCCAAATAGATCATGTCCACTGGGTCTCCACTGTCTAACTTGCTCATTACTTCCTCAAAGAATTCTAACAGATTCGTAAGGCATGACCTCTGGTTGATTAAACTGTACTGACTCAGCCCTATTTTACCATGCCTCCCAACTACTTTGCAATCTCATCCTTAATAATGGACTCTAAAATTTTACCAACAACCGAGGTCAGTTTAACCAGCTCATAATTTCTTGTCTTCTGCCTCCCTTCTTAAACAGGTGTGACCTTCCCTGACTCTAGTGATTCCCGAAAGATCACCACCAATGCCCTAACAATCTCCTCAACTATCTCCTTTAGAATCCTGAAATGTGGCCGATCCAGTCCAGGCAATTTATCCACCTTCAGATGTTTCAGCTACCCTATCACCTTCTCCTTGGTGATAGCCACTACCTCTGCCCCTTGACTCTCTTGAAGTTCTGGTATGTTCCTGGTCTCTTCCACCATGAAGACTGATGCAAAGTACCTATTCAGTTCCTCTGCCATTTCTTTGATCTGCACTACTTCTTCAGCCTCATTTTCCAGTGGTCTAATATCCATTCTTGCCTCTCCCTTACCTTTTATATATCTAAAAAATATTCTTACAATTTTCTTCTCTATTACCAGGTAGCTTATCCATATATTTCATCTTCTTTCCCATTACTGCTTTATGAAAGTTCTGCTTTGCTGGTTTTTAAATGCTTCCCAATCCTTTGGCTTACCACGAATCTTCATCACATTGTGTGCTTTTTGTCAGGCTCTATTTTTGGGTTCTGCTCTCAAACACCCAAGTCAAATACTATTAACTACATTAACAGCATCTCTGGCAGTCAGGATCTGAATTGTCTCTTCACTTCTTTTCTTCAGTTAAAGAATTTCAGATATATTCAGCATCTCCTAATGTAGGCTCCCAAACTCTTGAATCATCCTTGATCTTAGTCTTCCACACCTTAGATAGCAGAAATGTGTAACTGTTTCCCTGAGAAGCTGCTGAGGCAAGGAGGAAGGAAAATCGATTGAAAATTTCCATGCTGCATTTTGTAGATTTTAGTTGGTCGTGTGGTAGAAACAGTCATGGAAGCAAAGGAGGCAGATCGAGTTAATAAACAAATCAGCCATCATCTAATGATGTGGAGTTGCTGGTGTTGGACTGGGGCAGACAAAGTCAGAATTCACATGACACCAGGTTATAGCCCAACGGGTTTATTTGAAATCACAAGCCTTCAGAGTGCTGCTCCTTCGTCAGGCCAAGTGAAGACAAACACACAGGCACAGAATTTATAGACAGAGATCAAAAGATCATACAAATGGTGTGAGTGGGGTGTCGACAGGCTAATAACAAGTCTCTGCAGGTGATCAAAAGTGTCAGGAGGTGTGAATAAAGTGTCAACAGCTGAGTAGCTAGTGAAGGGATGACCTATGATCCGATTATTTGAGGCAGAGAGATAATTACAAAAAATTAAAAATAAGATGGTGATGGAGATAAACCAAATGGCTGGAAATAACATGATAGGTATAAGAGTCACATGCTGAGGGTCTAACCAAAGGAACAAGTAATCCAAAAACTGTACAAGCTAATTAAGGTAGAGAGATCATAACGAGTTATTAAGGTGATAGTGTCAAAATAGGGCAGTAGGGAAGATTTTCCAGATACAGAACAGTATGTTGGGGTCATATGTAGTGCGACATTAACCCAAGATCATGTTTGATGCTGTCTTCATGGGTACGGAACTTGGCTTTCGGTTTCTGCTCAGTGATTCTGCGATGTTGTGTGTCTCCAATGCCACCTTGGAGGACACTTACCCAAAGATCAGAGGCTGAATGTCCTTTACCGCTGAGGTGTTCCCCAACTGGGAAGGAACATTCCTGTCTGCCAATTGTTGTGCGGTGTCCATTTATCCGTTGTCCTAGCATTTGTGCGGTCTCGCCAATATACTATGCCTCCGGGCATTCTTGCCTGCAGCGTATGAGGTAGACAACATTGGCTGAGTCACATGAGTATCTGCTGTGTATGTGGTGGGTGGTGTTTCCATGTATGATGGTAGTATCCATGTCAATGATCTGACATGTCTTGCAGAGGTTGCCGTGGCAGGGTTGTGTGGTGTTGTGGTCGATATTGTCCTGAAGGCTGGGTAGTTTACTGCGAATGATAGTGAATTTAAGGTTTAGCTGTTGTTTGAAGATGAGAAGTGGAGACGTAGGGATGATCTTGACGAGATATTCAGTCATTGATGACATGTTAAAGGCTGCAAAGAACATGGCGTAATCTCTCCACTCCAGGGAAGTACTGGACAATAAAAGGTACTCTATCCATGCAACAGATCATAGGGGTTTAATACCCCTTTGCTGTTCTGATGTTCCAATGTATCAATGCATTTTAAAATTAATCTTTCATTTGTGCAGCAAGCAAGTTTGCTTTCTTTTAATCCCCCCACTGAACTTGAGATATCTTTAGGTCTTTTTGTGGGCTGTTCATGTAAATAAATAGAAGGTTTGAACTGCTCTCCTTGAAAGATACTGCTAGCATCCAGTGCAAGGTATACCATAGCCAAATATATGTGTAGACACTAACATACCAGTGTATAAACAGTGTTACTTGACAGTGTTACACTAAAGTTTCTCAGTTCAGCCATTACTCAGCTAAAATGGAACTTATGCCTGTTTGCGCAGCTTGATTTATTGTAAATGTTTCTTGATTTGTGTTTACTTTTGACCAGTTCCATACTTAAGTGCAAGAATTTTAAGTTGTTACTGTCAAGTAATGTTTATTTGGAAGACTAACATGAGCGTCATTCCTGCCTGACAGATAATACAGGATGTGATCATTAAACTCACCAGAAATGAAATGCTTTTAAATAGACAGCAACCAGCTTTCCAATGACACTCACCGACAGGACAATAAGGGAGATGTAATAAGCATATTGAACATATAGTGAAGGAGACCGTTTTGCCCATCAAACCTGCTGCTGACTCTTTGAGAAAGTTGTCCAGTTATTCCCCTCTCCACTTCTCTATTCTCAGTAACCTGCACATTGCCCCCCTTCAATTCTTTGTCCAATTCTCTTTTGAAATTTGAATCTGCTTCCATTACCCTTTGAGAGAGTTTATTCCAGATCATAACAACATGCTTTGTAGGCAATTCTCCTCCTCTGGCACTTTAGCCAAACATCTTCAATCTGTTTCCTTTGCTTGCTGGTCCTCCTACTACAGGAAACAGTTTGTCCTGATCTACTCAATTAAAACTCTTCAGAAGTGGCCAAATCATTTTAACAGGGAGTTAAATGGATGCTTGAAGCTGAGGAACTTACAAGGTTACGGGACATGGCATTATTGCTTTCTCAAATAGCCCGCAAAGGCACAATAGGCCAAATGGTCTCTTTCTCTGATTTCTATACTCTACAATAATTTTGAACACCTCTATTCAGTCTCTCCTCAACCTTCTCTGTTCTAAGGAAAAAAGAAACAACCCCAGATTCTTCAGGTATTCTATGTTGCCTGGCAAAGTTTGGCCTGATTTTTTTATTCACAGCTTGGAAAGCAGAGTTAAAAGAATCCAAGCTCTACGAACCCAACACATGACACTATCTAAACCTCAGATAACAAGGTGTAGAGCTGGATGAACACAGCAGGCCAAGCAGCATCAGAGGAGCAGGAAAGCTGACGTTTCGGGTCTGGACCCTTCTTCAGAAATCCAGGGTCCAGACCCGAAACATCAACTTTCCTGCTCGGCCTACTGTGTTCATCCAGCTCTACACCTTGTTATCTCAGATTCTCCAGCATCGGCAGTTCCTACTATCTCTCACTATCTAAACCTCTATCTGATTTGAAAAGCTTCATTTTTTTGCTTTCAGATCCCTCCATGGCTTCATCCTTTGCAATTTCTCTAATGTCCTACAACTGTATGATCCTTCAAAATCTCTGCATTCCTGTAATTCTGGCTGCTTGCACATCCCTGATTTTCAATGTCCTACCATTGGTAACTATGCCTTCAGCTGCCAAAACCTTGAGTTCTAGAATTCATCTATTAAACCTTTCCAACGCTCTCTCTCCCTCTCCTCTTTAAAAATCCTCTTTCAATCTTATTTAACCAAACTTTTGATCCCAATATGTCTTTATATTGAATATGTTACCTCTACGCATACTTCCCATGCATATAGCAGTTATTTCTCCAATCTGGCATAAGTAATTTTTGATCATAGAATGATCTTTCGGTTTGTGGAACAATGTTTGAATGCCTAAGCACAAATGTGTCAATGAGATAATATATACCTGAAGCATAAAACATCACATAGCAGCAACAAAAATTGTTTTCCTTCTCTAAATGTATTCTCTACATTTCTGCTCTTAAAATACAGTACTAAAATGATCCTCGAGTCTGCTCAAAAATTTCCAGTCAACTGGTGTTTCTTAGCAGTAGATTTATTGTCTAGAGAGGTTACAAGTTATTACCTGTCTCTGTGTTTTGTGCCCCAATTTTGCAATTTTGCCCCTTTTGTTAGGGAGACTGCCAATGTTGTTAGCATATTGTTATACTGTAATTGGATCCTCCTTCCTTCAGCGCCATTATAATCCTTAGGTTTACACCTCCCAGCTCCATACTGCAAAGAAATATTTAATACTCTGCTTTCAAGATTCTCTAAGTTTTACAAACCGTTTCCCTTTGGTCCCAAACCATGGTACCTTGATTTGGATCAAGAATCTGAATGCAAAGCAGCTGCAGGATGGTCAAAGAAGCATGCTGAATAAATATTGGATGATATAAATATCCACGTTCTGTAGCAAATAGACAGGAATGTAGGATAAGTAGATTTAATAACAAACTATAGTTTAATGTCGTATGTCACTTCGCTAGGCTAATACCTAGAATGGAAAGGTTGTCTGATGAAGAAAGGTTAGACAAGGCTGTGTATTTGATGGAGTTTAGAAGAGTAAGAGCTGACTTGACTGAAACACATAACATCCTGAGGGGCCTTGAAGAATGGGCGAGAAGAGATATTTTCTCCTATGGGAGAATCTAGAACTGGGGGTGACTGCTTAAAAATAAAGGGTTACACATTAATGAGAATGATGAGGAGCATATTTTCTCACAGATGATCATGACTCTTTGAAACTCTCCTCAAAAGGTAGTGAAAGTTGAGGCCTTGAATATTTTTAAGGCAGATATGGATAAGCAGTGGGGAGAAAGATTACCATAGGCAGGTGGGAATATAGAGTAATAATTGAATTATTGAACAACGGTGCAGGCTTGAAGGCAGAGTGGTTTAAACCTGCTCCTAAATTGTACGTTCATATGCATGTTTGAATATTCATTGCACATAGAGCAATGTTCAATTGATGTGGTCAGAATCATAAATTACATTTTAATGCTGCTCTCTATCATACTTCGTAACCTTCTCCAGCCCTATAGCTGTGCCAGATCCTTGTGCACCTCCAACTCTGGCCTCATTACACATTCTCAGGTTTGGTTGTCCCTTCCATCACACTTCCATTTGCAGTTGTGCCTTAGCTTCCTGGACTGAAATGTTTAAAATTTTCTCCCTAAACCTTGCTGTCTTTCTCCTCGTTTGTCACTTCCTTTAAGGTATTACTCAAATCTTACTTCTTTGACAAATGTTTGATTCTAAGTGGCAATGTGTCTCATGATGCTTCCACGACACGTTGCGATATTTGCTTCATTACATTAATTTATTTGTTCATGGGATGTGAAAATGTATTTATTGCCTGACCCTAGTGCCCCAGAGAAGGTAGTGGTGAGCCACCTTCTTGAACCATAACAGTGTTCTTAATAGTGCTGTTAGGAAGGCACTATTTAAATGTAATTTAATGATATTTAGATCCTGCAATATGACTGCCTTGGTCATAAAGTTGCATTATTTTCTACCATCATAATTTTGAAGTAATATTCATGCTATTCAGAATGTTAGCTCCCTCATTTCACAATATCCCAGGAATCCAAGACAAAACACACAATCCTGCCGTCTAAATGGATTGGGAACATCTGGCGGAAGTTGTACTATGGTTTAATGGTTTTGCAGCCAAGGGCAAAAGCCAGACATTTTCAGTAAATTTGCTGAAGTAGAAGCACACGATCTAAAAGTGATTAGGGAATAGAAAATATTAGCACAGTTGAACATGGTTTGTAACCTTTTGAATGCTGGATCAACTCAAAGCACTAACACAAATAGAATACTGTACCTCCACACTTACACCAACCTCCTGTTGGGTTTTACTGCCATCCCAGTGCTTGGGACAATATGTATTTTAGGACGTATTTGAACAGCAAACATCTTGATTACAAGGCATTTATAACTGAAATGATGCACATTTGCATTCACAAAGTTTTCAGTTACTTCTGAAATATCTGTGCTGCATCAAATTTATCCATCCAAAGTGCTGCCTAACTAAAAGTGATGTTAATAAAACTCTGACTATTTCATGAACATAAGAAATAAGATCAGAAATACACAATAAGGTTTCTACTACTCTGTTCAATAAGGTAATATCTGATTCTAAATTTCAGCTCTACTTTCCTGTCATATTCCCATATCTCTTGATTCTCTTCACGCCCAAACATCTATCAATTGCAGTCTTAAATATACTCAACAACTGATCATCCACAGATCTCTGGGCTAGTGAATTCCAATCTCTCACAAACCTTTGAGCAAAGAAAATTCTCCTCACTCTTCACAGTCCTAATTGATCATCCCCTCATCCTTAGACAGTGATTCTTCGGTCTAGAGCCTCCAGCCTCTCAGCTTGTGCCCATTCAAATGCTTTAAGAATTTTGCACATTTTAATGAGAACGCTTCTCATTCTTCTAAACTCCAGAGAGGAATAAAGGCTCATATTTGACTCATCCTCTCAGGCCCAATCTATCACTGCACTCTCTTTTCCACCCAATCGAACTATATCATTCCACAAACTGCACATGCCACCCCAGGTGAGGTCTCACCAGAGTTCCATGTAATTGCAGTAAGGCTTCCTTACTGTCACACTACAAGCTCTTGGATAGCGACAGGAATGTATTCTGAAGAAGATATTTAAATTCTTGTAGGCTAATTCAATCTTTATGGTTTTCTTAGTATTTTGCTTGTATACTTCTATATAGTCATAATTACTAGAATAAATCTGACTACCAGTCATAGTCTAGTAGGCAGAAATGCAAGCTTCCACTATCAGTGTAAAAGAGTAATTTATTATCTTTAAGGCAAGCAGATCTCATCAGTGGCTTAGGAGAGTGGGGGGAAGCCTGGAACGTACTGTCACATGGAGTAGTTAAGGTGATTAGCATACATTAGGGGCATACTACACAAGTACATGAGGGGGAAAAGAGCAGAAAGATATGTTGTTAGTGTGAGCTGAAGTAGGGTGTGAGTAGAGTCACGTTAAATTACAGACAAGTTATACATAATGAGATCTCTCTCTACTATAAATTCGATCCCAGGATATGTGACTGATATTGAAACTATGTTTTGCTGGGATCAGAAGCAAAAACAGGCTAGAGACAGCTCAACCTTTAATACCAAAAATGGGAAATGCAATCTGTAGTGTCAGGAAACTTGCATCAGGCCATTCTACAAGTGATGATATTCCATTCTACCAGTCACAGCTCAGCTATTTCTGACATTTACTTTTACACCCCATCATTAGATTATTCTGCCTTACTCCATGTTCATTTTTTCCACCATCAATGCACAGTGGTAGCAGAGTGTATCATTTAAAAGATGTGCTGCAGCAACTCATTTAATGCTCCTTTAATAGCACCTTCCAAATGCAGATCTCCACCACCTAGAAGGACAAGGGCTGCAGATCCTTAGGAGCGCCATCCATTGTAGGTGCCCGTCCAAGTCACGCATCAGCCTGACATGGAACTGTGTTGCTGTTCCTACAGTGTTGCTGGATTGAAATCCTGAACTTCCCTCCCCAACAGCAATATGGGTCTATCTAGCAATAATTGCTGGCCCAGGCAGCAATCCCCACATCCAATGACTGAAAATAAGTCTAGCTGTTACATCATTAAGGGTAAATATTAGATTGGGGAGCTGGTATAGTTTTCATCTCTGTAAGTTCTCTATGGTCCTTTCTTTCAGGCCCTTTATATGTACTCAATTGCCATTACTTTACCATTAGTGATTACTTTTTACCTGACTGGGCACCATGCTGTGGTATTCACTCTCTAAAACCCTCTGCCTCTCATCCTTTCTTTCCTTTAAGACTTTTCCTAAAATTTGTCTCTTCAACCAAGCTCATGATTGCTTGCACCAAAACCATCTTCTGTGGCCCAGTTTCAATTTTGTTCTTGGTAATGCTGCAGTGATGCGCATTGAGACTTTCTTACAATATTGAAAGACCTATGTAAATACATGGTGTTGTTGTTCATCATTTTAAGTTCTAAACACCTATACTATTTCAATCGTTTGAGCACAGATGTAATTGTACCGATTCCATTTCTCAGTTTATGGAACCCGCAGAGATGTGAAGCTGTGATAATGACGTGGAGATGTCCATGCATGTGGCAAAATATTTTTGATTTATTTGGTGAAATGTACATGTTGGAGTATTACAGTAAGGTAGCCAAAAACCTAGGAATTCATTTTATTTTACTTGCTAATAGGACCTAACTTTCACTCACACCATGGTTTGGTTTTAAAAGTCTGGACCCACAAAGTAATAGGCATTGTACATTAAACAAATTCCTTGCAGGTGAAAAGAATTAAATTTGCTAGACATGTTTGCCTGGTTGGCTTTTCCAATTTATCCATTGAAATGAGATCAATTATAGGAAAGTGATGAAACCATAAAAATATCTCCACTGAAGAAAGACTTGCCTTCATGAATGAAATAAGCATTTCTTTAAGCTTACGGACTTTTAAAAATTCTTTAAATTGATAAGAAGATTGGTTCAAAAATTGTACATATTATTCCTCACCCCCTTTAACTGCCACGTATCACAATCTGGAAGTTCTCTGGAACCCAACAACAAATGAAATAAATTACAAATCCCTTCTGAATATGAGAAAGAGGTAGATTTTGCAGTTGGCCAGATAGGAACAAAAGAATAAGAGGAGGCTGTTCAGTTCCTCAAAACTGTCCCATCATTCAAAAAGAAAATCAATTGACATCAGTTTTGTCTTCTCAATGTGAAGAAGTGTGAATGGCTTTAACTTAACTTATGCCCCCTTGTTCTGAGCTCCACCCACCAGTGGAAATAGTTTCTCCCTGCATTACTACTATGGTTACAATATCACTTGTGACCTATACCTTGTGCAAAATATATCCCAAACTATCAGCACATCAGTAATTTAAATTAACCAGCAACTGTGGCTATGAGAGCAAATTTGTGGCTGGAACTTGTGCATTGGGTCTTCTGCACCTTCTCATGCTGTCCCTTAGGATTGGCTTCCTTCACTCCAAAGTTGAAAGTCCTAGGTGATTAAATAATCCAACACTGGATCCACAAACCCTGCTAACGGTGGGGAAGATGGTGTTTGAATGGATGGGTGGCTGGCATGCTGGAGTTTTCACATGCTTCTTTCACTGTCTGCATCTGGCCTCCTTCAGGTCCTGCCAGAGATGCCCAGATTGGTTGGCATCTTCACAAATGCTTCTTCTCCAGTTTGGGCAGTCTTTGGCTAGAGGTTCCCACCAGTTTGCATTTCTTTGGGGCGGCATTGAGGATGCCTTGAAGTATTTCCTCTACCTTCCTGCTCGCTATTTGCTGTAATAAAGCTTGGAGTGGACAGCCTGTTCTGCAAGATTTGTGTCAGGCATGCAGATGATGTGGCCCACCCAATGCAGCTGATTAGCAGTCGCTTGAGATTGGGATTTTTTGATTTTGATTTGACTTGATTTATTATTGTCTCAGTAAAACATTTTGTTTTGCGTGCAGTACAAGCAGATCATACCATACAAAGTGCATTAGGGTAATAGAACAGAGCGAAGAATACAATATTACAGCTGCAGAGAAGGTGCACAAAGAACAAGATCAAGAGAGAACACTGATGTTGGAATGCTTATCCTGCCAGCAGATTTGCAGCATTTTGCCAGAACATCACTGGTGATATTTCTCGAGGGCTTTGAGGTGTCTCTTGTACGTTGTTCATGTCTCTACTGATCAGAGGCTGGTGATACTACATCCCTGTTGAGAATGTGGTGAGTACCTGACTCCTCAGTCCCCGAAGGCTGTCCACCATCCACAAGGCTGACTGTGATGGAAGACTGGATGGATGGGTGCAATTCCAGCAACAGTCTAGAAGCTCAACACCATCCTGGACAAAGCAGACCGCTTAATTAACACCGTATCCACCACCTTAAATGGGAGGGCTTGTGGCACACTGGCTAATAAGCTTGATTTTGACGCATACGCTCCAGGTTCAAGACCTACCCCAGGGGGCCAAGGAAGTTACTTTCATTATGAAGCCATTATGAGTTGAGTATCAACCTGCAAATTGCTTCAACACAAACCAATAGCAGGTAGTAAGAGCTGGAACGATTCCTGGTATGTCATGTGATGGAAATCCATAGGTCCAAGCTACAACATCCATGGAAAATGTATGTTGCCACAGCAACTTAGACTCCCATGTGACTCGTAACACACCAGCACCACATTAAACATTCACTCCTCCTTCACAAGTGCATAATGGTAATAATGTGCATTATCTACAAGATACACTGCAGCAACTCATCAAAGCTCCTGTGGTAGCACCTTCCAAAGCCCTCTGACGTATTCCATGAAAATAATTTTTTTAGAAAAGTACATCCCCAAGAGAGGAAAGGTATAGCTTCATTACAGATTCTGTGTATTTCTTCATAGCTGAGCTATATGATTAAGCTGTGCACCAATACCTTGAAGGACATTCTCCGGGAAACTTGTTTATCTTACTTAAATGATTGAAACACATATAACTGACAGGTTAACTTGCGAGAAACAATACTTCATTGTCTGTATCACACTTAGGGACATCCTGTGGTCATAAAAGACACCAATACTGTTTATCTAGAAATCCTTTCACATGGAATTAAATCATTGATGCTTTATAAGTATAGGCATGTGCAACAGCAGTAGCAGCTCAGGATACCCTGCAATGGTTATTGCAGACCCTCTACTTGACTACGTCAAGCAGTATTACATTGAAAAGCCCAGCTGTGACCCCTTGAATACAGTAAAATTGGTGGGCCAATATCTGTGTAATCCTGGAAGGATCTAACAGTTGCTTAAACCCTCAGTCCTTCAGTAACTGCAAACATGAATTGGCAGATCACTCTGCTGTAGAAGTCAGTTAGAACTTGCCTGAACCTGCATCACCTCAGGCATTCTACTTTCTGAACTGGCTGGATTCATTGGGATTTTAAGTTAGATTGTCTCCTTCCACTTAAAGACTATGTGAAATCATCAGATTGGGTGGAGCTTAATGCAACTTCGACACAAACTCTTTCAGAACCATTACCATATACAACTATGGCACAGATTTTTCACTGGCCAAACGGTCGTTATTCCAGTGTTAGATGATGGGTGTGACTGGGGACCCTGGGGAATGCCTTCATAGCCGACTATGAAGGAAATGCATGGGAAATTAATAATCCTACTGAGCAATTCATCTGCACTTGGAGACTCTGTAAGTCTCCGTTTAAATCAAAGAATCCCTTCTTTTCTATGAAACCAGAAAGCTCTTTATTTCTGAGAGGAGATTCCAAATAAGCTCTTTCAGAAACGTGGAGCCAAAGCTCTATTTTGACAGTTCTCTCATGTGGTGCAGAAAATAAAACAGAAGAGATAGAACCCTTATATTATAGCGGTCTTGTCAGTCCTCAATTCTACTGCAGTCAGCTGCCAAGTTACACGACAGACATTCAAGTATTGGGGGTATTGTAGAAATGGCTCATGATATTAGCCCCTGAAACTAATGACCTGAGTCAAAATGTAAATATAGGAGCAGGGGTAGTCCAATTTGTCCCTCAAGCCTGCCCCACCCTTCATAATATGATGGCTGGCTATTTACTCCAACTCTGCTACCCCACTTTACCCTAAATCCCTCAATTCCTTAATGAGAAAGACACTGCAGAAACCTAGAAAGGAAATGTCCGTGGTGATTTAAGCAAAGCATATGATTGTTAAGGTTACATGAAATGTTAAAATTGAGGGCTACTTCAAATGAAAATAACAGCATATAGGACTACTGAGGATATAAGCCACAGAAACAATCCATTCAGCTCATCCTTTCCATGCTGTGTTTGTCCATCCTCCCAAATTCCTGATTCTAAATCTATCATCATAACCAAAAAAAAAGAACTGCAGATGCTGTAAATCAGAAACACAAACAGAAATTGATGGAAAAGCTCAGCAGGTCTGGCAGCATCCGTGGAGAGAAAGCAGAGTTAACGTTTCGGGTCGAATGACCCATCCTCAGAACAGTTCATAACCACCTATTCCATATTTTCTGTCTGGCTTGCCCTGGAAGAATTCTAAAAAAAATTCACTTCAACCATTCCATTGGATATCAAGGTCCATATTCCACAAATCTTTGAGTGAAAAAGTATCTTCTGTAAGATGCTTCAAACATCTCATTAATAAAAAAGAATATGGGGGAGGAATTAACTACTATCACTAAAGAAGTAGTATTAGACAAACTAATGGGGCTTAAGGTAGATATGTCTCATGGCCCTAATAGCACGCATTCTAGGATTCTACCAGAGCTATTGGATATGTTAGTTGTAATTTTCCAAAAATCGTTGGATGCTGGAGAGGATTGGAAAACTGCCAATGTAACACTTTTTCAAAAAAGGAAGGTGTCAAAATGCAGGTATCAGTAGGTTGATTAACCTAACATCTATTGTTGGACAAGTATTGGAATCAATTGTTAAGAAAGTAACAGCAGAGCATTTGGAAAATCAAAATCTATCACACAGAGTCAGCATGGCTTCATAAAATTGAAGTTTATAAGAGCTTTTCGAGGAAGTCTCAACCAAAGTGGATCGAGGGGAACCAGGAGATGTGTTGTATTTGGACTTCCAGAAGGCATTCGACAAGGTACTTCTCAAAAGGTTAAGTCATAAGACAAGAGCCCACAGCGTTAGAGGTATTGTACTGGTATACGTAGAAAATTGGCTCCTGGGCAGGAAACAGTGAGTGGGGATAAGGGGTTTCTTTATCAGGTTGGCAAGCCATGAGCAGGGATCATCCACAGGGATCAACTGTTTATAATATATATTAATGACTTGGAGGAAAGAAGTCATTGTACTGTAACCAAAATTGCAGAAGACACCAAATGTAGGTTGAAAGGCAGGTTGCGACAGGGATACAAATTATTAACAGTGAGCTACTAAATAGGTTTAGTAAGTGGGCAAAATGTTGGCAAATGGAGTATAATGTTATGAAGAGGTGGTTAAAGGTTGAACCCTTCTGGTAATTAAACTGAAACACCAGCTCCAATCTGTTATGGCGGGAGTAGAGGTTCCTTTCTAATAATTGAACCCAAAACACTCAGGGAAGCATGTCTTGCCCCTCACAATCAGTTAAGAGTTAAATGAAAAGAATCCCTGATATTCACTTTATAAGTAACAAGTAACAATTTATTTATTTAACCCTTACTGTGAACAAATTAACAGAATGACTAACAAACCGAACAATTCCCCCCTAACTACTAACTATTCCATAACTAAACTAAATTCTACTGGTAAGCTGTTCTAATAAACACAGGTACCACTTATATAAATCCAAGCAATAAGAAAACAATAAATTAAAACTTAGTCTCTCTTAGTTCACATAGAATGTGTCTTCTGGAATGCTTTGACTTCTCCATTGTCTTTCAAGTCTTTCTTCTGCTGATCCTGCTGTCAGGGATGTTTTCTCTGCAATTTCATCTGTGAGGACTCTTAGCTAGAAGAACCATGGTACCTTTTCACCTTTTTTAAAGAGAGCATAGTGATTTCGTTTTGAAAGCTAGGTATTTATTCCTCAGGTGGTAGGTTTGCTCTCGCTCCTTCAGATGGCAGTTGGATCTCTGCCAATTTTCCAAATGCCCTTTTTTTTATACCCTTGGCAACCATGATCCTATTGAATGTCAGAGTAGGCTCAAGGCACCCAGTCGCCTACTCCTGTTCCTATTTCTTCTGGTCTTGTGAAGCATATAAGATCCTAAGGGGACCTGACCGGGTGGATGTCAAAAGGATGTTTCCTCTCGTGAGAGAATCTAGAACTTGGTTTCATAGTTTAAAAGGGATTGCCCATTTAAAAAGAGATGCGGAAGTTTTCTTTTCTCTAACAGTGTTGAGAGTCTTCAGAATTCCATTCCTCAAAAGGCAGTTGATACAGAATCCTTAACATTTTTTAAGGCGGAGATAGATAGCTTCTTGATTACCAAGCAGATGAAAGATTATAGAGATTATACAGAAATGTACAGGTGAGGTTAAAATCAGATCTTATTGAATGGTGGACAGGTTTGAAAGGCTGAATGACCTACTCTTGTTCATATACATAACAAAAATAGAAGATTCTGATCGATGTAGGTTGGAAATAGTTCAGCTCCTGGCACTGATCCCTGTGGCACATTGTTAGATACATCTTGCCAATCTAAAAAGACCAAATTATGACTACGCCCTGTTTCCTGTTAGGTAATTAATCCTTTCTCCATGCCAGTATGTTATTTGCTACACTATGAGCTTTTAATTTGGACGGGCACTTTTGATGTGGCACCTTGTCAAATGCCATCTGGAAATCCAAGTTCATTGCATCCACACTTTCCTTTCTATCCATATTACTTGGTATCATTTGACTCTGTCTGATTGCACTGAGATTTTCTCAGTGCCCTGCTACAAACTCAAAAATAAATTCCAGTGTTTTCCCTATTACATGAATATTATAAGAAGGATACTATCCAATTAAGTGAAGACCGATGTTTGAAATCTCATTTCCAAACTCATAAATCATGAGCAGGATAGATATAATGGCTCCTGGTCTGGCAAAGTTGCAATTATTAAATTCTCATCCTTACTTTCAAATCCCTCCAGGGCCTCTCTACTCATCCTTTTCTGCCCAATTTTTGGGCAGCCGTCTGGGATCTGTGCAACATGTTCTGGCCTTTTGGATAGCCTACATTTTTTATCATATCCCTCCTGGTGGCCAGCCCTTCAGCTGCTTGGGCTCCAAGCTCTGGAATTCCATTCCTTAATCCTGACCTCTTCTCTACATGATCTTTCCTGTCCTGTCAGGGACTTTTGAAAACCTCATTTTGAACAAACTTTTGGTATTCTTCAGTGGCTTAGAGTAAAATTACTTTCTGATAACCCAGCTCCTGGGCAGGCGCCCTGGAAGTTGTTGTCATTCATCTGTCAGTTTGAAGATATTCTAATATATATCATTTAGTCTTGAATTGCATGTTTCTAGGTATGGCCAGAATTCACAGAAACACAATCCTTTTGAAAGTCATGTTTATTTTTGAAGTCTGCCCTGAAAACTGTGATGGCTGGATTTAAAAGCCTGAAGGCTTTTGTTTCATCAGAACAGGACTAGGCCACATAGCCCCTTGTGTCTGTCTACTACTGCAGAATGGAAGTGGCAAATGGACAAGACAGCTGAAAACAATAAACAGCAGAAATGTTTACATGTCAAAACTGATGCAGTAATGTGTACCTAAAGATTTATAGCTTCCAGGCATTATCCCCAAATAAAAAAGACTCTGCCAGATCTTACATTGAGTGCTAGGTTCCAGTTAAATACTACGATAACAAGTTGTAACAGTGAAAGTCCAAGCAGCGGATTAGTGAAAGACATTTACACCAATAGGAAGACGAGGAATGGTCAATGCTAATTGTTATTGACCCAGAGAGAATTCACCTCATTTTGAAGCCACCAGAAATATCCACTAACTGTTAAAATGTTCACTCCTTCACTCTTCGCAATCCTAAATTGGATATTCATTGCTGGTGGATGTTCACATCTCTGAATCAAAATGGCTTGAAGTGAATAGAGCTAATTCGAGATATGACTTTAAACCATATCTTAAGCAGAACCCTGCATATTGATGAGATGTGAGACCTCACTGTGTCACCTCTGTAACTGCAATACAGTTGGCATAGATCTTCGACGCTCCTGCTTGATTATACAACTGGAATAGCTTGCAGGTTAGGAGTGGGATGGGACAGAGTTAGATGCTGGAGATGATCATTGTGGAGCTCAGGGATCATAAGATCAGATCAGGACAAGAGCAACAGCCAGAGCTGAGGTGAAACACCGACCCATCTGGTCTGAGCCATGTCCCTGCTGGGAGTGAGGGCATGGGTCAAGAAGAGTATGGGCAGTGGGTTGGGCAATAGAGGTGTCTGGAGGTCAGGCATCCACTAGAAAGCCTGGTATGAATGGAGTTTCTATCCTTTTAAACATGGGAAAAAGATCTCAAATTGAAAGGAGCCAGAGACAGCAAACCCGTTGGCAATGAATGTACTTTCATGGATGAACTGGAAATGGAACACTGAGTTGTTCCAACTGCAATGAACCTTTACAGTATGACAGGCATTTTCAGAAGGACTAGCAGCCACTAGGTCGAGAATAGTTTTGAAACAGATTCATTAGGAACTCTTGAGTTTCCTCCAATTTCCATATAGCCCAGGGTGGCCTCACCATCAATATGACAGTTGTTTGAAGTCCCAACATAACATCTGCCACAAGTCACATTCCACCTTACCAGTCGCTGAATCAGCAAAATGTTTTCACAGTGACTGTTTTGTTCATGGGTTTTTTTTTGCTATTTAGGGATTGGAGAAATTTATATTTTGAAAAGAGCCAGACAAAACCAAGCAAACAGAGAGATGTCTGGTTTATATCATGACGTCTCCACAATATAATTAATCCTCACAAATAATTGAAATGCCCTGGAGTTCAAACTGTGCTCCCAGTTTTACATATAGCATTATTACCTCATTAATAATCAAAGTGTAAAGTTGAAGTTTCAAATTATAACTTAAATGTGTTATTAATAATGTTTAACTATCAATCTTAATGAATCACCTATCCACAGCAGCAGCTAATGTAATATGAATTACCTGGTGAGTTAGTCATATTTTGATTGCATCTGGAGACTTAGAATTATAACAAAATATTTCAAAACTTCAATTTATTTGGCCATGCTTAGCATCTATTTTCTCTGAACAGATGGCACAATATTTACATAACTGTCTGAAGTCTATACGCAATAAATAAACCATGTTTAATCCCTCAGTAACCGATTGTCTCTACTGCACACCTACAGAAAACATTCCTTATTTAATATTGGTCACTGAGAAGTGGAAGATCTGCATTTATATCGCACTTTTCACAACCATAGGATGTCTCAAAGTGCTTTGCAGCCAATGAAGTTATGTTTTTGAATTGCAGTCATTGTTATAGTAATGTGATAATTGAATTTGAATTTAGAATTTCTTGTCATATGTGTTTTTACAAGAAACACACAGTGAAAAGTGTTATAAGTCGCCTTACCGTGGCGCCTGTAGATCTTGTTTTTTTGATGCTCGTTGATACATTAGTCCTGGCCAAACTCTTTTTCAAATGATATGGTCAGTAAGGAGCTTGCAGTCAAAAGTGAGACGAAGTGTGGATTTGGAAGTTGATCTATGTGGCAAGATGTAATAAGTATTTTTCATGCTTACATACAGATAAGAACTAGACTCTGATGTGGAAATAACAATCTTCAAGTGAGTTAAATAGCCCTGTAAAACCAAGCAGTCAGTAAGGGGTACATAGTCAGCAGACTACACCTAAGTCAGATGTAGACAGAGTATGGAATTACAAACTGATTCATGTGAGATACAGAGGTACTCCATTATTTAACTTCTTTAAAATCAGTCTCTGGAAGGAATTTTTCTTTCCTTGACTCTGAACTAGGAAAATGCAAGCTTCTATTGCATTACTTTAGCTGCGTAAATGATCAACTAATTTGTCCCGATGGCTGATTTACAATGCAGAGTGATGCCAGCAGCATAGATTCGATTCCCACACCGGTTAGGTTACCACGAAGGACTGTCTTTCTCAACCTCTCCCCTCACCTGTGGTGAGGTGTACCTCAGATTAAACAACCATTAGTCATCTCTCTCTAATGAGCAGTTGTTATGGTCCAGTGGGATTATGGCAACTTTACCTTCACTGTTAAATATTTAGTAGTGTGTACCAGTAAGAGCAAAAAGTATTGTTTACTTCAGGTTAACTCATAAATAAAGGAATGGTAGGGGTGCTCCAACAACAAGAATGCATGTTGTATGCATTGTGGGAATTCCAAAATGCTTCATGTGTCTTGAATTAATACTTGTGCAGGAAGAGCCATCAGATACAGCAGCTGGAGCCCCAGGTTTCAGAATTTAAGCAGCAGCTAATGTCACTGCAGTGTATCCGTGAGGCTGAGAGCTACGTAGAAAGCCCATTTATAGATGTGGTGACTCTGCAACTTAGGCTTTTGCGGGGATGGAGGGAATGGGTGACCACCAGGCAGTTATAGAGGGTCAAAAACAAAGTTGCTGGAAAAGCTCAGCAGGTCAGGCAGGATCAGTGAAGGAAAAAACAGAGTTAACGTTTTGGGTCCGGTGAACCTTCCTCAGAACAGGAAGGGTTCTGAGGAAGGGTCACCAGACCCGAAACATTAACTCTATTTTTTCCTTCACAGATGCTGCCAGACCTGCTGAGCTTTTCCAGCAACTTTGTTTTTGTTCCTGATTTACAGCATCCACAGTTCTTTCAGTTTTTATTTAGTCATAGAGGGTCAGGTAATGTAGAAGTCATCTATATGCATCCTCTTCGCCAACCAGTAAGCTGATGAGATGATGGTTTCGCTGGGGAATGCAACCAGTGCTAAGTCCATGGCACTATGGGACAGTCAACTTTGCAGAAAGTTAAAAGAAAGACTGCAAGAGCCTTAATCTTGTGATTTGATGGTTGGGGAGCAGATAGATGTTTATTTGGCCTCAGACTTGATTCTAGGATAGTGTAATTCCTCCCTGCTGCCAGATCAAGGATGCAACTGAGCAGCTGTAGTGGAAGGAGGATGAACAGCCAGCTATCGTGGTCCACATTGGAACAAACAACTTGGGTAGAAGAGGGATGTGGCCTTGCAGTCAAAATCTACGGAGCTAGGGAGAAAATTAACAAGCAGGATTCCAAAAGAAATCATCCAGCACTGTGTGTATGTGAGATAAGGAATAGCAGGATAAGACAGACAAATGTGTGGCTGGAAAATTGGTGCAGGAAGGGAGGGCTTTAGTTCCTAGGTAAATTGGGTCCAGCCCTGGAGAAGATGGGACCTGCATAGACTGGATGGATTACATCTGCACAGGACTGGGACGGAGTTCTTTGCAGTGCGGACGGGAGAGTTTAAGTAAGTTGGGCAGGGAAGTGGGGACCCACGAGTAGATTCGATCGGAACAAAAGCAAAAATTAAAATGGGAGCCAGAAAATTACTGGATGAGTCTGGTAGGCAAAGGAAACAAAGCTTGGAGAAAGTATTTGGCAGTGCTGAAGGGCATCTGCTTCAGTGAGTAGCAAGTAAAGTAGATCAGATGTGGGCACAAACAGAAATGTGACAGTATGATTTCAGAACTAATACAGAAATGTGGTTTAAAGCTCAAAATTAGGACAAAGCCAATTTTACTAAGCTGAGGTGCCATTTGGCATAAGTGGGCTGGAAACAGCTACTGAAGGTAAATCAGTATAGCAGCAGTGGGAGGCAAGAAAAGGGAGATTCAAGGGGTTCAGAATAAACATGCTCTCATAAAGATAAAGAATGAGATAGCCAGACTAGAGAACTCTGGAGGTCAAGGAGCATACAGGGTAGGATAAAGCAGAAAAGGAACACTCAGGTCTGACATCAAAAACACAACACATTGAATGCCAAAAGGACTATAAAAGTAAAGGGGTGAAATCGAAAAGAAAATTTGGAAAGTGACAGGAGGACACTAAAGAATATCGGCTAGTAAAATTAAGGTATATCCAAAAATTGTTTTATCAGGGCTTGAGGAGTAAAAGGATAACTGTGGAAAGAATAAGACCCATAAAAGACGAAATGTGTAGAGATTGAAAATGTTGGTACAGTTCTTAATGAAGACTTTGTGTTGGTATTCCCAAAAGATAGAATGGGGAGAGGCAATGCAGGCATTGCAATTGAGAGAGGAATGTGAAGCACTGGATGTGTTATACAAAGGTACAGAGGAAGTGTTAGTGGGATTAGCATCATTCAAAGTGCATAAATCATCATGGCTAGATGAAAAAGAAGCCAGCAAGGGAACAGTAGGAGGACAGAGCATTAATTTCCAATTATCACTGCATACAGATATGGTGCTGGTGGACTGAAGGACTACTATTGTTTTATCTTTGGAAGGAAGTGAGGCACAGATCAATTAATTGCAGGCCAGTTTAATACTGGAGAAAATATTGGAATCAATTCTGAGAGACTCGATAAACTGTTATTTACAAAAGTGTGTATCAATCAAGGGTAGTCAGCATGGATTTGTTAAGGGAAGATTGTACCTGATGAACTTGATTGAAGAAACAAGAAAGGACTGATAAGGATACTGCAGTTGATGTAGTCTATTTGGATTTTAGCAAGGCTTTGCAAGTTTCCATATGGTTAAAGCAAAACTCATGAGATCCAGGAGAATGTAGCAAGTTGGATACAAAAATGGGTCACTAGAAGACAACAAAGGTTAATTGTTGATTGGTGTTTTTTGTGACTGGTAGGTTTGAGTATGGTTCTGCAGGGTTCAGTATTGGTTCCCTGTATTTTTTGTGGTATATGTTAAACATTTGGAAGTAAGTGTTAGGAGCAAGAAGTTTGCAAATATCATAAAAATTGACTGCATGGCCTACAGTGAGGTGCTTATCAAACTGGTTCACTGTGTCATTCACTAATAGCCAGGGAATTAATGAGGGAAACAAATCTGCTATCCTTATCCATTCTATCATGGACGTGATTCCAGATGGATAGAAATGTGATTGACTCCTAACTGCCCTCTGAAATGGTCTAGCAAGCTACTTCATTATATGGAAAAAGATGCTAACCATTACCTTCTCACTGATAATTAGGAAAGAGCATGAAATATTCATGCTGCCAATTTGCACAGGCCATGAATGAATAATAAAAAGTATAATGGCTCAAAACTGCATTGAAATATACCTATCAAGCCCAGACAAAAGCTCCTCATCAATAGTTCAGATTTTAAAGATTGCAGTTTTGTATACAGTCCCACTAAAACCCTAATTTCTACATTCAATGCTAAACAAAAGAAAACTCTGGCAACTTGGAGAAGTGTGAGATGATGCATTTTTTGAGATCAATTAAGGCAAAGAATTTAGTGATGAATGGGAGAACATTGAGAGGCGTAGAATAAGTGAGGGGGCTCGAAATAAATGTCCACAGGTCCCTGAAGGGAGCAGGATAGGTCGATAAGGCGGCTACAAAGACATTTGGAAACCTTGCTTTATTATTGTTTTACAGAAATCAAGAGCAGGAGGTTATGCTGGAAATGTATATATCGTTCGTTAGGTTACAACTTCAGTACTGAGGGTAGTTCTGGTCACCTCATTATGGAAAGCATGTACTGGCACTATAGAAGGTACAACAGAGATTTAGGAGGATGTTGCTCGAACTGGAAAAATGCTACTATGAAGAATGATCGGATAGGTTGGAGTTATTCTCCTGGGAACAGAGAAACACATTAGTAATAATTGGCTAAGAAATGCAAAAAATGTTATAACGTGCCACTCAATCAGGATAGTGGGGCTTTACACAGCATTAGTTAAGATTCATTAGAATCAACGGTCATATCAAAAGACGATCAGAGAACTGGATACCGGTGCAACACAATGTGACCATTAGAATTTCACAGTATTCAACAGGATAGTAAAGAGATAGAATCCAGTGATTTATTGCTTTTGTGGTGTGTAGAATTTTACATTTTTTCTTCTACAATTTTAACACCCAAGTATTAATTGCTGCATGCCCTGGTGAATCCTTTCATTGACCTGTGTTGTTATCACTTCAGATCTGTGTAAATTTAAACCACAGTTGATTTTCCAAGAAATAATCACCTTATATACATGCTGAAGTGATTATTCCCAATGCTAGCTCTGTATTAGAAAAGATTTACATACAGTGTGTAC
This sequence comes from Rhincodon typus, assembly GCF_021869965.1. Taxonomy (NCBI): domain Eukaryota; kingdom Metazoa; phylum Chordata; class Chondrichthyes; order Orectolobiformes; family Rhincodontidae; genus Rhincodon; species Rhincodon typus. The sequence goes on from NC_063334.1 coordinate 28,957,437, forward strand.
ATTCTGCCCTAGCTTCCCAAATCAATGGAAACGATTAGGAGCCATGAGGACTCAAACTCTCCTACCTGTGCACTCATGCTGCAATCCCTTGCCGTAGTAGCCTTTCTCGCAGATGCACTCATATTGGCCAGTGTTGGTGCCACACTTGCAGCTTGCCATTTCATCGCAGCAGTTCTGGCCCAGTTCACAGAGGAATGAACAGCGGGCTCGGTCTTCCTGGATGTAGTCACCAGAGGGAAGATCTATAAAGAAGAAACACATCTTTTTGGCAGCAGCGTCATTTATTCCAGTGATTTTTATTTTCCACAAAAAGAACTCTCTGCAGTGCTTTTCATGACCACAGTGCCCATGAGCATTGCTGACGTTGAAAATTCTATCTAATCTGGGGTGCAGTGCAGTGCAAAATGTACCATACTCTCACAGTGGCTCAGCGGCTGGCACTCCCACCTCTGAATCAAGGGTTGTATGGATTCCAGTCCCACTTTAGAGACTTAAGCACCAAATCTGGGTTGAAACTCTGAATACAGAACTGAGGGAGGTCTGTTCCGTCACGGGGGGAAGTTAGATGACAAGTTGAGGCACTGTATGCCACTTTTGATGGAAATAAAAGAGTGCCCAGCTCTTTACAGTGATGAAGTACTGTTGTTGTGAATAATTAGTTTCTAGTTCATGTGTTTTACAATATACCTTTCACTTTCAAGAATATAACATTAAGTTAAGGTTTAAAAGTTCAGAATAGAAGAGGGAAAGAGCTGTAAAAGAGCTTATTTAGCTGGAGATGTACAGATGTGAGGTCTACATTCATCCAGAGAGATTCATTTGTTTGGGACTTAGAGCTAAATTAGTTTAATAGCATTCAGTAAACAGTGAAATCCTGTTGTAACCTGAAATAACTGCACAGAGGCTGGTATCCCATCACCAAGTTACCCTTTATTTACATGTGCACTGTGCATGGGCTCTGACAAACTAGCTCAGAGCTAGTCCCTAGAGCGAGGAGGCTCTCAGAATCTCCTGTTTCTATCTGTTACCCAGGGCTCCCTGATTGGCCCAGGTTCACAACCCCAATTAAGGATCTCATAGTGGATGAGATCCACTTGGCCTTCGTTCCAATCACTACATAACCCAGTTACTTCATCAGCTCAAAAAATTATAAATAAGGGATAATCAACTTTAAAAAACACTAAATAACTGGGGGTGCCAGAAATCAGAAACAAAAGTTCTCAGAAAGGGTCACTGGACCCAAAACGTAAACTCTCATTTCTCTCCACAGATGCTGCCAGACCTGCTGAGCTTTTCCAGTAATTAACTTGAAGGTCAGTTTAAGGATTGCCTATACCATCTTGGATTGAGTTTATGATGTCCCTCGGGTTTGAATTTATCTCTGTGTTTGCTGGGAGAGTTTCTATTCGTAGTTGGACCTTGTGAGGCTTGCAACTTACTGAACCAAATGACAAACCTGCACCGTAAAAACAAAATAACCATTGTCCAAATTAAATGAGGACGAGACTTAATCCTAGTTTGAATCTTTTGTGGAAATAGAAGTCAGAAGCTTTCCTTGTTTGAAGAGAATGGGAGAATCTACAGTGGACCTCTCAGTGTCCTATTGCAAAAGAAAGTAAATTAATTCATCTAGGATTGAATCAGTAACCAGAGAAAGAGACTGAGACCTCGACATACCAGAGAAGACAAATGAAAGTTTTATATCTGAGAATAGCTGGAGCTGAGAAAATAAAACTCCAGAGGATTGTGCCATACTTACCGGTGGTCCCTATAGACATTATTGACTTTAGATTGACTTTTTTCTGAAGAAGGGTCTAGGCCTGAAACGTCAGCTTTCCTGCTCCTCTGATGCTGCTTGGCCTGCTGTGTTCATCCAGCTCTACACCTTGTTATCTTTAGATTGATGTATTTTATCAGAGAATGCTTAGGGGAATTAGGAAGTAAACCCTGTGCATAACATGTACAGTTATAAAGCATATCTTTTGGTATGTAAATGAAAGTTAAATCCAGTGGTTTAGTTCTATTGGTTAAGATTAGGTATTTTGATTTCACTTTCAATTGTAAATGATCCCTAATTGGATCATAACACCACTGTAATGTAGGAAAAAGCAGCAACTGATTTGTGCACAGCAAGCTCCCATATACAGCAATTTGATGATTGCCAATAATGTTGGTTAAAGAATAAATGTTCTGCATGAGTGCTTATACATCTCAGCCAACAGCACCTCTGACAGTGCAGCAGTCCCTCAGCTCCACATTAGGAGTACCTAAAGATTGTACTCAAATATTTGAGAAGCACTTGACATCCCAGCCCGCTTTGACTTAAAGGTGACAGCACTACTTCCTGAGCCACAACTTACAGCTGAAAGTGTTACACAGTGCTCCAGATCAGATAGGTAATTTGGGTCAAAAAGTTCCTGGACATTTAAATTGCTCAGTATTACAATCCAGCATGAATTATTTATACAAACTGACCGTTACACACTATACATCCCTGTGTTCTCAGTCACTGAGCTAGATTGATGGGGTGCATAATTACTTTAGTTGATAAAAGAGAAACATTGGCAAGATTTTTTTCATTTTGCAATCGTCAGGATAGGCACATGGGAAAAATGTGACATTTGGTATTCTTGTCTATGTCCTCATGAGGGCTCAATGAAAATATTCAGCAATGTGTCTCTCTTTACATCAAAACGGGAGTTCTGTATGAAATTAATTGTACAGAAAATGCAAAGGAGATTTATGAAACAATGCAGCATGAATGTTAAGAATTGAATGTGTGAATAAATTATAACAAGGCCTTTTTTTGTGGGGGGGGGGGGGGGTTACGCAAAACCATCTTTCCACTTCTAAATTTCATGACTTTAAATGCCATCTTAGGCATCCTTGGTCCTTGAAATCAATGTGTAGATGAGAATGATTTTAGCAATATGTGAATGTGAAGTGCTCAACCAGATCAGAAAAATCTGGTTCAAACATGAAGGAATTGGGCAGAAGCAACAATGTGTTTGAGATCCCTGGAGTGGGATTTGAACCTGCAATGTTCTGACCCAGCACTAAGAGTTCTACCCACTGAGCTTCGTCAAAAAGTACATTTTAAGGAGCATCTGAAAGGAGAAGTAGAGAGGGAGAGGGGTCTGCAAAGGAAATTCCAGCTGAAGGCAGAATTAGAATCAGGGTCTGGCAAAAGACCAGATTGGCAAGAATGAGGAGATTTCAGAGGGCACGGTAAAGTCACCATAGTCCTACAGGATCATTGAGCTGTTCTCTCATGACAGACAGAGAGAGATGACTGGTGGGGGTTTAACCTGAGGATCAGAGGGGAGGCTGAGAAGGAGAGTCCATCGTGGTAACCTCAGCCAATGTGGCAATTAAATCCACACTGTTAGCATCACTCTGCATCACAAATCAGTCATTCAGCCAACCGAGCTAACCAATCCCCTATGCTTTGCAGAGACAGCAGAGATCCTCCCATTGTACCCTTCTTGGGAGCAACAGAAAAGCCCCTAGTATGAAACAGGGGTATTTACCTCTGCAGCAATGGGGAACAAACAAAGGTGGATGTGCTCTCTTGACAGAGTGCCAAAGTGCAAGTCTGATTTTCCTGATCCCTCTCAGAACCACCTGGACAGTATCAGGGACATACTAGGGAGCTACCTCTTCTATGCTAATGACCTCCCCCTCACGGCTATCCCAGGGTTAAGGGTTGGAAGAGCATAAAAAAATAGAGTTCTGCCTAGTGTCAAGAATTTTTGCCCGCTTTGTTTTTAGAGGTAGATGCGCCATCCTCTGGTATATTCAGGAATAGCAAGCATCCCCATTACAGCATTTCAATAATACACTCATTTCAATAAATGGCAGACATTCAAAGTTCTCCCAGATTTTAGGATTTTATGGCCACATTAGAAAATTTATTAGAGGGACTCAGAAAGTTGGTGAACAATATAAACCTCATCTGATCCTTTCCATCAAATTATTTCAGCATACACTATGTACGAGTTTCTACAACTACCGAGCCTTTCATGTCCTACCCACCATTAATGTCCAAACTCTGCTGGCCATATCCTGAGCCTCATTAAATACCATTCTTCCATTACCCCTGTGCCCACTGATCTACACTGGCTCCTGGTTAAACGATACCTTGATTTGAACATTGTTATTTTCGTTCACAAATCTTTCTATGGCTTTTGTCTCTCTCTATTTCTATAATTTCCTATCATTCAACCCTCTGAGAGATATACATTCTTTTCAGGCTGGCGCCTGAAACATTTCTGATTTGGAATATTCCATTTCGGTTGCTCCTTGCCTTCAGCTGCCAAGGCTCTGAGCTCTGGAAATCACTCTCCACATCTCTCCATCTTTCTCCCTTATTTTTCTCTTTTAAGATGTTAAACCGATGTGCATTTGTCTGGGGTTTTCAGTACCTTTTCAAATATCTCCTTGCATTGATGTGTGTCAAAACTGCTTTGCAATGTTCCTATGAATTGCCTTTGAACTTTTTAAATATGTTTAAGGAGTTATATAAATGTATGCTGTTGTTGTGCCTACCATAGAATCATAGAATCCCTACAGTGTGGAAACAGGCCCTTCGGCCCAACAAGTCCACACTGAACCTTAGAGCATCCCACCCAGACCCATCCCCCTATTAACCCACCTAATCTACACATCTCTGAACACGATGGGCAATTTAGCATGGCCAATCCACCTAGCCTGCACACCTTTGGATTGTGGGAGGAAACTGGAGCACCCGGAGGAAACCCACGCAGACACAGGGAGAATGTGCAAACTCCACACAGACAGTTGCCCGAGGGTGGGACTGAACCCAGGTCCCTGGCGCTGTGAGGCTAATCACTGTGCCACCGTGCCACCCCAAAACCATGACCTCAGGACCTCAATTGTTACTGCTTTACAGCCACTGCATTACCTTTGAAGTGTAGACACTGTGGTAAATTTAGAAAGGTGGCAGGCAATTTGTACACAGCAAACTCCCAGGAACAGCAATGAGCTAATGACAAATCATTTGCATTTAGTGATGTCAGTTAAGGGATAAATATTGTCCAGGCGACTGGGAAGAACTCCCCAATCTTCTTAAAAATGTGATCGTAGGATCTTCTACCTCTACCTTGTAGGGTAGATGGGTCTCAATGATGTCTCATCCAAATGACAGTACTTCTGGCAGTGCAGGTCTCCCTCAGTACTGCACTGGAGTGTCGGCCTAGATTACATGCTCAAATCTCAGGAGTGCATCTTTAACCCATGGTCTTCTTCGAATCAGAGAAGTGGCTGCAGCCTACTGAACAAGGCTGGCATTGTATTATTATACTCAGTAATTGATACAAACGGTAATTGTTGCACTTGCATGGTGCTGCTGCATGTTAAACTTTGCAAAATGTTTGTATTTATGCAATATAATGGCTTTATTGGAAGATTGATTTCTTGTTGACGAATAATTTAGGTAGCCTTTTTAAAATTAATCAATCACAGGATGTAGGCAAGAGTCTAGCTCTGATCGAGTAATTAAATGAAGTACAATGGAGTAAGTGGTGGAAAAGTAACGCTGAAACTGTAAGCAAGAATCTACAGGACAGTGTAAGACTAACTTTGTTAAACAGTGCAAAAAACTGGGCAACACCAAGAGGAAAGGGGCAACTACTGCACAATAACAAGATGACAATGTTGAGGTGGAAGTGTGCAGTAATGAGAAAGGATGATATTATGAGCCAGCAGATTAGGATGTCAATGATGGGATCTGAAGGATGTAGCTGAGAAGCTACTGAACTGGTCTGGTCAAATGTTGCAAAGAGAAACAGAAGACGTGTTGAGATGGAGATGGGCTGCCAGGAAGAATGAGAATGGGAATGTCTAAGATCAGAATGATGTGTTGGCAAAAGACTTAAAATTGAGGAATTGGATAAGGAATGGGTGACTGACAGGAGGAAATGGAGAAGGTGATTAAACATCATTATGGTAAAATGGAAGAAGCTGAACAAGAGGGTGGAGGTGTCACTGGCAAGGCCAGCATTAGTGCCCTAATTGGGAAGGTGCCAGTGAGTAATAAACTTGAATGCTACAGAGACGCTGCTAGATTGTTTCAGAACACTGTTAGCGTCAACCACATTGCTGTGTGCTTGGAGTCATACGTAGGCTCCATTCACATAAGGATGCTTTTCTGAAGGACATCAATGAACCAGACAGATTTATATGGGGATCCAGGTTCATGGTCAACATTACAGATACAAACTTTTTATTTCATTTTTTTTTGATGTATTCAAGGACCTTCCAGTTATCATTATGAATTTTGAACACATGGCTTGAGATCACTAAACCCATACCATACCACTATAGCACCATACACCAATATATATAAGTATTTAAGTGAGAAACACATCCTTAACTTCTCAAACATTGAATGCAGATTTATATTAGCATCAGCTGCCATATAGTATAAGATGTCACAATATAGTTTATTGTCAATTCCTATTAACAACAAACTGTCAAAATAAACAGAAACTATTTCCTCTGAAATGTGCAGTGGTGTACTAACTGAGCGCAATATATGACTGAGAAGTGATCATTTCGCAAACAATACATGATTTACATCAGAGCTGCCCTACTTTTCTCTTGATGGAAGCCCTGTGCACTGAGCACTGCAAGTTTCTGTGACATGGAACTTGCCACAAATAATTATGCTTGTGACTCACTCAAAAAGCAAGAAGCAAGAGGTTGGTCAGGCCAGATCTTTCCTTTTGATTTATAATGGATTTTAAAGGTAAGTTGGATGGGTACTTGAGGACAAGAGAATTACAGGGTCCAGACAAAAAGCAGGGTGTGGGACTAAAGACAACCATTCTTGCCAGGGGCCAGCAGCAACATAATGGACTGAATTCTCCTCTTTATAATGTAAATTTCTATCGTGATGATATAAATATCTTCTGTTTTAGAGTTTGAATTTTTAACTAGTGGCATATGCGTTTGGGTTTGTGTGTATGACAGGCTTACTAATTAACTTGACAGTCTTTCTGGAGTCATGATTTTTAAAACAATACGTAAGAAACAGTAGCTCCTGGAGTGATAATGGGAATTAGTTTGCATCATGACAATGCTGCAACTGAAGACAGTAAACATTTCAAAGCACTTAGATTCCTTCTGGATCTGAAGAAACAGGATTTTTTTTTATTTTTCTAGGGGAAAACCAATAGATTAAAAGGCTTTGGTTTGTAAGAGACCTGGCTGAGGTTTGATGCAGAAAGAGTTTCTCCTGGAGAAAGAAATTAGTTCAAAATAGTTAGGAAATAGATTACCTCGGTCTAATGGTTTTAGTTTGAAAATTCCAGTGCAGAAGTGTTTGGTTACAAATCTAAATGGTTTACCTGCAGTTTTAAAAGAGGATTAAGCTCAGTTGTGTAACGAAGAAACGAAAAAGGATATCAAACTCTAAAGACTAGGAATTGAAAAAATCAGTTAAGTCAAACCTATTGTTGTGATAGAGATGGGAACCATCACTGGCATCTGAGTACTTTAAAGTGATGGTGTTGGGATAGATTTTGTCATGTGTTTTGAAATCTTTCAAATTGTGTCATGCATAAATAACTTTGTTTATTCTATCTTCATTTCTTTTGCATAATAAAATTCTGTTCGATTGTTAAAACCAAACTTGCATCATTACATACTTGTTTTTCAGTGAAAGAATAACTCAGTAAATTAATAAAACAAAAGATGATTTATCGAACCAGAGTTCACTCTAGAATCTGACTTGTCCAGAAATAACATCAGCTGGGATCATAACACTATGAACCTATATTGTTAATTGTATGTCAATTGTGTTTAACAAGGTGTGGATGGAATGCATTAACTGGGCTTTCACTTGAGCAGATCTAGAGAATCGCTTGTTGAAGTTGTGGTGTGGTTGAATTAGGAGGCACTTAACTCTGTAAATAAATGTAAGACTGGGTAAATATTAACTCTAGTACTGACCTCCATCCATTGGATTTCTAGAATAGAGCATATGCTGGCTGCTGTACCACAGGTTACTATGACAGAGAACGTGCATAGATCATCTTGCTAATCACTTCTACTTTACCTAATAGTGAACTCAGACAGTTAGTTCTGTAAGAGATAGTAAGAACGGCCAATGCTGGAGTCAGAGATAACGCAGTGTGGGGCTGGAGGAACACAGCAGGCCAGGCAGCATCAGAGGAGCAGGAAAGTTGAAGTTTCAGGTCGAGACCCTTCTTCAGAAATGGGGGAGGGTTAGGGGGCTCTGAAATAAATAGAGAGGAGGGGTGGGGCTGGGGAAGGTAGGTGGGGTAGTGATAGTGAGTCCAGGTAGGCAGTGGTAGGGGTTGGTCAGTGAGGTGGGAGGAGCAGATAGGTGGGAGAGAAGACAGGCAGGTCAAAGAGGTGGGGATGAGAAGGAGGGTTGGTCATGGGATGAGGTTGGGGGTGGGGAGATTTTGAAGCAGGTAAAGCTAGGAGGCTTGGTGACCGCTTTGTATAGCACCTACGCTCGGTTCACGACAAACGACAACACCTTCCTGTCGCGAACCACTTCAACTCCCCCTCCCACTCCCTGGACGACATGTCCATCCTGGGCTTCCTCCAGAGTCACAACAACGCCACCTGGAAACTGGAGGAACAGCACCTCATATTCCACCTTGGGAGCCTACAACCTAATGGTCTCAATGTGGACTTTACTAGTTTCAAAATCTCCCCACCCCCAGCCTCATCCCAAGACCCACCCTCCGTCTCATCCCCACCTCCTTGACCTGTCCATCTTCTCTCCCACCTATCCGCTCCTCCCACCTCATTGACCAACCCCCACCATTGCCTACCTGCACTCACTATCACCACCCCACCTACCTTCCCCAGCCCCAACCCTCCTCTCTCTGTTTATTTCAGAGGCCCCTACCCTTCCCCCATTTCTGAAGAAGGGTCTGGACCCGAAACGTCAGCTTTCCTGTTCCTCTGATGCTGCCTGGCCTGCTGTGCTCCTCCAGCCCCACACTGTGTTATATCTGTTAGTTCTGTACTTGCCAATGTTGAATTTGGAACAGTTTTTGAAATGAGTGCCATTTTGTGCCTCCCAGAGTTCACCAACGCTGTCCTTGCAAATCTCACATGTCCCTTCAGTACTCTGGGATGATCTTATCTCAAGCACTTTAATTCTACCAAAGTTATGAGGTCAACCATTTCAAATTGAGAAGCACAATCTGTAACCTCTATCCTTACAAGTATTGGGGAAAAATTATAATTTATCCTGGAGCTTGTACTCCATGTCACGCTGGCGTGTTTTTGAGGATTTTGCCTGCTTTCTGACTGGCTACTTTCTGCTGAAGCACTGAAAGAATGGCTCATTATTTTGCCCAGCTTCAGCTACTTTTCAAAGCTTCTTAACATTCCTCTTAACCTGTATTGACATTTCCTAACAGTTGCTGGTTGAGTCTCTTTCTTCCTACAGGAAATGCACATGAACAATGAATAACAAACAAGGGTAGGCCACTTGGCCCTTACAGCCTGCTCTGCCATTCAATAAGATCATGGCTGATTTGATTTTAACATCAACCCTACATTCCTGCATGCTCTGTTAATCTTACACCCACTTGGTAACCAAGAATCCATCTACTTCTGCCTTAAAAATACTTAAAGATTCAGTATCCACTGCCCTTTGAAGAAAGGAATTCCAAACACTCACAACCCTCTGAGAGAAAATAAATTCCTCATCTCTGTTTTAAATGGACGACCCCTCATTTTTGAACAGTGACCCCTAGTTCCAGATACTCCCGTAAGAGGAAATATCCTTTTGACATCCATCTGGTGAAGTCCCCTTAGGATCTTATGTGTTTCCATAAAGATGCCTCTCACTCTGCTAAACTGCAAAGGATATATGAGACAACAAGGTGCAGGGCTGGATGAACACAGCAGGCCAAGCAGCATCATA
>NC_063334.1:28967773-29039266 GCF_021869965.1 Rhincodon typus
TTCATCAGAATTTCTGATGAAGGGTCTAGGCCCGAAACATCAGCCTTCCTGCTCCTATGATGCTGCTTGGCCTGCTCTGTTCACCCAGCTCTACATCTTGTTATCTCAGATTTTCCAGCATCTGCAGTTCCTACAATCTCTGATTCAATTCTACCCTCAGGTGATTGTCTGTGTGGGGTTTGCATGTTCTCCCTGTGTCTGCTTGGGTTTCCTCTATGTTCTCTGGTTTTCTCTCACAGTGCAAGAATGTGCAGTTTAGGTGGATTGGCTGTACTAAATTGCCCATAGTGACCAGGATGTGTAGGTTAGGAGGATTAGCCATGGGAGTTACAGGGTTGGGGATTGGCGTTGGGTCTGAGTGGGATGCTCCGCAGAGTATCAGTGTGGACTTGTTGGGCGGAATAGCCTGTTTTCATACCGTAGGGATTCTTTACTAGTCTTGGACCCACACTTCTCTGCTTTAAACAATACGTAAAATTCAATCATAGCATGATTGCTGCTCCTGAGGTGCTTTCACTCTGAAGTCACTACTTAATCCTATCTGTCCAAAACTAGGTCAAGTATAGCCTGCTCCCTGGTTTGTGACATAACATGTTGGCCTAAGAAATTGTCCCATTCAATGAATTCCCCATTGAGGCTACTTTCTCCCATCTGATTTTGCCAGCTTATATGTAAGTTCCAGCCTCCCACAATAACTGCCGTACTGTTTTGACGAGCTCCCGTTATTTCTTCTTTGATATCCTGTCCTATCATGTGCTTACTGTTAGAGAGCCTGTGCATAAGTCCCATTAGTGACCTCTTTAACATTCCTCATCTGTACACGGACTGGTTCTATGATTTGATTTCCTGAATTTAGGTCAACACTCCCTATTGTGCTAATATCATCTTTAATTAACAGAGTTGTTCCTCCAATCTTCCCTGGCTTCCTATCCTGTCTAAATGTTACATACCTTTTAATAGTCAGGTTGCAATCTAGGTGATTATGCAGCCATGTCTCCCTTATGGCCAATAAATTGCACTTAATGATCTCAATTTTGCACTGCTAGTTCATTGTTTGTTTTGAATGCTATATGCTGTCCTTTTATTATTTTTGTAAACTCTAGTCATAAATACTGCTTTACTCTTAGATCTGTATTCTCCGTCCCTTCCTCTCATTGTCTGGTTATCATTTCCTACATTAATTCCTTCCTCTGTTGCTTTACCCCATTCTTAGATTCACCACAACTTCCAAAATTTGGATCCTTGCCTCCACTATTTACTTTAAAACCCAGTCTACTTCCATAGTTATGCAGTTCACAAGAAAACCAGTCCCAGTGCAGTTCATGTATGGACCATCTCAATTGTACAGATCTCTCTTGCCCCAGCATAAGTGCCAGTGTCCCATGAACTGGAATCCACTTCTCCATCAGTCCTTTGGCTATATATTCCTCTCTCTAACCCTATTTATCCTATATCAATTTGCCCATGACTCAGGTAGATTATTACATTTGAGGTTCTGCTTCATAATTTGGTGCCTAGCTCCTTACGGCTAACCGACCATGCAGGACCTCTTTCCTCGTTCTGCCTATGTCATTGGTGTCTACATGGATCACGACAACTGAATCCTCCCCTTCCCGATGACAAGTTTTTCTCAGACCAGAGCGGATATGCACGCCGATTTTTTTTTTGTTTTTGAAAGTATATCAACCGCGGAGCCTCTTTTCCTATATTCATCAAACTGGTTGCTAGGAGAAGGAGGCTCCACTGTGAACAGAGATCGAGTGTAGAACATAGAACATAGAGCAGTACAGCACAGTACAAGCCCTTCAGCCCACGATATTGTGCCGAACTTTTACCCTAAACCTAAGGTCTATCTAACCTCCAGCCCTTCCTTACACTATCATCCATATGCCTATCTACTAGCAGCTTAAATGCCCCTAATGAGACCGACTCCACTACCCTCTCCGGCAATGCATTCCATGCCCCTACCACTCTCTGAGTAAAGAACCTACCTCTGATGTCTCCCCAATATCTACCTCCACTCACTTTAAAACTATGCCCCCTCGTAATAGCTACCATCACCCTATGAAAAAGTGTCTGGCTGTCCACTCTATCTATACCTCTGATCATTTTGTACACCTTGTGTACTATGCCTAAATTCCATGGAACAAGAACAGAAGTTGCTGGAAAAGCTCAGCAGGTCTGGCAGCATCTGTGAAGAAAAAAATCAGTGTTAACATTTCGGGTCTGGTGACTCTTCCCCGAACAGTTCTGAGGAAGGGTCACCGGACCCGAAATGTTAGCTCAGTTTTTTTCTTCACAGATGCTGCCAGAACTGCTGAGCTTTTCCAGCAACTTCTGTTTTTCTTCCTGATTTACAGCATCCGCAGTTCTTCTAGTTTCTAAATTCCATGGAGTTTAAAAGAATGAGAGATGATCACATTGAAATATATTTTTAAAATTCTTAGGATGTTGAGAAAACGTTTCCCCTAAACCAGGGAATCTCGAATATTGAGTCGCAGTCTCAGAATGAGGGATTGACTTTCAGGATTGAAATTCACTCATAGGATGGTGAATCATTGATATTCCCTGCGTCAGAGGACTGGATGCTCACAAATTGAGTGCATTCAAGACTGAGTTTGATGGATTCTTGGGCAGCGAGGGAATTAAGGAATATGGGAGCCATGCAGGACAGTTGGGTTGAGGTAGAAAATTAGCCATTATCTTATTGAATGGTTCTGCAGGCTCAAAAGGCTGAAGGGCCTACTCCTGGAGAGTTAAGTAGAGTGTTAACACTGGTGCAGACTAGTTGTACCAAGCGGCCTATTTCTGTCTTTGGACTCGATGTTTTTCCACATGACATTGTATACGGACTGCACAGAACCCTACCTTCATGGAGCGCTCTTCGAGCCAATGCTTCAAACTCGGCAAAGCTGTGTAGAATGTAACAGTGCTCCTCCTTGGGATGTGATGCCATATCCTGCAGCTCTCGAATGTTGCCCTGCCATATGCCGAGTGTAAAGATCTCCACCCCCAGGTTCCGCAGGGAAGCAGCGATAGGTCTCGGGTCCCCACCATTTGAGTAACCATCAGTGATGAGAAACACCACTTTAGTGGAGTTGGCCCGTGAATGCTGCAGAATTCGCTGGTGGAGAGAAGAGTGAGGCACGTTACTGGAGCCAAGTGTCCCAGAATTTCCTTGGAATTGCTCCTACAATTGCTCATCGTAGCTTGGCTGGAGATGGGCTGGCAGAACCTTTTCCACAGGTTTGTGCACCACAATTCCAGCAAAGTCAGCAATGACAGAAATGGGAGCAACATTGAGGAATTTATCCATGATGGTTCGAAGGTGATTTCTCCTCTCTTTATAACTGACATTCTCCTCCAACACTAAAACACAAGCAGCTGCAATCAAAACACTTAATATTTCACATAGACCTTTCTATTTACAAAGTCTGTATGTGTGTAACTGTGACGATGAGATATTAGGTTAGACTGGATGGGATCTTCAGAGAATGAACAAGATTAACTTTAACAGGATATTGAATAAGCAGGAGACGTGATTGGACTGGGTGATCCCAAGAAAAATACCAGCATATTTCCAATAGGCTGAATGGCCTATTCCATATGAGAACATTTTATTGTCCCATGATTTAATCTTAGAAATCACCATCTGTTACTAGATTAGGCAACAATTTGTGTACGTGCTTTTGGCAGCTTTTAGAGAAAGGTTTTAGAAGGTCTGGAGAAGATTGGAAGTGGTTCACTGAGAACCACTAAAGGGTTCATCACTACTAGTAAAACAAAGGAAAAGCAGAAAATCTGGGAAAAAAAAACAGCGAACGATGGCATTGGTGAGCATGTAAGGTACAAGATAGCTGTGGAGAAAAGCTGAAGTGAAAGAGGATGATTTGTAAAGGAGGACTGGTATCTTTTCATTTTGCACTGAGGGTCAGCCAGTTTGGGTGAGTGAGTGAAGGGCTGGATGGCCATTCGTGGGTCAAAGTGAAGCTGGGACTTGAGCAGGTTGGAGGCAGGCAAACAGGGCATTGGAGAAATGGAGATAATGAAGTCATGGGTTGGCAAGTGACGAGGTTAGTGAAAAACAGATAATATGACAAAAGCAGAGGTTACTGTCTTGCTGAGGGCTTAGAAATTGCTTTGAGGTTCTGATCTGGATCATACAGGATGGACACTGAGATTCCCTGCAGTTGAGGTCACACTGCAGAAGCAGGTAAGTATGGTGCGGGCAAATAGGTTCAGATCAGGGGGTGAAAACAATAATGAATTCACTTTTTTACAATCTTTAGTTGGAGGAACTTTTGTTTCATTTATAAGACTATGAGTAACTAGCAGGCTGCTGGCACAACTGCAGTTGTGGAGTCAAGGACACTGACAACTTGTGTCTATCAGCATCCAGGTGAAGCTAACACTTGGCTATGACAATCCGAAGAGGGGTTTCAATTGAAACTAGAAAGGCAAATAAAAATTACTGGGAGAACTTTTGAGATGGAAATGGAGGGAGAATTTATTTTCTTTTTTTCATTTATTTTTAAAGTTCTGCCCTGCTGAACACTAATCCAAATTGGTCAGAAATTCCTGAAATAATGAGAATAATCCCCACGGACATTGTGAGAGGAATGACTTTAACGTTTTTCAACTAGGCTGTATGTCGTTTGATAATTGACTTAACAGAATTGCTGTTATTTTTGGGCTACTTTATGATCAGCTTTCCTTTCATATATTCACACAGAGGAGGTGGTGGCCTAGTAGAATTATCACTGGACTGTTAATCCTGAGGCTGAGGAAATGTCCTGGGGACCCAGGTTCTAATCCTGTCATAGCACATGGTAGAACTTGAATTCAATAAAAATCTGGAATTAAGTATCAAATGGTGACTGCAAATTTAATGTTGATTGTTGAGGAAAATACCATCTATTTCACAAATGTCCTTTAGGGAAGGAACCTGCCATCCTTAGCTGGTATGGCCTACATGTAACTCCAGATCTGTGGGTATCTCTTAACTACCTTCCAGGCAATTAGGGATGGGCAGGAAATGGTGGCCTGGCCAGTGATGCCCTCAACCCATGAATGAAGTTTAAAATAAAACTTATTTGTTCCAAGTCTTTGGCCTTATGCCTCAATTTTACTTTGAAAGAGGAAGAATCTCTGTGCAAGTATTTTTGTAACTCAATCATTTGTTTACAAGCCATCAGTGTTATCCATTGCCAGTAAAACCCATGGCACTCGTTCCTGACTTTCTCAATCAGTCATTGACTCTAGGGGTAGTGTTGTAAGTTCCTGTCACTGTGACTGACAAGGTTAACTCTCTGCTGTAAACAAGACCACATTTTCCAAATACTGGATTCAGAACCAAGAGTTCTAAATGTTTTTATAATGAAATACGGCAGGCGTACAATGTTTGGTATGCTGTGAAGATTAATGGCTGACAATAAATTCTAAAGGTTTAATGATGGAGCTTTAAATCATTCATTCTAAATTGCAGTCAACCCCAGGCAAACGAAATTCCACACAAGTATTATTGTTACATAAGATTGCGGAAAGAATTTTAAGTTGTTGGTGAATTTAAGAGATGTTTTTATTTTGTGATATATTTACTTCACAGGCACAGGAAGAGGCCACCTGGATCATAGTGCCTGTGAAAGAGATGCTCAATTATTCCCACTCCCTTGCTCTTTCCCCATTACACAGCAAATTTTACTTCTTCACATTTTTGTCCAATCCCCTGTTTGGAAGTTACTTCCAAGTTGGCTTGCACTGCCCTTTCAAGCAGTGTATTTCACATCACGACTTCCTGCCCTTAAACTGAAAAGTTTCCTTGACCATCCTAATAAGATTATGAGACCATAAAACGTAAGAGCAGAAGTAGGCCTATTTGACCCTTCAAAGTCCACTCTGCCATTCAATGAGAACTTGCTAATCTGATAATCCTCAACCCTACTTCTCTTCCCTTACCCTCTTAACTCTTAATGTCCTTACTGATTAGAAATCTATCTATCTCAGCCTTGAGCATACGTAATGATCCAGCCTCAACAACCCTCCGCAGTAGAGAATCCTGCAGATTCACCGCCCTCTGAGATCCTTTCTGCATCCTGGTTCCGTTACCAATGATCTTACGTCTGGGACCTTTCGTTACCAATCCTTCTGCCACAGGAAACAATTTCTGGTTGGCATGGAGAGTTGGAGAAACAGTTACTACCTGATTGTTTTTGACCATTGGGACAACAAGGGATAATGCACATAAACATAGAAACATAGAAGATAGGGGCAGGAGGAGGCCATTCAGCCTTCGAGCCTGCTCGACCATTCTTCATGATCATGGCTGATTGTCCAACTCGATAGCTTCATCCTGCTTTCTCCCCATAACCTTTGATCCCACTTGCCCCAAGTGCTTTGTCTAGTCGCCTCTTGAATACATTCAATGTTTTGACATCAACTACTTCCTGTGGTAATGAATTCCACAGGCTCACTACTCTTTGGGTGAAGAAATGTCTCCTCATCTCCGTCCTAAATCATCTACCCCAAATCCTCATACTATGACCCCTGGTTTTGGACAAATCCAGCATCTGGAACATCCTCCTTGCATCTACCCTGTCCAGTCCTGTTAGAATTTTATTTGTCTCTATGAGAGTCCCCTTCATTCAACCGAACTCTAGCAAAAACAGTCCCAACCTAGTCACTCTCTCCTCATACGTCAGACCCGCCATCCCTGGAATCAGCCTGGTAAACCTTTGCTGCACTCTCTCGAGAGCAAGAGCACCCTTCCTCAGAAAAGGAGACCAAAACTGCACACGATATTCCAGGTGTGGTCCTGGTAGTGTTGTAAGTTCCTGTCACTGTGACTGACAAGGTTAACCCTCTGCTGTAAACAAGACCACATTTTCCAAATACTGGATTCAGAACCAAGAGTTCTAAATGTTTTTATAATGAAATACGGCAGGCGTACAATGTTTGGTATGCTGTGAAGATTAATGGCTGACAATAAATTCTAAAGGTTTAATGATGGAGCTTTAAATCATTCATTCTAAATTGCAGTCAACCCCGGGCAAACGAAATTCCACACAAGTATTATTGTTACACAAGATTGGGGCAATTGGGGCAAGTGGGATCAAAGGTCATGGGGAGAAAGCAGGATGAAGCTATCGAGTTGGATGATCAGCCATGATCATGAAGAATGGTCGAGCAAGCTCGAAGGCCGAATGGCCTCCTCCTGCTCCTATCTTCTATGTTTCTATGTTTATGTGCATTATCCCTTGTTGTCCCAATGGTCAAAAACAATCAGGTAGTAACTGTTTCTCCAACTCTCCATGCCAACCAGAAATTGTTTCCTGTGGCAGAAGGATTGGTAACGAAAAGTCCCAGACATAAGATCATTGGTAACGGAACCAGGATGCAGAAAGGATGAATCTGCAGGATTCTCTACTGCGGAGGGTTGTTGAGGCTGGATCATTACGTATGCTCAAGGCTGAGATAGATAGATTTCTAATCAGTAAGGACATTAAAGACACTACCAAGGCCCTCTATAACTGCAACAACACATCCCTGCTCCTATACATGAAACCTCTCAAAATGAAAGCCAATTTGCATTCTTTACTGCCTGCTGCACCTGCATACTTATCTTCAGTGAATGGTGCATAAGGACACCCAGGTCCCACTGCACACTCCCCTCTCCCAATTTACAGCCATTCGGGTATTAATCTGCTTTCTTGTTTTTGCTTCCGAAGTGAATAACCTCACATTTATCCAAATTATACTGCATCTGCCATTGATTTGCCCACTCACCCAACCTGTTGAGATCATGCTGAAGGATCTCTGCATCCTCATCACAGTTCACCCTGCTACCCAACTTGGTATCATCCACAAACTTGGAGATGTTACATTTTGTTCCCTCATCCAAATCATTAACATATATTGCGAATAGCTGGGGTCCCAGCACCGATCCCTGTGGCACCCCACTAGTTACTGCCTGCCAATTTGAAAATGACCCATTAATTCCTACTCTTGATTTCCTCTCTGCCAACCAGTTTTCTATTCATCTCAATACACCTCCTCCAATCCCATGCACTTTAATTTTGCACATTCATCTCTCACGTGGGACTTTGTCAAACGCTTTCTGAAAGTTCAAATATACTACATCGACTGGCTCCCCCTTGTCAACTCCACTAGCTACATCTTTATAGAATTCCTACAGATTTGTCAAGTATGATTTCCCCCTCATAAATCCATGCTGACTCTGTCTGATCCTGCCACCGCTTTCTAAATGCTCTGCTATAAAATCCTTGACAATAGATTCAAGAATTTTCCCCACTACTGATATTAGGCTCACTGGTCTATAATTCCCTCTACCTCCCTTTTTGAATATTGGAGTGACATTAGCCACCCGCCAATCTGCAGTGACTGTTCCAGTGTCTATAAAATCCTGGAAGATAACCACCAATGCATCCACTATTTCTAGAGCTACTTCCTTAAGTACTCTGGGATGTAGACTATCAGGCCCTGGGGATTTATCGGCCTTCAATCCCAATAATTTTCCCAGCACCATTTCCTTACTAATATTGATCTCTTTCAGCTTTTCTAAATCTTGCATCCTCCAACAATTCTGGAATTTGATTTGTGTCCTCCTTTGTGAAGACAGAACCAAAGTATGTATTCAATTCCTTAGCCATTACATTGTCCCCTATTACACATTCCCCCGTTTCTGTCTGTAGGCAACGTACTTTAGCCTTTACCGATCTTTTTCTCTTCACATACCTGTAGAAAGGCTTAGCATCAGTCTTTATGTTCCCTGCACGCTTACTTTCGTACTCTATTATCCCCTTCCTAATCAATCCCTTGGTCCTTCTTTGCTAAATTCCTAACTGCTCCAAATTCTCAGATTTATTATTTTTCTTGGCCAATCTGTATGCTTCTTCCTTGGATCAGATATTATCTCTTATTTCCTTTGTAAACCATGGATTGGCCCTCTTCCCCATTTTGCTTTTGCAACAGATAGGAATAAACAGGTGTTGTAGTTCCCCCATGCATTCCTTGAATGTTTACCATTGCCTGCCTATCCACTGTCATCCCTTTAAGTAACTCTCCCCAATCTATCAAGGCCAACTCACACCTCATATCCTCGTACTTTCCATTATTAAGGTTCAGCACCCTCGTCTCTGAATCAGTAGCCTCGCTCTCCACCTTGATAAAAAATTCTATCATGTTATGGTTGCTCTTCCCCAAGGGGTCTTGCACAGCTCGATTGGCAATGATTCCCTTCTCATTACACAGTACCCAGTCTAAGACGCCTGCTCTCTAGTCGATTTCTCCACATATTGGTCAAGAAAACCATCCGTATACACTCTAGGGATTCTTCCTCTACGGCATTGTGGCTAATTTGATTTGTCCAATCTAAAATCACCCATGATCACTGATATTCCCTTATCACACACATCTCTAATTTCTTATTTGATGCCATTCTCGACATCACTACTGCAGTTGGGGGTCTATATATGACACCTACTAATGTTTTTGCCCCAAAATACTTCTCAACTCTAACCCTACAGACTTCACGTTATCAGAGCTAATATCCTTCCTCATTACAGTGTTAATTTCCTCTTTAACCAGCAATGCCTCTCTGCCACCTTTTCCTTTTTGCCTGTCCTTCCTAAATACTGAATACCCTGGGACATTCAGTTCCCATCCCTGGTTACCCTGCAGCCATTTCTCAGTAATCCCAATTATATCGTACCTGTTTATATCTATCTGCCCGATTAGTTCATTTACTTAATTTCAAATGCTCCGCGCATTAAGGCACAAAGCCTTTAAGCATGTCCCTTTAACAGTGTTTGCCTCCTCCTTATTTTTCTCAATAGCCCTGTTTGAATCATGTCCTTGGTTTCTCAGCCTATCACTTTTCTTACCTCCTTTTCTAGCTTTTGGTTTTGTCCTTGCTGCCTTCTTCTCTGACTCTTTACTCAGGATCCCATCCCCCTGGCATATTAGTTTAAACCCTCCCCAGCTGCTCTGGCAAACACTCCTTCTAGGACATCAGTCCCAGTCCTGCCCAGGTGTAACGCGTCCAGTTTGTAGGGGTCCCACCTCCCCCAGAACTGGTCCCAATGCCTCAGGAATCTGAAACCCTCCCCTTAAGAAAGAAAGACTTGCATTTATACAGTATTTTTCACAACTGCCGTACATCGCAATATGCTTTACAGCCATTGAAATATTAAAGTACCATCAATGTTATAACTGAGTCAGAATACGCAGGTTGAAAGCTGGACTGAAGATTTTAAAGTGGGAGCTTTTGAATCCATGGCACAGTACAGCCCAGTATGACAGCACATTAGGGAGAAAGTTGGAGAGGAAGGCAAGCTTAGTAATGGTGTGGGTTCTGTTGAAAGCAGACTGTTTGAGACCAGGCTAATGATTGCTTTGAAAAACACAGCGGAAAAGAGTTTATAAGTCAAAATAGCGTGTATTTTTGGCCTTTATGAAGCCATGAGGAGTTACATAACAATGCATCCAAACGAGAAAAATGCACCAAATCGGAAGAAAACGAATTGGCAAACAGACTGACAAATATACACTGAGACAAATTGGAAACAGAATTTAGGATCTGTTGGATCAGATCTTGGATGTGTTTTTGAGACTTCAAATTTCTCTTCCTCAGGAGTCTCTATTTTCTGGAAATTTCTGCCAGAATCCATTTCCTACAAGTCTCCAGAGCTTTTTGTCATTTCGGCACATCCCAAAGCTCTTTGCAACCAATGATGTATTTTTGAAGTGTAATCCAAGGGCAGCCATGTCAGTATGACAGCAATTAAAATGACAGGAAGCTCGGGATCAGTCTTACAGTCATACAGCATGGAGCTAGAACCTTTAGTCCAACCAGTCCACGCTGACCATGTTCCCAAACTAAACTAGTCCCACTTACCTGCGCTTGGCCCATATCTCTCCAAACCCTTCCTATTCATGGACTTATACAAATGTCTTTTAATCATTGTAACTGTGCCTGCATCCACCACTTTCTCTGGCAGTTCATTCTACATATGAACCACTTTCTGTAAAAAAGTTGCCCCTTATATTCTTTTTAAATCTTTTTCCACTCACCTTAAAAGTATGCCCCATAGTTTTAACTTCCTCCACCCTAGGGAAAAGACCCTTGTCATTCACCTTATCAATGCCCCTCATGATTTTATAAACCTCAATAAGGTCACCCCTCAACTTACTACACTCCAGTGAGAAAAGTCTCAGCCTTTTCAGTCTATTTTTACATCTCAAACCCTCCATTCCTGGCAGCATCCTGGTAAATCTTCTCTGAACCCTTTCCAGTTTAATAATATCTTTCCTAACACTGGGCTACTAGAAATGCACACAGTACTTCAGGAGAGACCTCATCAGCAACATGTACAACCTGAATATGCTGTTTCACCTCCTATACTCAAGGGTCTGACCAATAAAGGCAAATATGTTAAATACATAAACACACTACCTGTGACGCAACTTTCAAAGAATTATGTATCTGAACCCTAGGTCTCTCTGTTCGACAACACCACCCAGGGCCCTACCATTAATTGTATAATTCCTGACTTTGTTTGTTTTACCAAAATGCAATACATCACATTTATCCAAATTAAACTCCATCTGCCACTCCTCAGCCCATTGACCCAACTGATCAAGGTTTCTTTATAACCTTAGATAACCTTCCTCACTGTCCAATATACTACCGATTTTGGTGACATCTGTGAACCTACTAACAAAACTGGACCCCCAAACATTTTACACCATAATGAGGAGGCTGTTCCTGCCACTTCTGGCATGATGTTACCAGAAAACACATTCTTCCCCTTTTCTGAAGGGACCATGGTCTCTATGATACCCTGATCCACTCCTCAATCAGTCCCAAACCCCATACCCTTTTCAAAGCACCTTTGCATGCAAATGCAGGAGATGTAACCCTTTCCCACGCTTCTCTTCCCTGCCTGAAGCTCCATCCCTCATTCCAGGTGAAGCAGAGATGACATGTCTTTCTTGTAACTGACTATATATTCACTGCTCACAATGTGTTATCTTCTCTGTACATATTTTTATACATGCAAACATATGTATGTATGCATACTTTGGAGGCACTATATAAATGAAAGTCTTTCGTCTTTAATAATTCACAGTAGAGGAGAAATTATAATGGGGAATAAGGAAATGACAGAGACATTAAGTCAATACCACGCATCCATCTTCATGCTATAAGACACAGAAAGAAATCAATGGTCTAGTGGAAATGTGAAAGTTAAAGAAATTAGTTTTAGTAAAGAAAAGTACTGGAAGATTTAGTGACTAAAAGTGGACAAACCCATTAGACCTCTTAGCTGTGTCCTGTTGATTTAAAAAATGTGACTGCAGAGACTGTGCTTGCAATAGCTTTGATCTTCAAGAATTTCTAGGATGCAGACCGGTTTCCACAAATTGCAAGATAACAAAAGTAACACCACTGTTAGGGAGAGAAACACACAAGGAAGTTAAGGCCAGTTAGCCTGGTCAGTTAGCTCGGTTGGTTGGATGGCTGGTTTGCAATGCAGTGACACCAACAGCACCAGCTAAGGTTACAATTAAGAACTCTCCTTCTCAACCTCTCCCTCTTGCCTGAGGCGTGGTGACCCTCAGGTTAAACCACCACCAGTTCCCCCCCCCACCTATCTCTCTGATGAGCCCACAGTCTGGTTGGACTGTGTCGACTTTACCTTTTTGTGAAGAAAATCCTAGCATCTATTATTAAGAATGTAGCAGCAGACTCAGTTTGAGCATTTTGAGTGTATAACCAGCAATGAGCACAAGGGGGATCCAGAGGGTGCAGTGTATTTGGGAAAGTAAGTGTTGTGGATAATGGAAAACAGTTGTAAAGTTGAATGTTTTAAAAATTCGTTCACAGATGAGTACATCACTGGCTAGGCCAGCATTTATAGAACCATCCCAGAGGGCAGTCAAAAGTTAATCACATTGTTGGGGGTATGGATTCACATATAGGCCAGGCCAGATAAGGATAGCAGTTTCCTTTCCTGGACCAGATGGGTTTTTCCCCCAAAAGTCGACAATGGATTCATGGTCATCATTAGACTCTTAATTCCAGATTTACATTGAAATCAAATTCTACCATCTGCCATGGCAGGATTCAAGCCCAGGTCCCCAGAATATTACCTGGGTCTCTGAATTAACAGTCCAGTGACAATGTCACAAAGATGTCACCTCCCCTTGCAGGGAGAGTAGGAACATGGCAGATGGAAGTAAATGCGCAGAAATGTGAAATTACATACTTTTTTGGGAAAAACTGTAGAACAGCATATGTTTAAATGATAGAATACTGAGAAGTGTTGAAATTTAGAAGCTCCTTGTTCATGAATTACAGAGAGGTAATACACACATTAAGAAAACATATAGAAAGACATATGGCTTGTGAGCACTAATTATGAAGGATTAGTGTAGAAGAGTAAGAAAATATTGTTAAAATTAGAGTGTGGCCACACTTGGAGCACTGTGTGCAGTTTGATCTTCTTACTTAAGGAAGGATATATTTCCCTACCAGAGAATGAAGGTTTACTAGTCTGATTCTTGGGATGAAAGGATCGTCCTGGAGAAATTATGTATATTGCCTATCATTTAGAAGAATGAGAATGCAAGATCTTTGAAGGATTTTACAGGATCAATGCTCAGACTCTGGATCCTGTCTGGGTTGCAGTGGCAACTGTTTCTGTTCCTAAAAGCTTGAGCTCTTACAAGTGAGTTGGAAAATGTTACAAGGAAAATGTATTATTTAAAGTGTCTCAAGATTTCCCCAGAAAGAAATTGGACATTTGCTTTTAGCATGAATGTTAATGGTCAACATCTGTACGGTGTGAAACACTGGCAGTGAATCCCAATTCAGCCACTGCAACAAACAGCTGTGAGGATGTCAGATTAACAATGTATGATTATCTGGAGAATGGGGAGTATTACTTTAAATCAAATGTTTTAAGCCAAATATATTTACTTTAATCGTATATGGCACGGTGGTTCAGTGGTTAGCACTGCTGACTCTCAGTGTCAGGGACCTGAGCTTGATCCCACCCTTGGGAGACTATCTGTCTGGAGTTTTCATATTCTCTCTGTTTCTGCCAAGTCCTCTGGTTTCCTCCCACAGTCCAAAGATATACAGGTTAGGTGGATTGGCCTGAAGTGTTCAGGGATGTGTAGGCTAGGTGTAGTTAGATGTGTTAACCATGGGTTATATGGTAGGGGTATGGGTCTGGGCGATATGCTCTTTGGAGGATCGGTGTGGACTTGTTGGGCCAAATGGCCTGTTTCCACACTGTAGGGATTCTATTAAAAAAAAGTGAAATATTCTCATCATGATAGAGGGACGTGATGGATAAACTCATGATTGAAGGTTATAGAAAAGTACATTTGGGATTATCAAATGCTCTGATAGAAAACAATGGTTCCTGCGCTGGTTCAATCTTTGAAATGGAGAAGATGGAATGCACTGTTGGAGCAACATTTTTGCATTTTTACTAGAATGCCTTAGAGGATCAGGGAGAGATTACACATAACTTTAAACTTTTTGGAAATGTATTTCGTTTATTTTTTTTTAAATGTTCCAATGGGAGGTAACTCAATTACATTGAATTTTTGCTGGTAAATTTGACACTGTCTTTTGGAAGAATCTCGATAGGACAGTTAATATTTTATTCTGCTAGTGATAAGAAACTTGATTGGCAAAAGATGCATTTGAGGTAACTTTTTAAGTTTACACTGTGACTTATGGTCTGAAATGCATTCCGGTTCAGTTAGGCAATAAATCAGTTTCAATAGAAATTTGTGAAAGAAATTGGGTGAATATGTTTTAAAATAGGATTGCATGTATTACTTTAATATAGCACAGAAGGAGGCCATAATGCTCAACCTGCTAGTCTTTATTCCTCCATTCAAACCTCTTTTCATTCTTCCCAATGTCACCCGCACTGGGTTTCCTCCTAGTCCTTTAGAACATAGAATATAGAACAGTACAGTGCCAAGAACAGGCCCTTCAACCCACAATGTCTGTGCTGACCATGATGCCATTCTAAATTAATTCTATCTGCCTGGACATGGTCTGTATCGTTCTATTTCCTGCCTGTTTATGTGTCTTTCTAAAGGCCTCTTAAACATTGCTGTCAAACACCGCTTCTACCACCTTCCCAGACAGCACGTTCCAGGCACCTACAACTCTCCTGTGTAAAAACCTGCCTTGCACACCTCCTTTAAACTTTTCACCTTTTGCCTTAAACCTGTGTCTCCTAGAATATGACATTTCCTACTCTAGTAAAAAGACTCCGACTGTCCATCCAGCCATGACTCTTTCAATTTTATATACTTCTATCAAGTTGCCCCCTCAGTCTTCGACGCTCTAGCAAAAACAATCCAAGTTTGTCCAACCTCTCCTTATAGCTAATACACTCCTATCCAGGCAATGTGGTTAATGTATATTGCACCTTCTTCACGGCCTCCACATCCTTCCTATGGTGTGGTGACCAGAACTGCACACAATACTCCAAATGTGGGTTAACTAAAATCTTATACAACTGCACGATTTGCCAAGTTTTATATTCAATGCCCCAACCAATTAAGGCAAGCATACCTTACACCTTCTTTACTGCCTTATTCACTTGTGTTGCTACTTTCAGGGAGCTATGGATTTGCACCTCAAGAACCCTTTGTACATCATTGCTCCTAAAGGTCCTGCCATTTACTGTATGCTATCTTCCAGCATTTGACCTCCCAGAGGGCATCCCTTCACAACTGTCTGGATTAAACTCCATCTGCCATATCTTCCAACTTTCCAAATGATCTATATCTTGCTGTTTCCTTTGACAACCTTCTTCATTATCCACAACTTCATCAATTTTCATGTGGTCTGAAAACTTACTAATCAGACTACACACATTTTCATCCAAATCCTTTTATACATACTACAAATAACAAAGGTTCCATCACTGATCCCTGTAAGACCACTGGAAACAAACCTTCAGTCAAAAAAACACCCCTCCCCAACTACCCTCTGTCTTCTACGACCGAACCAATTTTATATCCAATTTACTAACTCAACATGGGTCCCATGTGACTTAATCTTATAGACCAACCATCATGAGGGACCTTCTCAAATATTTCAGTAAAGTCCAACATCCGCTGCCCTGCCCCCATCAATCATCTTCATCACTTCCTCAAAAAACTCAATCACATTTGTGAGACATGTCCCACACAAAGCCTTGCTGACTATCCCTAATAAGTCCATTTATTTCCAAATGCAAGTATACCTTGTTGCTAAGGATCTTTTCCAATAATTTCCCTACCGCTGTTTTAAGGCTCACCAGCCTATAATTTTCTGGATTATCCCTGTTTCCCTTCTTAAACAAAGCAACAACATTGGCTATTCTCCAGTCTTCTAGGACATCACCTGTGGCTAAAGCGATACCAAAGGTCTCTGTCAATGCCTCAGCAATCTCCACCCTTGCCTCCTTTAGTATCCTGGGATAGATTCCAACAGGCCTTGGAGACTTATCAACGTTAAAGATTTTCAAGACACCCAACATCTCTGTCTTCTTAATATCAACATGCCCTAGAATATCAACATACCCCTCCCAATCTTAGTATCAGCTATGTGCTTCACCTTGGTGAATACCGATGCAAAGTATTCATTAAGGACCTCATCCACTTCCTCTGGTTCCACACATAAATTCCCTCTTTTGTCCTTAGTGGGCGTATCCTTTCTGTGGCTACCCTCTTGCTCCTAATGTACATGTACAATGTCTTGAGAGTCTCCTTAATTCTATTTGCCAAGGATATTTCATGGCCCCTTTCAGCCCTCCTAATTTCTTGTTTAAGTTCTTTCCTGCTTCCTTTAAATTCCTCAACGGCCTTGTCTGGTTTCAATTTCCTAAACCTTACATATACTTCCATTATCTTTTTGACTAATATTTCAATATCTCTTGTCAGCCTGGGTTCCCGAATCTTGCTATCCTTACCACACAGGAACATATTTGCTCTGAAGTCTGATTAGCTGGTCTTCAAGCACTCCCACATGTCAGATGTGGATTTACCTTCAAGCAGCCACCCCCAATCCAATTTCTCCAGTTCCTGCCTAATACGGTTGTAATTAGCTTTCCCTCAGTTTAGCACATTTACCCAAGGACGAGTCTTATTCTTATCTATGACTATTTTAAACCATACAGATTTATGATTATTTTCCCCCTCTTATATTTGTCCAGATTCCCCTGAAATGATTTTGTGCTATTTACCTCAACAACACCATGTGGTAGCAAGTTCCACTTCCCATGGATGGACATGAAACAGGTGAGACGGGAAGAGGAAATGACAGAAACAAAACATAATTGAAGGGAAACCTCCTTTTGCTCAGTGAGGTGGAGTAAGTTGGCTGAGAGGTTATCTGTCCTTAGGGAAGTGGAGGGAATATGTACTGAAAAGTATTGTAGATTCACCACCTTGTGGACTGCGTGGATTTTGGATATTATGACCAGAACAAGTGTTGAAGGCAAGAAAGGGTGAGATCATAGAATGTTTTGAAGAAAATGACAAGATTATAGAGAATCATTGGGGTTTCACATGTACAATGGTAATGGGGTTACAAGCCTTTGTATGTGTAAGAACATGATTTGTGAGCATTCTGAGTGCTTATAGAAGCATAGCCCATCAGTAAATCCATCCTCAAAACAACAGTAACAACAACTGCAAGAACTGAGAACTTATTATTTACTTTCTGACTTAGTCAAAAAGCTTTAATGTTCAATAACTAGCAAGAAAAAGGATGGGAGTGTCAACTGGATGACTTGTTAACCAATTTTCTCTCAGTCAAAGAACAAAGAACCAAGAAAATTACAGCACAGGAACAGGCCCTTCGGCCCTCCAAGCCTGCGCCGATCCAGATCCTCTATCTAAACCTGTCGCCTATTTTCCAAGGATCTGTATCCCTCTGCTCCCTGCCCATTCATGTATCTGTCGAGATACATCTTAAATGACGCTATCGTGCCCGCCTCCACCACCTCCGCCGGCAACGCGTTCCAGGCACCCACCACCCTCTGCGTAAAGAACTTTTCACGCATATCTCCCTTAAACTTTTCCCCTCTCACCTTGAAATCGTGACCCCTAGTAATTCAGTCCCCCACTCTGGGAAAAAGCTTCTTGCTATCCACCCTGTCTATACCTCTCATGATTTTGTAGACCTCAATCAGGTCCCCCCTCAACCTCCGTCTTTCTAATGTAAATAATCGTAATCTACTCAACCTCTCTTCATAGCTAGCGCCCTCCATACCAGGCAACATCCTGGTGAACCTCCTCTGCACCCTCTCCAAAGCATCCACATCCTTTTGGTAATGTGGCGACCAGAAATGTATGCAGTATTCCAAATGTGGTCAAACCAAAGTCCTATACAACTGCAACATGACCTGCCAATTCTTGTACTCAATACCCCGTCCGATGAATGAAAGCATGCCGTATGCCTTCTTGACCATTCTACCGACCCGCGTTGCCACCTTCAGGGTACAATGGACCTGAACACCCAGATCTCTCTGTGCATCAATTTTCCCCAGGGCTTTTCCATTTACCACATGGTTCGCTCTTGAATTGGATCTTCCAAAATGCATCACCTCACATTTGCCTGGATTGAAATCCATCTGCCATTTCTCTGCCCGACTCTCCAATCTTTCTATATTCTGCTGCATTCTCCGACAGTACCTTTCACTATCTGTTACTCCACCAATCTTAGTGTCACCTGCAAACTTGCTAATCAGACCATCTATATCTTCCTCCAGATCATTTATGTATATCACAAACAACAGTGGTCCCAACATGGATCCCTGTGGAACACCACTGGTCACAGTTCTCCATTTTGAGAAACTCCCCTCCACTACAACTCTCTGTCTCCTGTTGCCCAGCCAGTTCTCTATCCATCTCGCGAGTACACCCTGGGCCTCATGCGACTTCACTTTCTCCATCAGCCTACCATGGGGAATCTTATCAAACGCCTTACTGAAGTCCATGTATATGACATCTACAGCCCATCCCTTATCTATCAACTTTGTCACTTCCTCAAATAATTCTATCAAGTTGGTAAGACATGACCTTCCCTGCACAAAACCATGCTGCCTATCACTAATAAGCCCATTTTCTTCCAAAGGTAAATAGATCCTATTCCTCAGTATCTTCTCCAGCAGCTTCCCCACCACTGACATCAGGCTCACCGGACTATAATCTGGATTATCCTTGCTACCCTTCTTAAACAAGGGGACAACATTAGCAATTCTCCAGTCCTCCGGGACCTCACCCGTGCTCAAGGATGCTGCAAAGATATCTGTTAAGGCCCCAGCTATTTCCTCTCTCGCTTCCCTCAGCAACCTGGGATAGATCCTATCCGGACCTGGGGACTTGTCCACCCTAATGCCTTTTAGAATACCCAACACTTCCCCCCTCCTTATGCCGACTTGACCTAGAGTAATCAAACATCTATCCCTAACCTCAACGTCTGTCATGTCCCTCTCCTCAGTAAATACCGACGCAAAGTACTCATTAAGAATCTCACTCATTTTCTCTGACTCCTCGCATAACTTCCCTCCTTTGTCCTTGAGTGGGTCAACCCTCTCTCTAGTTACCCTCTTGCTCCTTATGTACGAATAAAAGGCTTTGGGATTTTCCTTAACCCTGTTTGCTAAAGATATTTCATGACCCCTTTTAGCCCTCTTAATTCTTCGTTTCAGTTTGGTCCTACTTTCCCGATATTCTTCTAAAGCTTCGTCTGTTTTCAGTCACCTAGACTTTATGTATGCTTCCTTTTTCCTCTTTGCTAGTCTCACAATTTCACCTGTCATCCATCGTTCCCTAATCTTGCCCTTTCTATCCCTCATTTTCACAGGGACATGTCTGTCCTGCACTCTAATCAACCTCTCTTTAAAAGCCTCGCACATATCAAATGTGGATTTACCCTCAAACAGCTGCTCCCAATCCACATTCCCCAGCTCCTGCTGAATTTTGCTATAGTTGGCCTTTCCCCAATTTAGCACTCTTCCTTTAGGATCACTCTCATCTTTGTCCATGAGCATTCTAAAACTTAGGGAATTGTGATCACTATTCCCAAAGTAATCCCTAACTGAAACTTCAACCACTAGGCCGGGCTCATTCCCCAGCACCAGGTCCAGTATGCCCCTTCCCGAGTTTGACTATTTACATACTACTCTATAAAACCCTCCTGGATGCTCCTTACAAATTCTGCTCCATCTAAACCCCTAACACTAAGTGAATCCCAGTCAATGTTGAGAAAATTAAAATCTCCCATCACCACCACCCTGTTGCTCCTACATCTTTCCATAATCTGTCTACATATTTGTACCTCTATCTCACGCTCGCTGTTGGGAGGCCTGTAGTACAGCCCCAACATTGTTACTGCACCCTTCCTATTTCTGAGCTCTGCCCATATTGCCTTACTGCTCGAGTCCTCCATAGTGCCCTCCTTCAGCACAGCTGTGATATCCTCTTTGACCAGTAATGCAACTCCTCCACCCCTTTTACCTCCCTCTCTATCTCACCTGAAACATCTATATCCTGGGACATTTAGTTGCCAATCTTGCCCTTCCCTCAACCAAGTCTCAGTAATAGCAATAACATCATACTCCCAGGTACTAATCCAATCCCTAAATTCATCTGCCTTACCTACTCCTCATGGATGTGAGGGCATCTATTTTCTACTTTGTCCCTGTGTTCTTGTACATTAACAGCAGTGTAGATTAGCAGTTGGTTGAATGGAGATTGTAACATTCAAGGCACAAAATATTCTAATTGTTGCTATATTCAACTCTGCCCAGAAATCAGAGCAGGACCCGTTGGGATATTCTAAAAGGCCACACAGTTCAGTTCAAGGGTCATTGAACAACACTTGGTGAAGAGTTAGCTGATAACGGGTGGTGAAGAGACTTCAGGCAACTAAAGTCCTATTGATGAGGCAGTTGAAGGTCCTGGGTGCTGGGCAGTGTGCCTCATTGAAGTCTATGGGAGGGAAGAAGGTTGCTGGCTCTGTCCTGCAAGGCAGTTGGGTCTGTGGGAAGTTTTTGAGTACTAATTAGCTCAATGGAACTAGAAGGAAGCTGTCATCTAAAGAGCTGAAAGAAAATAAATGGTGTGACTCACTGATATCTGGGTGAGTTGTGGAGAAATTTGTGGGATCTGTCTTGGTTATGTTTGCCATTCAATGTGTGGTTTGACACTACAGTTTGCCTTTAATTCATAATTAGCTCATATTAATTCTGGATGCTAGAGAATAAGGTAGAGGGTATTTACTGTTTGCTTTATTGACTTGTAAATCATAAAATTTCTTTTGTTTGTTTTAAACCATGGAATCTTGTGTGGCTTTATTCTTTTAGTGACTAACTGGGATTTCAAATTTCACCAGTTTAAAGAAGGAAATAACAATCTCTAACTGGATCATATCAAATTTGGGACCAAACAAGTATGGGATCATATTTGGGATTATAACATGGAGAAATATCATTTTTCATTCATTTCACACCAGTGACAGGCAGGATAAGATCAGGACTTCTTCATTAGGAACTAATCAAGGGAATACAATTCTCATCAAAGTGGAGCACAGATTACACAATACAGCCCATATCACCGAACGGGCAAGTTGATGAACAGAAATTGAGGAAAGAGGGCATTCAGGAATAGAAATTTAAAAACCTATAGTCTTGAAATGTGAGGTGATAGAAGCAAAGGAAACTTTCAGTCACAATCTTTGTGAGCTATTCATCCTGTACCTGAATGTTAAAATTCAAACAATATATTGTTGCTATTTTAACTGAATTTACTTCACACTTTTAAAAAAAAATGGACTGAGGTTATTGAAATTACAGATAAAGTTATTGGACATATACATGGACATTACTGGCAGGGTCAGCATTTGTTGTCCACCCCCTAATGGTCTTTAAAGTGAATGCCCTGCTAGATCACTTCTAACAGTAACTTAGAACCAACTACATTACCTTGGACTTGAAGTCAAGTGTAAGCCAGCCAAGGTAAAGATGGCAGATTTCCTAACTACTATGATAATTGATGATAGGTTCCTCAGACTAGATATATTATCAGTTTTTTTTATTATTTCAGTCTAAATTTTGCCAGCTGCAATAGTAGAATTTGAACCAGTTCCCTCAATCATTCACCTGGGCCTCTGCTTTACTAATCTAGTGACATTACCACTACACCATTGGCTCCTTCATAGAAATATATTAAGTATTCAAATAATAATCTTTGCCAAGTATCACTGTACCGTCCAGTTAGTAATATAGCATTATTCAACAAGCGCAGAAGTACTCATTGTTGTCATTTGACAACATCACATTATTATTCCTTTGAATCTGTATTTTCAGGCACAGAATACTCGTAACATGCTGTTGTGATAACTTTTTTTTCACACAACCAGGGGTTAGGATTTGGAATGCACTGCTTGAGGAGTGGCAAAGGCAGCTCTGCCATTATTTTCAAAAGGCGATTGGACAACTACCTGAAGGGTAAATGTTTGGGAAAGGACAGCTGTGTGGGACAAATTGAATAGCATTTATGGTCAGCAGGCTGTGGACGGACAGTTGGCTGGGCCTTCCTCCTGGAAAACTCAGAAATAGGGTCTGAACCAGTGGGCTGCAACTGCAAAGTTTTGCAATCAACCATGAATGACACAGCATGGGGCCAGGAGGCCCAGGTTCAAGTTCCACCTGCTCCAGAGGTATGTAATAACATCATCGAGCAGATTGGTCTGGAAAATATCTGGTTTGACACAGCACAAAGGAGACGATTTGGTCCATCATGCTCGTTCTGTCTCTTTGGGAGAGCCTGTCCACTTAGTCTCATATTCCTGGCCCTTTCCTCATTGCCCTGTAAATGCTGTCTTCATCTGGTTTCCAATTGAAAGTTAATATTGGATCTGGTTTACCACCCCAGTTCCAAGTAGTACATTCTTTTCCTATCCACCCACATTATAAACTAAAAATTGTTGAGGCCGATGGGGGAGGTCAATTAAAATTGAAATTGATTTGTTGGGAATAAGTTATGGAATAGATTATAGAATCAGCACAAATGTGGCTGGAGTTCAGATTTAGATAAGTAACGAAACTGACTGAATAGTGGCAGAGGGTGCTGAATGGCCTCCACCTGTTCTTATGTTCATGGGTAGTTAACTTGACATAGTGAAAGCTTACTTCAAGAACTTGTGGGTATCCTACTCACAACTTTCCAGCCAGCTTTACCATGCAACATAAATTGATTGCTCCTTTAGTGAGTTAGTCTAACTCCCTAACAGGACCCGCAATCATGAAACTAACAAAAACTTCACTGTTAGCCATGTCACATTGGGTAGCACTGTTGCCTCTCAGTCCAATGGTTGAAACTTCAAGCCTCCTTTGGCTAGCTGAGCACATAAACCGGGTTTTGGTGTCCTCTGGAGAAGTTAAACTGAGGCCCTGTCTTCTCTCTCAGGTGCACAAACAAATCCCATGACCCTAATTTGAAGAAAAGCCAGAAGTCCTCCCTGGTTCTCAAGCCTATATTCATGAGATTGTTCGATGTCTGTGACGTCCTATTATGTAAAAGAGCTGTGTATTTGTGAATCACATTCTGTGACCACACCCATCCCAAGCACTTTACAGTTAATTATGTCCTTTTCAAGTGTTTGGCTGCTGCATTCACAAGGTTCAATGTATGTGCAGCAAGCTCCCACAAACAGCAAATACATAAAAGAAAACCAAATTATTGGGCTGGAGATAGTAGGAACTGCAGATGCTGGAGAATCTGAGATAACATGGTGTACAGCAGGATGAACACAGCAGGCTGCTGCTTGGCAAATTATTGGGCTATTGGGTATGACAGACATGTTGCTGGAATGTCGCATCTTGCACTCATCAGCAAAATGTTATTCTGAGACAAAAATCTTCTCTTCTTAGCAACATTTAAATTCTACACCATCAAGTGACTTCTGTTTTAGGTGTTGCGGAATAAATATTGGCCAGGGGTCTCCCCTGAAGGAGTGAAATAATGCCAGAGGGATCCTATTTGTGCACCTGTGAACCCCATCTCATATGAAAGATAGTCCATCTAACAGTACACTATTCTGTCAGTGCAGAACAGAAGATATCAATATAGATTTCATGGTTAGATTCCTGGGATGATGCTTAAAACACACAAGATTTTGACACACAAACATTGCGTTACCAACTGATACCCAGTGGACACCTATTGGTTTGTTTTCTACTTTCTTGGTAACAATATCATATTGTACTCTAATAGTGCATCAAACAATTTTAATTCATAAGCTGGTGACTGTATGAAGCTCATTGAGAGAGTCAGAAACACACTGTCTTTTTGCTTCCTCAGCTTCAAGCGCTAGCCATGTCTGTGTATTACATTCTGTTCTGGATCTCGCAAAAAAATTAGAAAAAACATGTTTTATCCTCACAGCCAGGCAATTTAAAGGATTGTGAGATAGCGCACAACTTGTAACTGTCAACCCCGCCTAAAGTAGACTTTCACAATCCATGTGGGGCAGACTAGAGGCTGCAAACCAATATGTTGCCTCCATGAGCCAGCACAAACAGACATGAGACAACATCAACCAAAACTAAACAGTGTCTTTGACATCATAAAAGGTCCATAGGAGTGTTATCAAACAAACTTGGTCACAGAACCACACAGGGGCATTACCTAAGAATGGTGAGCAATAGCGCTAGGAATGTCTTATAAGAGGAGAGAAAGGTAGAGAGGTGGAGAGGTTAGGAGAGGGAATGCCAGTCCACAAAAGATCAGAGTTAAAGGAATGCAGGGATTTTGCAGGCTTGTGGTGGTGGAGGAGGTTTCAGAGAAAGGGAGGGCCGACACTATTAAAATCGAGGGAGGTGATGTTGGTCAATGGGCAAAGTAGAATACAGGATGGCCTTTCTTCTGCAATAGTAAACCTGTCTAAAACAAGGACTACAGTTTTGACTTTGTTAACCTCGAATTAAAAAGCAATAAAGGTGTTCACTTTAAATTACTCAGCTGCTGAGCTAAAGGGAACATTTTCCCTCAAACCCCTGAATGTCAGTGGATGTTTACATTTCAACAAGGCATCGTGTTAGTTTTCAACCCCACATTCCTCTCATAGCAATAGGTCAAGTAACTAACTGCTGTACCCTATTTGAGAAGTGAACGGTAAACAGGAGGGTGCCTTACTGCTGCCTGCTGGAAAGCTCCCTTGGTGTAGGTGCCACCTCCCCTGTAGTTAATGGCAGGGATCTCCTCGTTCAGCAGAGAGCACTTATGCTGGTGGTATTGGGGGGCCGAGATGTAGTCGACCCTGGGCACCACATTGCTCCTGGAGGAAAAGGTCACAATTGCCACCCGGGTGGCGGAAGGCACCACCGGGAAATCCGACAGCAGCTTCTTGACGAACTTCAGCTCGTTGTCGAAATTGGCACTGCCCACGCTGGAGGACTCATCCACCAGAAAGACCAAATCCAGGTTGAGACTCTTCTCTCTCAGCTTGCGCACGTTGCGTTTGAAGACTGTGCCCAGCTTTAGCACCCTGTTGGTAGCTGTGGCCAAGCTGTTGCGATGCTCTTTCAACTCAAAGGTCTTTCCCTTTAAGAAGCTCCTTTGAAAAGAAAATGGGTGATAAGAGGCAAGACAGCAAGCAGCATGCAGAAACACGAAGAGTGTCCCAGCCAGCCGCATTATTTAACAAAGTAAAAACAGATTAAAAACAAAGAATAAAATTAATAATTCAATCTTCACAAAATCTCCCAGGACTTTCTGCAACAGTTTCTTCTGGAAAATGGAAACAGGCAAAACAATCTCTCTCTCTCTCTGAAAATTCTCTCTTATAACTGCGCTTTCTCTGGAGACCAGTACAGAAGTCAGGTTGTGATAGGATGAAACTTTTGAGTGTCTCTCTGAGTCTGACACTAAAGCAGTAAAGGAGAGGGGCGGGTTTTTCAAAAAAAAATACTGCTGGAGTAACTGAGATTCCTTGTCGCTGTTACTTATGCGTCAAGCTATCAGCATTCCCAAAGAAAACATCAGCACAAACTTCCTGATTGATCCCATATGTCTGGCAAAACCAGTAACCGAGAGTGCCATTTTAATTGAAAACATTTTGGCTACTTTTCAGTTCCAATTGTTAAATAGCTCAGTTTCACCTTGGACAATGGTACTTCTTCCAGATGGCTTCTGCTATGCAAGTCAAGAAGGTATTTTTTTAATTAAACCAAATGTAACTTTGATGAATGCACTCAATTCCCAATCGATCCAGAGGATAACTAGAGCAAGAGATTGACACATTCCATTAAACACAGGCACTTTAAGAAGCCTTCTCAAAACATGTTTTATTTCTTACTATAACTTTAGTCCTATACATGTGAGCAGACAGCTTTAGGGACTGGATGAGGAATGAGTTGGACAAAAAAAGAACTACATCAGCTGCTAAGCCACCACATCTGGCAAGAAAACTCTGAAATCTCACTTCTGACCATAGCACTGCTTTGAAAGGGATTCCAATCAGTATCATTCCAAATCAACTTAGATTGTAAATTAATTGTGCGTTTGACAATACAAAGATGTGTATTTCTGCAGATCCTTTTACTCATAGTCTCAGGATGTCCAAAAATGCTTAACAGCCCAATGTTAAACTTCTGAAGTGTTGTAATGTATAAAAAACAGCAGCCAGTGCAAATTCCTACGAACAGTGACAAATGGTCAGATCATCTGTTTCTGTGATGTTAGTTAAGGGATAAATTCTCCCAGGGAGAATGCCTCCTCCTCTTCGATGAAAAAGTGGCATGGGATCTTTTACATCATCCTGAGAGGGCGTCATCTTAAAATCTCATCCAAACTACTGCATCTCAGACACTGCAGCATTCCCTGAATACTGCACTGGCAAGCGGGTATATCTGGTTAGACAATTTTGTTGTTAGAGAACAGAGAGATGCTTTGAAACTCCAGTTAAACACAAGAGTTTCAATCATTTACACTGATGAATATTTGGACCTTCATTTTTTTTATTTGGCTGGTGATTAGTATAATATCATAAATAAGCCAAAATGGTGACGGAGTAGGACTGCTGAGCCGGAGCTCATTTGCTCCATCCATTTTGTTTTCATTTTTCCCTTTATTTCATGTTTTGTTTCCTTCTTTCTTCTTACCTCCTGTCCTCAGGCGACATCAGTAATGTCCAGGGTGAAGCCAGCACAGACTCCAGCCCTTGAGAGAAGCCAGAGCAGACTCCCGGCCTCAGCATTGACCCTCGCCATTGACAGCCTCGAGGTGAAGCCAGCATGGACTCCTATCCTGAAGAAACTTGAGCTGAAGCCTGGCACGGTCTGGAGGTGAGACTCAGTGCAGATTGGAGGTGAGGCCCAGCATGGTCTGGAGGTGAGGCCCCGTGCGGACTGGGGGAGAGGCCCCGTGCGGACTGGGGGAAGAGGCCCCGTGCGGACTGGGGGAAGAGGCCCCGTGCGGACTGGGGGAGAGGCCCAGCATGGACCCAAGGTGAGGCCTGGTGCAGACTCATCCGTTCCATCTCTGACTGGAAGGACCATAATTCTGAACTTTTTATTTCTTTATTCACCTAATTTATTCCCGAGACTTTGTACCTTGATACCTTTCATACCTAGGATAGCGTGAATGTCTGTAATGATGAACTTTTTAATTTCTTTATTTTTCTAATTTATTCTTAAGAATCTGTACCAAGATACCTCTGTACCTAAGATGGCACTGTAAGCAGCAACTTTGTAAGCTTTTCACTGTACTCATGTGAGTGCATGTGACAATAAAATTAATTCAAATTCTAATTCTATTGCAAAAGTAGTGTTGTTTTTGATGAGATATGTTTTGAACTGTTGCTTTCTTGCTTAATGTCAAGATCAAAATACCATTTATGATGAACACTTCATTAATTCTCCTATCACAAGCCAAGTCAATGAGAATCAAGGGGAAAACTCTCCACTAGTTGAAGTCATAACTGGCACAAAAAAAATGGTTGTGGTTGCTGGATGCCATTCACCTCAGCGCCAGAACAGCACAGGAGGAGTTTGTCAGGTCTGTGAACCTTCCATCAGAATGCTGAAAGATTAACTCTGGTTTTTCTTTCACAGCTGCTGCCATTCCTGTAAGCAATTCCAGCACGTTCCATTTTATTTCAGATCTCCAGCATCTGCAGCCTTTTGCTTTTGTTTTTGTGCAACTTGAAATTTAACTCTTTTTTTTTTCCGTAGACTCTGCCTTGAGATGTTGAGTCTTCTCCAGAATTTTCACATTTGATCCCGATAGTCGTGGGAGAGTTTCAGAAATGCTTGCCTTCTACCAGTTAGGTAATAAACTTCATTATGGAGCTAATCAATTAAAACGTAATTATTTAGGATATTCGCTTGGGTTTTCTGATATGATTGCAGTTGAAAAGAAATGTGATGATGAGGAACCACACATCGAGAGACCTTTCAACAAACCAGGAGGAAAATCCTTATTTTAGTGTATTGAAAACTGCATTGTGTGTTTTATTCACTTGAAGCTACTATATAGACATGTACCAGCAGAGGGAGTCTGCAAGGAAGCGATAACAAAGGACCTATGCTTAGCAGCTCATGCAGTATTAACTATAAATGTCTTTGATTGGATATATAACTGCTTTTGACCTAAGAACTTCGCTCATATAATCTTCACTAACCTATCAAATTTCTATCTTTGTGTTGGATTCTGCATGGAGAATGGATCACAGCAAGAGATGGAACAACAAGCTAAACCATTCATGTCTGACCTGCTAATCTTTCTGAAAATCTGCTGCTAATAGAATCATAAAGTATAGGAGAGCCCATTTGACCATTATGCCTCTGCTGACTCTTCGAAAGAGCAGTCCGATTGGTCCCGCTCCCCCCCGGCTCCTTCTCTACGTTTATCCAATATCCCTTTTAAAAATGTTACTGTTGAATCTGTTTCATCCTTTCAGGCATCGCAGTCCAGACTGAAACAGCTCACCAAGTAAATCAAGTTATTCTCATATCCCGCTATAATAATTATATAGGAAGAGTTTTGTAGTCCAAATCCTTCAAAGAACAATTGCCTAAAAGATCACTGATTCCTATAGTCACAACCACCCTAAACTGCTTCAGTAGAAGAACAGAGTTGAGAGAAATTTTCTCACTACATGTCGCTGCTTTTCAAATATTTGAGTTAAGTTCTTACTCTCAAAGCTCTTCATCTGTACCATAAAAGCTACAAAAGGACAGCCTGAAGAACGAAAGCAATGTACTATTAACAGAGTCACATGATCCCACAATCAACGAATCACCTCGAATCTCTGTAGCTCTGCCACATCCAGTCATGAATGCTGGTGGATAATTAAACAACTAGCCAGAGGATGAGGCTCCATGAACTTGCCATCATCAACGATGGCAGAGTCCAGCACGTCAGTGTAACAGTCTAAAACCATTAGAACCATTTTCAAAGTGATGCTGAACGGATGATCCATCTTAGCATCCCCTAACATCCCCATCGTCTCAGATAATTCAAGTCCACATGACACCAAGAAAAGACAAGCATGTTGGATACAGAAAGGTTAATGACAACAGTTGTAATACTGAAAACACGTGCTCTAGAATTAACTGTGCATTTTGCCAAGCTCTTCCACCACAGCTACATCACCAGCACCTGCCTGATAATACAGAAAATTGCCAAGATTAGTGTCCTAGACCGTCATCTTTAGCTGATTCATCAATGACCTTCTGTCTAATAAGGTTAGAAGTACTTTCACAGGAATTGCAGAAAGAAGACAGAAGAGGACTTAGATAATTATTATCATTGACTCAAAGAGGCATTTTGGGATGATTCAATTCTTGCAAGCCTCACCCCAAACATTTTGGCCTCTTCAATCAGCTTGTCTAGGACACCTCTAGAGCAGGTGGGACTTGAACCTGGGCACCTTACTCAGAGGTAAGGACACTAGCGATGTGCCATAAAAGCCCTCCACATTTATGGAATTGAATTAGTCAAGATAAGCATTATGTGTGATTGGTGTACATT
Source organism: Rhincodon typus (assembly GCF_021869965.1). Lineage (NCBI taxonomy): Eukaryota > Metazoa > Chordata > Chondrichthyes > Orectolobiformes > Rhincodontidae > Rhincodon > Rhincodon typus. Next base: position 28,997,855 of record NC_063334.1, read on the forward strand.
TGTCTCTACTTACAAACCTGACTTAGTTAATTGGGATTAGGTGGGGCAACATTGGATTACTGTGCACAATTTTGGTCTCCGAACCTAATGAAGGATGTCCTCACATTGCAGAGAGTGTGATAAAGCTTCATTAGATTGACCCTTGGAATAAAAGTGTTGTCATGAAGATAGCTTAGTGAAATGGATACAACTTCTCTGAAGTCCCTTGTAAAAGGTGGATAGGCTTTGGGGAGACATGAGGTGACTTACTTGCTATAGAATTCCTAGCCTCTGACCTGCTCTTCTGGCCACATTGTATATAATATATATACTATATGGCAAGTCCAGTTCAGCTTCTAGTCAGTGATAACCCTGGGATGTTGATTTCTAGGGATTTAATGATGGTAATTGATCACCAAGGTGCAATGGTTAGATTCTCTCTTGATGGAGATAGCTAATGCTTGGCATTTGTGTAATACAAACCTGCCACTCTTCAGCCCAAGTTTGATTCTGGTCTAGGTCTTGCTAAAAATGGGTAGGGACTACCTCAATTTGAAAAGGTGTGAATGGTGTTAAACATTTGTGCAATTGTTGACGAACATCCCCACTTTTGACCTTATGAGGGAGGGAAGGTCATTGATGAAGCAGCTAAAGATCATTGGGCCTAGGATACTATCATGAAAGGTTCTTATTGCACAGTTGTGGTGCCTCTACCTGTGGGCCAGAAGTTCCAGATTCAAGTCCCACCTGCCACGGATATATCACAATATGTCTTCATTGCTCAGACCTTTGAGTATAGGAGTTGGTGAGGCCTGTTCTGGAATACTGTGTTCAGTTCTGGTCACCCCATTGTAGGAAGGATATTATTAAGCAGAAGAGATTTTCCATGATGTTGGTAGGAATGCAGGGTTTGAGTTTATAAGAAAAGGTTGGTTAGGCTGGGACTTCTTTCACTGGAGTGTAGGATGTTGAGGGGTGACCTTTTTAGAGGCTTATAAAATCATGAGGGGTATAGATAAGGTAAATGACAGGTTTCTCTTCCCTAGGGTGAGGGACTTCAAGACTAGGGGGCATATTTTTAAGAAAGATTTTAAAAAGACACGAGGGGCAATTTCTTTACACAGAGAGTGGTTCGTGTGTTGAATGACTTCCAGAGGAAGTGGTGGATGTGGATACAGTCATAGTGTTTAAAAGACATTTGGATAAGTACATGAATAAGAAATGTTTGGAGGGATATGGGCCAAGCACAGGCAGGTGGGTCTAGTTTAATTTGGGATTATGGTCAGCATGGACTGGTTGACTGAAGAGTCAGTTTCTATGCTGTATGGCTATGATTCTAAATGTATAATTTAAAATAAAAATCTGTGCTGAGGAAGTCCTGCAGTGATGTCCTGGATATGAAATGATTCACCTCCAACAACCACAGCTAACTGTCCTTGTGTTGTGTATGACACCAACCAGCAGAGCACAATCCCATTGACTCCAGCTTCTCCAGGGCAGCCTTATGCTATACTTGGTCAAATGCAGCTTTGATGTCAATGTCAGTCACTCTCATCTCCCCTCAGTCATCGAATGTATTCAGGACAGGAATAGATAGAAACAGCGTGTTGGGCACTAAGGGCAGTGTGGGATCCGGGAATAGGGGAGGAAAATGGAGTTGATATCAAAGATCAATCATGACCTATTTGGATGGAAGAGCAGGTTCAAGAAGTTGACTGGCCTATTTCTGCTTCTATTATGATGCTCGAATTACTTAAGAGGATAAAGCTATCTGTGTGAAGAACTATTGAACTGGGACAGTCTGAGTTGGTCAGCATTGACGAGTCAGACCGAAGGGTCTGGTTCCATGCTGTACAACTCTATGATTCTATGATTTGGCATGTCAATGAAGATGTCGAGTTTCCTGGAGAAGTATGGCAGCACCAATCAGAAATATCTGTGATACGAAAAAGAAATGAATGATGAATTTAGTTGAAATTGCATTCATTTGTCTATTTTTATTGTACTATGCTTCTGGTTGGGTGAGAATATTAAAAAGATGGTATTGCTGGAGTAGGAGTTACTATAGCTCAGTGAGCACAGGGCTTGTGGGGAGGAAGGAGATGGACAAATATGATTTGGTGCTGTTTAGGATGTGGCCAGCAGACTTTTGAACTCTGCCAGATGGCAGTTAGTGAGCTTTGGTTTATGGAAGTTGCTGCAAAGTGGGATATCCATAGTCAGAAATGGAAATAAGAGACATGGGTGAGGGTTACTGCAGATGAGCTGGCGCAAGTCTGGAAATGTGCGACCTTTATAGAACTGGAAGTAGGCAATCAAGGGAGGTGAGGATGTGAATTCAGGTAACAGTGAAGATGTTGATTTTTCCATTGTATCCCAATTATAGAATTATCCTAAATTGGAGAATACCTATCAAATTGGAGCATGTTGAAATGCATAAAAACATAAAAATAGCACTCTTAATTTCTTAATAAGAATATATTGAAAAGAATTTAAGGTGGAAGGCTAGCTCACTTGATCCTAATCAGGATCTGCACCATCATTCTTTCCCTCACTACCATCTCTGTCACAGAATTGGAAATAATTTGAATTCCACGTTAACTGAGAGTTTAGTTTCTAAATGAACAGGTCTTTGATGGAACCCCTAAAAGAGTCATTTTCCTTGAATATGGCCACTAGTCTATTTCCTTAACTTTTTATTAAGCATCAGACACTGTGGGAAACACCAGTTATGGCAACCTTAAAATCAATGAGCCATTGAACAACGTAGTACCTGCTTTCATTAAGGTTTGTCATGGGTTAAACTGTCAGTCTCAAAAGATGCTGTTGAAGGGATGGATTGACAGCAAGCTCAGGTAGAAGCAGAAATGATCGGAGATAGAGATATTATTTCAACGTGGACCTTCCTGCAAATTATTATAATGTATAACCTGAAATTAGTTGAGGCAAAAATGGTACACATTGGCCCGGGATTTATTTGAAAAATAACAGCAAGTTTAATGCATCTGCCATCGTTACTTTGTAACATACAGATCAGCAAATTTTTCCAACAGACGTGTCACAAGTTGCAAAAAGTGATTGGCTGATTTGGGCTAATCTGTCGTTTCCCTTGTGAATGACATCTCAGCTTTAACCTCCTGCGAGTGTTAAGAAACTATTGCATTTTAAACCATAAAACAATTTAATCTTGTTGCAAAGGCCTGGCATTTCAAAACTTAAGGATCATTTCATTCCAGAGAGAGATAAACTAAAACTGAACAGCCTCGATGATTCATGGTCAATCTTAAATTGGTCATTTTTTTTCCCAGTTAACCTTCCTTGCTGTCACGTTTTTCTCCTTTTCTTAATTCGATTTCTTTGCCCCTCGATTTCTAATCCTGTACTTGACAACTGAGATTTACCTGATTTCCTTCTCTGCCATTCTGTACGTCCCAAATCTCAGTGGACAAGGAGATGGTCTGTTGGTCTCACTGTTGCCTGAACTCCCTGATGCCCAGTTGTGCTGCACTGTTATTAGTTCACACTCCCGGAAAGGTAGGGCACAAAATTATACAACAATAACCACATTCCAAAAGAATTCCATTGGCTATAAGCTGCTTTGGACATCTCAGTTTTGTATTACATTTCAAGACAGGTTTTGACCATTTTGTTGTGCATTTGGTTTGATGATTAAAAATTAAAAGCCTTGCCTTCATGTCATGCATTTCACACTCTCAGGACAGTCACAAAGCGCTTTATAACTAGAATTAGCTTCATTGTTACATGTACTCAAATGAATACAGTGAAAAGTGTGCAAGTCGCCACTTATGACATCGCCTTAGGTACAAAAGTCCCAAGGTACAGCTTTTTCAGTTTCAGTTCATGGAAGAATAGAGAAGTTAAAAGATAATTGACGAAACTGAAACAGCTTCAAAAGTTCATCTTTCCCTCTCCATAGACTTCACCAGTCACCACCTTCTGACATCGTCCCCAGGGTCCTGGCAATGTGCTCCTTTTCTGCCACCAATGGCACTGTTGCTTCCACGTCCGCTGCCTCCGAGCTGGAGACGGTCACGCAGCATGAGACCCCCCACTCCTCTGACACTGGACATCAACCAATATGTTCTGGCTCGTCTTCCGAAGCTGCCGCCTAATTTGGTGCGGGGATGGAGATACACGAGGTACCGTCCTCCTGTAGGAGGACATCAGGAAGAGGCTCCAGGGCAACCAAAACTAAAAAGGAAATGCGACCGAGCTACCAAGATGGGAAGACAATGATGAAGCTGGGTGGATGGGGCCAACCCTGCTGCATTAGCCCAGTGGCAGCCCAATTATAGAGCTGTGACCTCCACCGAGTGTCATTGGAGCTGCACCCATCCAGGCGATGGGACAAATATTCAATCCCATGCCTGGCTTCTGCCTTATAGATGGTGGACAGGCTTTGGGGAGACAGGAGGAGAGCTACTGTCTGCGCAATTCCTCACCTCTGACCTGCACTTGTAGCTGTAGTATTTCCATGGCTAGTCCAGTTCAGTTGTGGATCATCACAGATTCTGATGCATAATGTCTTCTTGAGTTAGCAGATGGGGGCATGGTTTAATGTCTCATCTGAAAGACAGCAGACCTGAGACAAAAATGATTTAATGTCGATAAAGTGAAGCAAACTGACAAAGTGAGTAGCAAGAAAATTGGATGGAAAATTCTAAATGACCCTTATCTTGTTTAACTAAAAGGACCCAGGCACTAAATATATCACAAAGCTATTGAAGCTGTAATACACATTCTCCTGTATGGCACTGTACATAGAACAGAGCCAGCGCTAGACATGCTACATAAACTATTGATTCAGTCCTATTGAAAAGCAGGGTCAGATATAAGGAAAAAGCCATAAGATCTGGCACATTTTTCAATCTGGTTTTAATTGGCACCTTTGTTTCTTGAAGGGAAGGTTCTGTATGTAAGAGGGGGTTGTGCTTGAAGCATGTCCATGGAATTTTAAACAGACATTTCTGTAATTCTTTTCCAGGCACAAGTGATTGTTTGGATTACTGTCCGCATCTTGTTAAACTTAGACAATACTTGTTGTTCTTTGCTTGTGCCTTTGTTACATACAATCAGGTTCTTTTACATGACCCATGAAGCAATTATAGGCTAAAATGAAGCATAGCATAAAGTAGAATTATACTTATTACAATATGGCTATTAGAATTACTTGAAGGTTATTTTGTACACTAAAGCAACCACAGTTTTGTTTACTGAAAGGGATTTTGGGGGTAGGGCTGTTACCAACAATTTCTGGATTGCATACCAGAAACTTTGAAAATAAATAAACCATTTAGAACACAGAACCGTACAATACAGGAACGAGCGCTTCAGCCCACGATGTTGAGCCGAACATGGTGCTAAATTAAACTAATTCCTTCTGCCTGCCCTCGGTCGATATCCCTCCATTCCTTCCCTATTCATGTGCTCATCCAAAAGTCCCTTAAATGCCCCTATCACATCTACCTCACCATTTGCTCAGCTTTAAAAATGTTAAGCCACAGGAGAATGAGAATGGCCATTAGACTCACATTGGATACACGTCTGGATCGCTGTGGCTTTTCATCTTAATTGTTTTAGGAGAGAAACTCACAGACAAGTTTCCAATACCCAGTTTACTCCCCCAAACCCCTAAACAGTGGCTCACTTGCTCGCAGATTTCACTTTGAATTAATAGCTTGTGAATTAATAGCTAAGTGCAAGGACTGGGCTGACTCTCTTTACTGTGGAAGTACTGCACTGTCTTCTGGATGAGGTATTAAATCGAGAGACTGGCTGCCTCTTGCAGACAGGTTATAGAAAAATAGAAAATAGGAGCTGGAGTAGGCCATTCGGCCTTCAAGCCCACTCTGCTATTCAATATGATCAGGGCTGATCATCCAACTCAGTAAACTGTTCCTACTTTCTCCAAATGCCCTCTGATCCCTTTAGCCCTAAGAACTAATCTCCTTCTTAAAAACATTCAATGCATTGGTTTCAACAGGTTTTGTGGCAGAGAATATCACAGGTTCACCATTCTCTGGTGAAGAAATTTCTCCTCATTTCAGTTCTAAATGACCTACCATATCCTTAGACTGTGACCCCTGGTCATTGGGAACATCCTCCTACATATCCTGTCTAATCCTGTTAGAATATTATAGGTTTATATGAGAACACCAGCCCCACCACCAAAACCCAGGCCCCATGTACCCAGGCTCCATACACCCCAACCCTCCTCCACCGAAACCCTAAATTCCAGTGAATATAGTCCTATATCCAGTCATAGAGTTATACAGCATGGAACAGGCCCTCTGGTCCAACTCGTCCATGCTGACTGAATATCCTAAACTGATCTAGTCCCATTTGCCCGCATTTGGCCCATATCCCTCTAAACTCTTCCTATTCATGCACCCATCCAGATGCCTGTTAAATTTTGTAATTGTACCTACCTCCATCACCTCCTCTGGCAGCTCATTCCATAAACACACCACCTTCTGTGTGAAAAAGCTGCCCCTCAGGTCCCTTCTATATCTTTCCCCTCTCACCTTAAACCTATGCCCTTTAGTTTTGGATTCCCCTACCCCTACAGGAAAAGACCTTGGCTATTCACCCAATCCATGCACTTCATGATTTTATAATCCTCTATGAGGTCACCCCTCAGCCTCTGACGCTTATGCAGTCCAGCTCCTGCCATGTGTCTGGGTCTCTGTGCCATTCACTGAGATCATAGCTGATCTGATAATCCTCAATTCCACTTTCTTGCCTTTTCCCCATAACTCTTGATTTCCTTACTAATTAAAAATCTGTCTATCTCAGCCTTGCATATATTTAATGACCCAGCCTCAACAGCCTTCTGTGGTAAAGAAATCCACGGATCCACTGTCCTTAGAGAAAAAAATTCCTTATCTCTTTTTTTTAAAATGGGTGACCCCTTTATTCTAACATTATGCCCTCTTGTCCTTGACTCTCCCACATGGGGAAAAAAATCTTTTTACACCTACCACATCATGGCACCTAAAAATCTCATATGTTTCAGTAAGGTCATCTCTCATTCTTCTAAACTCCAATGAGCACAGGCATAACTTACTCAAACTCTCTGCATTAAACAGTCAATCCATACAATGGATCAACAATAGTGAACCTTCTCTGGGCTGCCTCCAATGCCAATATATCTCTAGAATGGGTGACCAAAACTGTTCAGTGTATTCCAGCTGCGGTCTGACGAGTGCCTTGTATAGTTTTAGCAAGACTTGCATACTTTTATACCCTAATCCCTTGCAAATAAGAGCCAACATTCAATTTGCCTTCCCTATTATCTGCTGAACTTCTATGATAACTTTTTATGATTTATGCATAAGAACTTCCAATCCAACTATATTACAGCTTTCTACAGTCATTCACCTTTTATTCAGCTCACCTATTCTTCCTGCCAAAGTGCATAACATCATATTTTCCCCCATTATATTCCATCTGCCAAGTTTTTGTTCACTCGATTATATCCCTCTGCAGGCTCTCTGTCTCATTCTTAGCACTTGCATTCCTGCTTATTTTTGTCATCCACATACTTTGCTATTGTACATTCATTTTCCTCAACCAAATCATTACAATATGTTGTAAATAATGTGGCTCCAACACTGATCCCTGTGGCACTCCATTAGTTACAGACTGTCATTCTGAAAATTCCACACTTACCCCTACTCTCCCTGTTCTATTAGTTAGCCAATCATATGTACATACTAACCTGAACACCCTGGTTTCTATTCTTATGAAGTAGCCTTACGTGGGGTACCTTCTGGAAGTCCAACATGCAGGGTCCTAGGAGAATTATTGATGGACTGTTAATCCAGAGATTTAGGTATTGTTTTGGGTATCTGGGTTCAAATCTCACCATAGCAGATGGTGGAATTTGAACTCAATAAAAATCTGGAATTAAGAGTCTAATGATGAGGAAACCATTGTCAGAAACACCCATGCGGTTCACTAATGTCCTTTAGGGAAGGAAAATGCTATTATTATCTGGTCTGGACTACATGCAACTCCAGACCCACAGCAATGTGGTTGACTCTTAACTGCCCTCTGGGATGAGCAATAAACGTTGGCCTAAACAGTAGCACCCTAATCCCGTGAATGAATAGAAAAAAATTACATCCACTGTTTCCTTGTTATCTATTTTGCTTGTTACCCTCCTCAAGCTTCCTGACTCCAAAGGCTGAAATTATAACCATCAATGGACTTCTTCTTTCATTTTGAAGTGGATTTACAATGACTTCACAGCCTCTAGGATTCAATACTGAGTTTTACAACTTCAGAACATTGCCTCTGTTCTTTATGTTTCTTATGTTCAACTCATTGTCCCTCAGCTGTGTCTTGTTAGACATAGAGTCACAGTCAAAGAGATGAACAGCATGGGAACAGATGCTTCGGTCCAACTCATCCATGCCGACCAGATATCCTAAATAAATCTAGTCCTATTTGCCTGCGTTTGGCCCATATCGCTCTAAACCCCTCCTATTCATGTATCCATCCAGATGTCTTTTAAATGTTGTAATTATACCAGCCTCCACCACTTCCTCTGGCAGCTTGTTCCATACACGCACCATGCTCTGCGTGAAAAAGTTACCCCTCCAGTTCCTTTTAGATCTTTCTCTTCTCAATTTAAACTTATGCCCTCTAGTTCTGAACTCCCCTATCATGGGGGAAAAGACCTTGTCTGTTCACCCTATCCATGCCCCTCATGATTTTATAAACCTCTAGAAGATCAATTCTCATCCTCCGATGCTTCAGGGAAAGTAGCCCCAGCCTATTCAGCCTCTCCGTATAACTCAAACCCTCCAGCCCTGGCAACATCTTTGTAAATCTTTTCTGAATCCTTTCAAGTTTCACAACATCTTTCCCATAGCTGGGAGACCAGAATTGAACGCAGTATTCCAAAAGTGACCTAGCCAATGTCCTGTACAGCCACAACATGACCTCCCAACTCCTATACTCAATGCACTGACCAATAAAGGCAAACATAGCAAATGCCTTCTTCACTATCCTGTCTACTTGTGACTCCACATTCAAGGAACTACGAACCTGCACTCCAAGGTTTCTTTGTTCGGCAACATTCCCCAGGACCTTACCATTAAGTGTATACGTCCTGGCTTGATTTGCTTTTCCAAAATACGGCAACTCATAGTTATCTAAATTAACTGACTGAACTCTCAGCACAGCAGACTTATTTTCTCTTTTTCATACCATTATTTACATCCATTTTACACCTCTATCTGTCCTTTACCACTGTTAGCAATCCTTTGGTCTTTTATTCAGAGGAATCCACACAATGTTTCACTCATACCCCCTCCCCTCTAGCAATAGCATAAAAAGTAATTTTCCAACCCTTCGCAGTACTCAAACTGTTAACTTTGTTTCTCTCTCCGCAGATGCTGCCTAACCTGTTGGGTTTCTCCAGCAATTTTTGTTTTTGTTTCTGATTTCCAGCATCCGCAGTTTTTTTTGTTTAGTGTCACATGAAGGTGGTCGATGGAATGGGCAACTTCACTTTGTAGTAAATAGCCCTACGATGATTTACTGCATTAAAAACACGTCAACATTACAATGCAGCATCTAATAATGCTTAGTGAACATGCCAAAACACTTTACACTTCCCTCTTAAGACATTGCCAACAACTCAGCAGACTTCCCCAATTGGTCATAAACTCTCCAAGAAGGGTGTGGTTGTTTTTAAAATAGGGTTTCCCAAACCTCCAGCAGCACACAAACATAGTATATCAGAAGAAATTAAATCTTCATACCAACCCACCCTCAAAAGGATTTGAATTATATTTTGCACTTCCTAATCAACGAAAAGTCAACAGAAAATGGTGTGGGATTAGGAAAACAGAAACTTCTTTTTTCCCAGCAAAAGAAATTTCATCATTTTGCAACCTGATTCACTCCATCATTGGAAGATGAAAATCCACCCCTTTACTTTTCACTGGACAAGACTGCAAAGCATTTCTGGGACGTTGGCAACTCCTTATTGTTCACCTTTGTCGGATCTGCTTAAGCTGAGCTAGCTGATTTGGAGAATCCCTTCACACTTAAAGGTACTTTCATTCCCAGACAGTTACCTGCAGTATGTCTACTGGAGGACAGAATACAATGACAGTTCCTTGGAGGCCAAGCTTAAAAAGTTTCATCTCAGGCTGATTGATTGCACACGTCACCACAACAGGAAGTGCCCAGCTTTATTTACAAGGAAAACCATTTAATCACAGACAGGAAAACTAACAGATTACAGAGTATATAGATTACAAATAAATATCAATATTGGCAGACAAGCATGCAAGTTTCAAATGTCATTCAGTATTCAACCATGTTAAAATGCTGTTTCAAAAACTGACCATTTCATATTCGTAGTGAGAAATCTTTTGAAATCCTTACTGAATTGATGCTAAGATATTAAAATGATTTTGATAGTTAAAAAGTCTGAACTGGTTTATGTTGACAGCCTGTTGCCTTACAAAGAAAAGCAAGAGAGATAAGCAGGATTTATTTTTTTAGCTGAGAAAATTACATTTAAAATCTTTGGAATGCATCAATAATGCTTTTTTAATAAAACACTTTTTTGGAAATTTTTTTGGAATGAACGTAGATAAATCCTGGGGACCTGATCAGGTGTTTCCCAGAACGTTGTGGAGAGCCAGGCAAGTGAATGCTAAGCTCCTCCCTGTGACATTTGGATCATCGACATCCACAGGTGAGGTGTTGGAAGACTGGAGGTTGGCTAACGTGGTGCCAATTGTTTAAGAAACGCTGTAAGGAAAAGCCTTACACCATTTAAAATCTGAATGGGTACATGAATAGGAAGGGTTTAGAGAGATATGGGCTAAATGCCGGCAAATGGGACTAGGTCGGATGGGGATGTCTGGTCAGCCCGGCCGAGTTGGACCGAAGGGTCTGTTTCCATTCTGCATGACTGTAAGACTCTATAACAGCTTTGGCTGTTTTTTTTTCACTTTACTTCACTGGTGTTGTGACTAGTATACTTTGAAATTTCTTCCTTTTAGACGCTAGCAAATTAATAAGTTAAACTTGCATGGCTTTCTCCTTTTCATGGACTCTAATTTTGGATTAAATGATTGGAGTATGGTATGGTAGCATGTAACATTTTCAAAATTGTCAATTCGCATTTGCAGGGAACAACTTAAATGTTGATTTTGTTGTTAAAGCAGGGAGTAACTGAAAGTGTTAAATGACATCACGAGATAAGCTCCACAGATCAGGGACATAAACAGAAATTGCTGGAAAAGCTGAGCAGATCTGGCAGCATCTGTGGAGAGAAATCAGAGTTAATGTTTTGGGTCCCGTGACCCTTCTGGACCTGAAACATTAACTCTGATTTCTCTCCACAGATGCTGCCAGATCTGCTGACCTTTTCCAGCAATTTCTGTTTTTGTTTCTGATTTCTGGCACCCGCAGTTCTTTCGGTTTTTATTCCAGATATCAGGATATTGTTCTTGGAGCTGACCAGTATATTTCTTGTAGTACTACTTGCCAGTGTTAATGCAGCTAACAGTAATGTGTACTTACTTTTAAACTGAACCTGATATCTCATAGGGGACTGTTGTGTATTTCAGATGTAATGTAACTGTCTATTAAATACTATGTAATAAAATTTTACTGTTTCTCAAAAATGGAGGCTACCTTCTGCCAAAGACTTCATGTGGCCAACCTTCCCCACTAGGTACAAATAATATAAACTAATAAACCGCAAGGAGGATTGTTGGCAGTCAAGCCGCCGAAGGTGTCACAGATGGCCTCGAATGACAGTTATACCTTCATAGCAGTTTTGCTTGGCTTTTGACATTTTATTTGTAACAATATAGATTGCAAAGGAAAGCAATGTGCATTTCTCATAAGGAGTATTTCAAGACTGACAGTACATGGAGTGGGGACAAATGCTGAGATGTTAGCTGGATGCCGAGTGGCCAACTCCAGCTCTTAAGTCTGATATATTTCAAACAAGCACATCCGATTAGAACACAGACATGCTGTTCTCTGTGAAGCATTCCCTCCGGAATAGCCCATTTGATCAGGTTTTAACCCAGGCTGGACATTATCAGGGGCAATCACTCTACAATGAGGTGCCCACAGAAAATGTCCCTGTCCCTGGCAAGGAACATGTGGAACAAGGGGTCTGTAGGATCCATTTTGGAGGGTGGGGTGTGATGGGAGGAAGAGGGGAGGCCAAGGCTGAGGGAAACCCAAAGTATCCTTGTAGTTCAGACATAGCCATCTGAGCTGGTGTGACATGATGTCCATAATGTCCAAGAAATGTGATTTAATTCTCTTTTACAAGGTGTGAATCGAACCTCTGAGAGAACCTTTGTCATGTGCTTGATGTCACATTATGAGTTTGAGTTCTTTATAGACTGGTCGAGGAGAAGGCAAAATTAAGGGCTGGCTTTAAAGTAACGCTATTTATTATATTTCCATTCTAAATCTTATCATACATGGGAATAGTGTGCCACGCTCATACCTTCCATTACATTAGGCAATAACTAATCTATCTTCTTTGATTATTAAGGTGCTATCACTGTTTCCTTCAGGGTCTTCCAATGAGATTCTTCCAGAGTTCAGTGCCACCCAATGCGGTATTCATGCCCAGTGATGTACAACGTTGTGACATCACCACGAGGTTGCTCTGGGGTCCTAATCCACTTACACAACACATTCCTCAAAAATGAAGCTCCTTCCAATAGGTGCAACTGGGGTTTGTTCCGAATCTTCGTCAACACCAACCCAGACAAAAAATGCTCAAACCTATCTATAAATGTAGTTATAAATGTTTATATTTATATATATATATGAATATTAGCTATGACTATAAATCTGCCGGGCCAATGGGCTGAAGTGTGGCAGATGGAGGTTAATTTAGATAAATGAGAGGTGTTGCATTTTGGTAAGACAAACCAGAGCAGGGCTTACACAGTTAATGGTAGGTCCTTGGGGAGTGTTATTGAACAGACAGACCTAAGTGTTCATGTACATAGTCCCTTGAAAGTGTTGTCACAGGTAGACAGGGTGGTGAAGAAGGCATTTGGCACGCTCGCCTTCATTGGTCAGAGCATTGAATTTAGGAGTTCAGATATCATGTTGTGGCTGTGCAGGACATTGGTGAGACCACTTATAGAATACTGTGTACAGGTTCTGGTCACCCTGCAATTGGAAGGATATTATTAAATTAGAAAGGGTGCAGAAAAGATTTACAAGGATGCAACTGGGACTGCAGGGTTTGGGTTATAAGGAAAGGCTGGATAGGACCTTTTATTCCTTGGAGCATAGGAGGAGTGACCTTATAGAGGTTTATAAAATCACAAGGGGCATGGATAAGGTGAAGATCCAAGATATTTTCCCTAGGGTAGGGGAGTTGAAAACTAGAGGACATAGGTTAAAGGTGAGAGGAGAAAGATTTAAAAGGGACTTGACGGGCAACTTTTTCACATAGGTGTTGGGTTTGTATGTGGAATGAACTGCCAGAGGAAGTGGTCGATGCAAGTACATTTGCAACATTTAAAAGATATTTGGTCAGGTACATGATTAGGAAAGATTTAGAGAGATATGGGCCAAGTGCAGGCAAATGAGACTAGTTTAGTTTCCAAACCTGGTCGGCATGGACAAGTTGAACCAAAGATTCTGTTTCTGTGCTGTATGACCCTATGATTCTACAATTGATTTATATTTAGTTAATACGCATTCATAGGATATGGATATCACCGTCTAAGTCAGTGTACAATTCCCATCCTGAATTGCAATGGAGAAGGTTGTGGTAAGGTGCTGTCTTGAATTGCTTCAGTCCTTGGGGAATTGGAGCATCTGCAATGCTGTTAGGGAGAAAATTCCAGGATTTTGACACAACGGTGGAGGATGGTGATGTAGTTCATGGTCAGGATGATGTTTTGCCTGGTGTGATCTTACAGGTAGGGTGCTCTCATGTGACTGCTTCCCTCCCCCTTCCTGGTAGTGAAGGTCTCGTTTTGAAAGATGCTGTCAGAGGGGCCTTGGTGTGTTGCTGCAGTACACCTAGAAGATGGTACACATTACAGTCACTGGGTGTTAGTGGTGAAGAGAGTGAATGCTGGAAGTAGTAGACCGGGTGTCAGTCAATTTGGCTGCTTTTGTCTGGATTGTGTCAAGCTTTTTGAATGTTGTTGGAGCTGCACTCGTTGAGATAAATGGAGAATCTTCTGTCACACTCCTGGCATGTGCCTTGTAGATGATGGATAGGTAATGGAAGACAGAAAGTGTGTTGCTCAACACAGAATCCCTAGCTTCTGACTTGCTCTTATGACCTTTGTATTTATACGGCTTGTCCAATTCAGTTTCTGGTCAATAATAATCCCTGGGATATTGATAGTAGGGGAATTGAGTGATGGTAATACCATTAAATGTTCAAGGGTGATGGTTAGATTCTCTCTTGCTAGGAATGATCATTGTCATCTTCTACGTTGGGCATGTTTCACAGTTATGACGACTTGTGGCATAGTGAGTTTCGATTTCCAGTGCACTATTCCCACAGTAGTGATGATTTTATATTGTTGCTTGCCATTGTACCCACCAAAATGAATCACTTCATGACTTCTCTACATTAAATTTCATCTGTCACTTGTCTACTCTCTCTTGTCCCCGTCTTTTGATGTCCTTTTGAAATTCCCCACTATCGTCCTCTCAGTTTACTATGCTTCCAGGATTTGTAACAGCTGCTCTATAATCCAAAGGTCTAGATCATTAATATATATTAGGAAGAACAAGGGGCCTAACGATGACTTCTGGGGAACGCCACAATAAAACTTTCTCCAGTCTGAAAATTATCCATTAACCTCTACTCTCTGTTTCCAATCACTTAGTCAATTTCATATCTATGTTGATACTGTCCTTTTATTCAATGAGCTATAATTTGATACACAAGTCTGTTGTGTGACACAGGACAATAAAAAAGGTACTAACTTTTGGAAGTCCATGTATATTAATTAACAGCACCTTGATCAACCCTCTTTATCACTTCTTCAAAACAACTCCAGCAAGTAAACTAAATCCAATATTGCCTTAACAAATCCATGCTGGATTTCCTTAGTTAACCCACAACATATGTTATCCTAAATTGTCATTTCTAGAAACTCCCTTTGATATTACACTTGTATGCCTGTAGCTGCTGGGCTTATCTTTGCTTCACTTTCTTTGAACAAGAGTACAGGGATATGATATATGCAATTATCCAGTCCTCTGTCACCACCATGCTTTCACAGAAGGCTTCTATAGTTTGCAATCTCACTTCCCTCAGTATCCTTGGATGTATCTCAGCTGGACCTAGTGCTTTGTCAACTCAGTTATCTTGACCGATTCATCTTTGCAAAATTAGATTGTAAAATACTATGTGTTAACAATGAAATTTACAAGCCATTATTGTCAAAGAAATGGAAATCTTTCAGCATTTTAGATGCAAAGGACAGGATGGAACTGTAGTCACAAGGGAGTCTTGAAATGTTGGGACTGTTTCCAATGAACCAGAGAATGTTGACAGAGGTTATATAAGTTTTAAAAGTTATGAGGGATTCATCGGGATGAATGAGTAATGGGCATTTCCACCGATGAGGGTCACCAGTGTAAAATGTCACTGAGAGTTGGGAGACGGATTAGGAGAAATTATTGCCATGTGGAATGCTTTGCCATGGGGAGTAGTGAGGTTGTAGAGCATGTAGCATTTAATGGACGATTTTATAAATACTTAAAGAGGGGCAAGGAAGTCGGCTCTGCGGGGGAGAGCAGGTCAGTAGGATTAGTTTTGAATTGCTCTTGTAAAGAGCTGCCACAGGCACATTGGGCCTCCCTCTGTTCTGTGAACTTGTATGGCTCTTGAGCTCTACAGTTTGATGCCTATTTATTTCTTGACCAAACCACCCCCCTTAGAAAGAATTTTCTTTTATTGTTGGCCATGGATGAATAATTTGTTAGCTGAAGCATGCCTAGAAAATATTTAGTTTCCATTTTGATAATCTCTGTCTGTCAGACACAATAAAGATAAGTGGACTGACTGGTTTCAGCACTTGGAGTCTGTGGAGAGTGATGGTGATTGATCAACTGGAATATTTTCCAGCTGTTGTTTTTCTGTTGTTGAGTTGGCACAATTTAGAAAGGAGCTCAGTTATAAACAAAATGAGAATGTAGGCACTCCCAGGAGACAGCGTGGGAGAGACAGTAAGATGTCTACCTTGTTTGCCACCATGCAGCTTCATAACAACCCTCAGATGTTCAGTCAGTCTGTCCTTATCCCATCAGTGTAGCTATGCATAACCACATCAAAGCCCTACTGGAACCAACGACAATGATGACTTTAACAAAAGAGTACAGGAACATTGGAGCAAAGGGAGACCATTCAGCCCTTTAGTGTTCTTCTGCTGGTCATTATGGTGGATCTTTCCATTCCCATTTGCTTGCCTTGGTTCCATAATCATTTCCAAAGAAAAATATATCGATCTCGGTTTGGAAATTTTTGATTGGCACACCAACCTCCACCAGGCTTGACAGGAGAGAGTTCCAGATTTGTATGACATTTCGGGTGAAGGAGCATACAAAACATCATCCCTGAACTGCCTTAATTGTAATTTCCTGGTTCTGCCCACATGCTGTCAACTCCATCCACCAGAGGAAGCAATTTCTATCTATCCATCCTATCAACTCCTTTTAAACCTTCCAAAGGTCCATCTTCAGAACTTGAGCACAAAAATCAAGACTGACGCTCCAATGCGGTAAGTAGTGAGGAAGTGTTACAAGGAGGTGCTATCTGTTGCATGACTCATTAAGCTGAGGCCCCATCTGCCCTCATGGGTGGAGGTAGAAAATCCCATGGCACTATTTTGAAGAACAGCAGGAGAGTTATCACTGGTGTCCCGACCAAGATATTATCCATCACTGAACATCACGATAAAACAGATTATCAAATCATTTGTCAATTCTTTTCTTTATTCATTGGGGTGATGTTGCCATTGTTGGCATGATCAGCAGTTGTTGCCAATCTCTAATTGCCCCTGATCTGAGTGGCTGGTTCGGCCCTTTTCAGGGGGCAATTAAAATTCAGCCAGATTGCTGCAGGTGTGAAGACATGTACAGGCCAGACAATGACCTAAATAAATAAAGATGGCAAACTGTCTTCCCTAAAGGACACTAGTGGATCAGGTTGGTCTTCGCAACAGTCAACGATAGTTTCATGGCACCATTGCTGGGATTAGTTTTATATTCCTGATTTTTTTTGTTGTGAGTTGAATTTAAATCCTACCAGTTGTAGCTCCTGTCCCAGAGAATTAGCCTGGGCCTCTGGATTACTAGTCCAGTGACATTACTATGATGTTACCATCTTCCTCCTCCAATCATTGTTGTTTATTAGAGCTTGCTGTGCACATTTTTGGCTGCTGCATTTCTCACGTTAAAACAGTAATTATTCTTCAAAATGGACTTAAAATGGCAATGCTTTCAGACATCGATAGGTCATGAAAAGTCCTGAATAAATTAATCTTACTTTCATATTTGCAATCAGGTTATCTCTTAATTTTCCATACCTGAAGGAATATGAATGTGGTCTGTGCAACATGTGCTCATAGCTTAACTCCCTAAGTCCTAGTGTCATTGAATATTGTCTGACATGCTGAACTCAGGGGAAGTATTGAAAATGAAAACCTGGATAATGACTAGAGATCGTAACTTTTGTACATTTTATATATCTGAGAGTAATGCAGAGGCGATTTGTTTCAAAGTATAAGACAGGTTATTTACACGTTTTAAAACATCTATGCATCACAAAATGCTTGTAGCTTAGCTTCTCCGGTATTTGTTTACTTTGCTCTGAGTCCACTTGTAGGTATGGCAAGGCAGTTCCTCTGGTCTTCATGTTGTGTGAGCTCTTTGGTAGATTTGCTGCCACCTTCGCCTTTCCTAATAGGCAAACACAAGGTTTTATTGGTTCAGTCTGATAGAGGAAAACCACTTGGTAGTCTAATGAGAAGAGGCTCTCTTGCCTTAAAGAAGATGTGACTTATTGCAATATAGCGACTAGATATAAATTACCTTAATATGACAGTCATGGTTACAGAGAAGCTTGAATATTTTACCATGCAGTTTGATGCCACATAACAAGTTTGGGTTCTTTACAGACTGGCAAAGTCAAGAATTGTCTTCAGGCTTCAACTTCAGAGTAACACCATTTATTACACATTAATATTAAATACTGCTGTATATGGTAATCATAGATATTCTGGTTTAGACTTATAGACGACTCCGTGACAATGCAGATGTTGAGAACGCCATACTTCAAATGTAGTACAATTCAGATTCAGTACCTTAACATGGCCTCCCTGCTTTTCAATTCTTTCCCTCTGAAAGTGAACCCCGATGATTGGGTTATCTAATTTCTGGCCTTAGTCACCTTTGTTATCATTGTTTGTGATTTGGTTACCTGTATCCTCAGTTCCCTTCCTTCCTTTGCCCATTTCAGCTCTTATTATCCAATGCAGTATGTAGTATTCTTATTCAGAATAGACACTGCGCAACATATTTATATTGAAATTCATTTGGCACTTTAACATCCTTTCTCCAGGTTTATTGTTTTCCAGTATGACTCTGTTGCATTACAGAGTATTTGACTCAGACTTTCTCACGATTGATATTTTAACACTTAGCACAAACCTGCATAAATGTATTCACAAAGTGCCCTGTAACAAACAAATTGTATGTGATTGCAACCGTTAAAACAATGTGTTGCCAATATGCTTATTCAAAGATAAAACCAACTAAGATTATTACATGCAAACAGTTCATTACTGCATTATTTTCTAAAACATAATCTGGCCTAAAATGCATCCCCTGATTATTCTCACCCACAAAATGGTACTAATTAAGCATCAATTTTAGGGAGCAAATTCCTGTTAAATCATCCCCAGTCCTTAAAGATAAATGGAGATGTTCTCGGTTTTATTTATTCGGCTATGAGATATGGGTGTTGCCACCAAAACCAGCATTGATTATCCATCCCTAATTGCATATGAGAAGACTGCACTGTGCCACTTCTTGAACTGCTACAATCCTTGTGGTGTAGTGACATCCACAATGCTGTTAGGGAGGGATTTTGAGGCAGTGATAGTGTAGGCACAGTGAAATTGTTCCAAGTAGTTCCGAGTGGCTTGAAGGGATTACTTGCATACGGTGGTTTGTACATGTATCTGCTACCCTAGTTCTTCTAGATGGTAGAGATCGTGGGTTTGGAAAGTGCTATTGGAGGGACCCCTTGATGAATCTTGTAGAAGGTGATATTCCGCTGCAAAAGTGTATCAGTGATGAATTCTTAAGGATACATTTTTATAGTGGCATGGCAGCTCAGTGGTTAGCAGTGCTGCCTCACAGCGCTAGGGCCCAGGTTTGATTTCAACCTCGGGCAGCTGTCTACGTGGAGTTTGCACATTCTCCCTGCCCCTGTGTGGGTTTCTTCCAGGTGCTCCGGTTTCCTCCTACAATCTAGGTGGATTGGCCATGCTAAATTGCCCATGGTGTCCATGAATGTGCTGGCTGGTTGGATTAGCCATAGGAAATGCAGGGTTAGGGGAAAAGGGTAGCAGGGTGGATCTAGGTTGGATGATCATCAGAGGGTTGGTGTGGACTTAATGGGCCAAGTGGCCAGATTCTACAGACTCTATGATTCATTTTTATGTAATTTCTTGTTCATGGCTTTCATGCAGCTAATGTGTATTTGAATTTTCGTTAGGCTATCCTGCACATTGAAGGATCCTTAAAGTCAGATTTTGTCAATAAGTTATTTGTTTCTGAGCATCCTTTATATAGGATTGCATTCTACTTGATCTTAATCAACCAATCTCTCAAGGGACATTTTATTTATTCTTTGCTGCATAATGGATCTCATTTAAAAGCTGTACAATCTCATATTTTGTCAGTCGCATTAATATTCAACACTTTTCTTTGTGGGTGTTTATCAGGTCAGAGACCGATACACGACATTGTGTGGGATAAATTCGCCTTGGTGTGCCTTCAGTCGAGGGAGTGGGGTTGCAGTGAACTAGATGTGTAGTTGGATTGATCCTCTATTTCTTGTGGTCGATCCCTCTCTGGCCTTGCCTTCCCTTTTCTCAGCAATCTCCTGTGACCCTACAACCATCCATCCAGAGCATTTGGGCAGAAAAAAAAGACCTGGAACAACAGTGAAATTTGAGCATGTCTAAAGACTAGTATTTGTTACATAAACAAGCAATGTCTGATGGTGGAAAGCTCATACATCAATGGTTACTTTATTTTAATCACTTCACCACTTCAGACAGAAAAGACCATACATCAATAGCAATTCTTCCCTGGTAGTTAGGATTTAAGCTCAGAGAGAGAGGATGGGAGGACATTTTATACTGTATCCAAATTCTGACAGCATGACAGAATTTAATGAGGATTCCAGGAAGAAGAGACAGGGTAGTTGGCTAATTACGCTGGAGCTGAAATTTCAAAGTTATAACAGTGGGTACAAAGTGAAAAACTTAGTGGCATGCCGGAGGCAGTAGCAGGTTGGATCTGAGGCTGTCTCAGGGTGTTTCTTACTTGTAATTTGTTTGCATGCCGTGAATACTCATTATCTTAAAAGATTTGGACATTAAGACTTAACCTTCAGGATTAAGTCAGCAATGCACAGCAAACTGACGGTGCCAGTTCACATTCATTTGAAGGTGATGTGTACCATTCAGCAACGTGCAGTGATGATGGAGGTCAGTGGTCTTTCCTTGTTGAACTCTGTGGCACAAGATGTGGAGCTGCTGGTGTTGGACCAGGGTGTACAAAGTCAGAAGTCGTATGATGCCAGGTTATAGTCCAACAGGTTTATTTGAAATCACAAGCTTATGGTGCACTGCTCCTTTATCAGGTGAATTGGAGGAAAGCACACTTCTGACTCTGTGGCACAAGGGCTGGAGAGCAGGAGAATGGCAGTTGAGATAGAGATTGATTGAGATAAAGGCTGAACCACGAGTGAGAAGGGAATGGGGTTGGGGGGTTGCTTTTGGGTGGAGCATGGAGAAGGGGAATTTCTGTTTCTCTGGATTCCTCTCCCACAATATTGAAAGCTTTGTTTTTAGGCAAAGTGAGATGATTGAATTATTACCACAGGGTGTTTTGCATCCCACCAAATAGGCAGATGGGATCTTGTCACCTCTGACAGTACAGCAGTCCCTCAGTGCTGCACAGCCTTGGGTTTTGCTGTCAAGGCCTTGGAATGAGACTTGAACTAAAACATTGTGATTCAGAGGCACACTTACTACCAACTGAGCTGTGGCTAACACTTAGAGATCTACTAAGTTCATAATTACTACTGAGCAGCCTCACTGGTCCTGCAGTAATTGTTGTTATATCTGAGAGATTCCCCCTACTGACCTCCCATTTGTGGCATCACCAGAACAACCTATTTCCAGTTCTGTGACATTACCTGGCTTCCTCCACTTTCAGCTCGTCAGCTGCTGACACCAATATCATTGACGCTATTAACTCTAGGCTTGAGTTTTCCAACATGCTTCTGGCTGGTCTTGAGGTCATCCAAAACCCAACTGGTCAGGTTTTAACTTGCATTGTTTCTCACTCCCCTATCACCAGTGTACTTACTGACCCGCATGGACTCCCACACACACACACTGAGGAAGGGTGACTGGACCTGAAACGTTTTTTCCTTCACAGATGCTGCCAGACCTGCTGAGCTTTTCCAGCAACTTTGTTTTTGTTCCTGATTTACAGCACTTGCAGTTCTTTCGGTTTTCGTTTGCATGGACTCCCAGTAAGCAACATTTTGATTTTACAATTCTCATTCTGCTTTTCAATTCCCTTAATGGCCACAACCATATCCCTTTTCTACAATCTCTTGCTGCCCCACCACCCTGACAGATATGTACTGTCCAATTCTGGTCACTTGTTCAATTTTAATTCTACATTCCCAATTTTCATTGTTCTGCCATTAGTGACCATGTCTTCATTTGGCTAGGGCCTAAGTAAATTCCCCCTGGACATTAGTGTCTCTCCACCTCACTGTCCTCCTTCAGGACAAATCTCATCTTTGATCAGTTTATTTGTCATTGACCAAATATGTGTGACTCGGTGTCATATTTTTGTTTTATATTGCTCCTGTGCAGCACCGTGAGGTGTTTTGTTACATTAAAGAGGCAGTGAGGTATTGTTCTTGTTGGAATATCAAGAAGTTCCACATAGTTTTGAAATAGTCTTTTTCAAAAGCTTCTTAATGATTGTTCAGTTTTGACATTAATCCTGCATGCATCTCCCAATCACTTACTTTGCTACCTGTGAAATTTGATTTGAAAAGTGAATGGATACAGCATTTTTTTTTGACATCTTGGGTTTGCTATCTGCTGAGTACATTTCACCTTGATCAGCACCTTCCAAAATAGGTGCAGAAGAAGACAATTTGATCATTCAAGCCTGCTGCATTATTCAAAAGGATCACAGGTGAAGCCCTACCATCTTGCACTGTCCTTACATCTATGAATTACCTCCGTGCCAACAAAATCTATCAATCTCTGTCTTAAAATCCTCAATAACTGAATAGCTACAGCTCTTTGTGGTAGTGAGGTGACCCTATATTCTAGATTCTCCAATTGATGGGACCATTTTCACAGCATGAAGCCCCTTAAAGAGTTTTAGATGTCTCAGCCAGATCACCTCTTACCTGCATCAGAACATCGCTGCTAGATTCCTAGAGATTCCCTTAGCTTGGTGGTGGATGTAACCTGATATTTGAAACCTATTCCACACAGTGATCAAGTAATCTACATGGGCTGTTTCCCTTGCGATCAACAGCAAATGCAATCACTTTTCCACTGATTCCAAATCCAACCTTCCATCTCCTGGAAACCGTACGGACTAATTTTTCTGCCTATCCTCTTTAGGGAAGAGGAACGACGTGATCAGGTAAAATCTGAGATAGTTAATTCTAGGAAAGGAAGACCCAACCCAAAGTTAAGCATAGATCAATGCTCTTCAAAGTCTTTTAGAAAGGTTCTGTCTATCACAAATGTTCTTTCTCCGTCCAGGGATTGCCTCCCTTGTGTTCCACTTTGCTAATGGAAAATTCTAGCACTTCATTTCTTGGGGATTCCAATTGTCTGTGAGAAAAATCCTATAGACTTCCATTAGAAAGGAGCTATTTGTTCTATGTTGGCCCTGGGATGTGGATGATGATAACAAGTTGGCATTTACCACCTGGCACCCTGAGAAAGAGGCAGCAGGCCTCCTCCATAAGCCACTCTGCGGCCTTGTGCTGTTGTTGCTGTCAGCAATGTTGTTGGGATTCCAGAACTTTAACTGCACAAATAAAAAGATAGGCTTTGCACTTAGATGGCGCTCCCATGACCTTACTGCTCTGGTGAGGAAGTCCACCATCACTTATACATTACATTTGTATCCCAAGAACAAGGTAAATATTATATAACAGTAAGATTGTTATAGTGACATGAATTTGCTCCAATATCCATCTGACAGAGTCAAATATCAAACCATATTAGAATTTACAGGGTAGGAACAGGTCTAGAAGGCCAACAGGTCTATGTCAGTGTTGAACACAAATCAAGCTTCCTCCTATATCCTGTGACCAGACCAGAGATGATGTTCCCCAATCTATTACGTTAAAGATGCATACTCCAAATCATTAAGGTCCCAGAGTGAGGAGGGATGAAATGACCCTCCTTCTTTAATCACCCATCCCTTGGTTAGTTGAATGAAGATCAATTCAGAAAGCATTCATCCCCTTTCTTCCAAATCACATGCATTTATGTTTGAAAAGGAGCCAATGTAACCAGGTTTTCTAGATTATTGGAAGTGAGAGTTTACTCGTTACCAGTCATATGAATAATTAATAATACACACACACACACGAGCAGTTTTTCAGAATAGTTCCTTGATAGAGGACTACTGAAAGTTAAGCAGTTAATTTTTCAGGTTTATTGGCTTTTCAATTTAGTTGAAATTCTTTTGTCCTGTTTATTTCTGGTAGTGGTTGGTTGGCAACCCCCAGTCCAAGAAAGTCCTTTTGCTACAATGCAGGGGTGATTAGTGGGTGCTTCTTCAACTATGGCCTTCTCAACAATCTAGCATTTGAACCCAGACTAGTACACATGGGTGCCTCAGCACACCATCATACCTTCATTCAATAGGACACACAGACCCAGGATTTTAGCTTTTTGCCCCTTTTTGATATGTTCCTGGAAGGGCAAAATAGAACATTTCTCAAGTAAGTGGCTTTCAGCTGAGAGAGAGAGGCAATCAGTTCTTCTGTTACATCTTTCTTTGAAATTTCCTTGGCACTTCTGCAAGCAAGGCATTTCATGGGTCCCACACAGGACTTTTGCCAGACAGCAGTGAATTTATATCCGCATTCAATTTTCTTTGTCTGTAGCAGTGCTCTTTTAAGAAACACATTTCAGAATTAAAAGTTAAAAATTTGGGGTTCTGATTTATCATCATATTAATCCATTAACCCATTAATCAATATTAATCCATTCGTTCTGTCTACTGTTAACCTCAACCAGTCCCTGTGGTAGAGAGTTTCGTATTTGCATTACACATTTTCTCTTAAATTCTCTGTTGGATTTATTGGTGATTATCTTAAATTTACAGCCTTTATTTTTGGACTATCCCACAAATGGAAACATCTTCACAATATACAATCTATCAAACCCGTTCATATTTTTATCTGGTCATCTCTCAGACTTTTCTATTATAAATAGAAGAGACCCAGGCTGTTCAACCTTCCCCTGTTGTTATAACCTCTCAGCTCTGATATCATTGTTATAAATCTCCTTCACACTTTCTTCAAGTGCTTCCATGCTTTCCCCATAAAACGGAGAGCAGAATTGTTTATAACACTGCTAGTGTGGTCTAACCAAGGTTCCAGTTAAGTTTAACATCACTTCACAGCTTTCTAATTCTCTCCCTCTGGACATGCTTCATTTGTTTTCCCTTATGGTCAGCTTGTTTACCCATGTTGCTACTTTTCATGATTGATTGGCTCTGTGCATCCAGTCTCTTTGTCTCTCTACCCCATTCAGGCAAAGCTAACATTGTTGAGAACAGGGATTTCTTCCTTTACATTTTACATTGTGGATGAAAGAGGCACTTCACATTCCTCTATCCCCTATTTTAGTGGAGATCTTAACCCTCACACTGCTAACTAAAGACAAAGGGGTGTTAGAAAAATGAATCAATGTCCATGCAGAAATTTCTTGTGGTCTTCTAGCTAACCTGATAGTATTTATGGGTTTACGGATGTGGAATGTCTGTGCTGTGTGTGGCTGTGATCTTATCCATATGGTGCTGGAGTGTTCACTCAGGGTGTCTGAGCTGCTGTGGCAAAATGTATTTTTGAAGATGATTGTGGTAACCTGGAGCTACAGTTAATGATGGTCGAGGCTTCAACTTTCATTCCAGATCATGACCAAACAGGAATCTCTCCCAATTTTGCCAGCTGCCATTGTGTATTTTGAAAGCATTCACAAATTGCCACCTTAGCCCATCTACTTCAGGAGGTAGTAACGGCTCGGACAAAATTTTTGGCCCCATTATGAGCACACTGCTTTGGTCACCAGCTCCTGGGGACGAACCTGAACCCTGGCCTCAGTATTGGGAATGCTACTCACTGCACCACAATGCGTTCTCTTATCTATGTGTCATCATAAAGTTACAAAGCACTGGAGGAGGCCATTTGGCATCTCTATGGCTCTTTCAAAGTTATCCATAAAACATCAATAAGAACTAGAACCCATAAAAGGCAAGGTTTGGAAGGTTATGAACATATTCAAATTTTTTGGATAATTATTATTGTCTGTGCTTCCACCACTCTTTCAGGCAGTGCTTCGGATTAGAATAACTTGTTTGTAAGAGACAATATTCCATGCACAAGTTCTTTGCCAGTTAGCTTTAAACTTCTGGTTATCATTCCTTCCACTATTGGAAACAGTTTATCCTTGCTTGCTGTATCAAACTTCCTCACAACTTTGAGCTCCTGTACTAAGTCTGGTATTACTGTGTGTGATAGATTTACCTGGATCAATTGTGCACATGCATGCATATGTGTGGATGTGCCTACATGTGTGTGCAATCATCCATGTGTTAAGCATGTATGCTCAAATGTGCATGATTGTGAATATATGTGCACTTTGGAGGGTGGTCACCTCGTATTCCTAATATTCTCTATTGCTAAAGGACAGTATTAACATCAGCTCATCATTGTTCAAACAAAATCCTTCAAAAGGTCTCAGCTCTTGGCCAGATGTGTATCCTGACCTTCAACTTTGGCAAGTAATCGCTTGAAAAATGTCTAATTCCTACCAGATGTGAACTGGATTCTGTAAATAGATAGGTTGCAGCATTCTGCACAAGTTGACCCTGGTAAGAGTTATTTTCAGGCCAGTGACAATTACACTAGCCAATCAGCATGCAGGACTACTTGGGAGGGTTTATGTTGGTTCCATGTTTGTTAATTTGCATGGCAAAGGATTAAAGGAGGTTTTTTTTTAAAAAGTCATGTTTAATACTACAATGTTTGGTGTACAAGATAATCAACTGCTGTGAAGAGTTTAGATGCTGAGCTGCCTCCAACCAACCCTTGGCTTGGAATCTAGAGGTCAGGTCATGGAGAGAGTTAGTTATAGGTTAATGATAGGCTGGGAGAGGTGGGACAAAGGGAACTAGGAGATAAGAGCAGAGTGTATACTTCTGTTTTGTTTTTAACCTAGTCACTGCATTTGCTAGTAACTTCCAAATTTAGCGTCAGCATAATGTGGATTTATTTAGAGGGACGTTGCAAAGATAAAGGATTCTAGACTATGGGAACAAGAGTTATAGATTTTTTTTCAGGTAATCCCTCAGATCAAGGATACCCCCTTCCCAGATTTAAGACTGTGTTTTGTTAGAGATGTGCAAGGAAACATTTCTCTCTGTTTATGGAAGAAAAGAATTCAACATTCAAGCTACATTCTAATTGATGTAGTAACACAATCTAAACCATCTAGATCCTTGCCTTACACTCTACACAAGACAGCTCAGCCCAAGCAGCAATGGTGCTGATCTGATATACCAAGAATGTAAAATCGAGATTAAACTAGCTAAATAGTGAACTTGCCTTTCCAAGTCATAAAAATAATGTGTAAAGCACTGAATTAAACTCTCAGAACATGGACTTTGAGCTAACATCTTTGACAGAGTTAGGCACGGAATCAGCAGCGATAATTCAGTAATTCTAAAATGTTTGGGGGGGGGGGGGCACCTTTTTAACTCTTTTGTTTCCAACTGTCCTCAGGTCTCTTTTTCAGCGGTCAGTCCCAGGATGCCCTGGAAAACAGGTGATTTACCCCAGCCCCCTGTCAAAGCAGCTTTTAATGAACTGCTTCATGGATTTAAATTGCCAGTATTGCCCATGAAGGCTTGGTCACACAAAGCCCAATGCACTGCAGTTAAAGTCACAGGTTAGAGACAGTCAACTTTCCACTACACTGTCAATCTCAGGGCTTTTAATCACTAAGCCATAAACAGCCAAATATAGAAGATGCAGCTGTCCCTGTCTCCTCCCCCCCCATCAAATAGTCTCAGAATAAGGAGGCAGCCATTTCAGGCTGAGGGGGAATAATTTCTTTGCCGAGTTGTGAATTTTGGAATTCTTTAACCTACGGAAGTGTGAATGCACAGTCATTCAGTACGTACAAGGCAGAAAAAGCTTGATATGCTAAATGGTCTATTCCTGCTCTTGTTTCTTTATGATTGGCAGAAACTTCTTGTCCACTGAAAGATTTATCTGTCATGTAGAAACCAATCCCATCAACTACCTAAAAAAATTTCTTTGCATTTGTCTTTCTTTAAAGCATAATACATATCCAATGGGTCATAGAGTCGTAGAGATCTCCAGCTCAGAAAAGGGCCCTTTGGCCCATCGCGTCAATGCCAGTCAAAAACACCCACCTAACTATTTTAGTCATATTTCCCAGCAGTTGGCCCATAGTCTTGTATGCATTGGCATTGCAAGTGTACATCTAAATACCTCAGTGCTGACTCGAATTCTCGGCCTCAGCACGGGCCTAGCGTGGCAGTTTCTCACCCAGCATGATGATTTCTTGGCTTGGCATGATGTCGTCTCAGCCCCGAGTGGTGTCCTCTCAGCCTGGCGTGACGATCTCTTTGCCCAACATGGTGATCTGTCGGTGGCCCAGCGTGACAATCTCTTGGCCTGACATGGCGATCTCTTGGCCCGATGTGGCTGTCTTTCGGTGGCCCAGCGTCGACTAGAGGCGAGGTACCGCCGTGGACTGGGTTGGAAGGACTGTTATTCTGAACTTTTTATTTCTTTATTTTTCTAATTTATTCTTATGATCTGTAATGCATGACTTATTATTTCTTTATTTTTCTTATATTTTCCCCTAAGAATTTGTTCTTAGGAATCTCTACCTAGGTACCTTTGTACCTAAGCTGGCTCTGTAAGTGGCAACTTGTAAACTTTTGACTGTACTAATCTGAGTACATGTGACAATAAAGCTAATTCTAATTCTAGTTCTTAAATGTTCTGAGGGTTTCTGCCTCTATCACCCTTACAGGCAGTGAGTTCCTAACTCCCATCACCCTCTGGGTGAAAACGTTTTTCCTTATATGTGGGATTTCTTAGTCGTCTTTATACAAAATCAGTATTGTTCCTGAGAACTAATTGTTAACCACACTCTGAAATATGTTAACAAGGGCATTGTTTTCTGGGTGCCCCACCTCCCACCTTCCTGACATCAAAAGTATGGAACCTTTTAACATCTGTTGCCACAGAAACTGCCAAATGCCCATTTATTTCATTCTCTTTATCCTGCGCTCCTCATACAGATATGGTGAGTGTTATTTTTGATACCTTATTTGTGGACTTGATCCCTTCGAAACCTTGGCCCTTCCTCCTCCTTCCCTACAACTGTCAGGGATCCCACACTCCAGAGTCTTGAATACAAAGATCTAGGCTTACACCCCAAAGCCAGTTGTGGTGCCATGTTTTCAAAGCATTAAACCAAGACTCCAGTACCAGTTGAATTCAAAAGATCCCATGGCACTATTTCAAAGAAGAAAAGGGCAGTTATCCTTGGCATCTTAATAATTAGTTAATTCTCAATGAATAGGTTATCTAATAACATAACATTACATAATATAATATCTCATTGCTGTTTGTGGGAGCTTACTGTGCACAAGTCAGTTGCTACATTTCAACGGTTACTATGCTTCTAACATATTTCATTGGCCGTCCAGCACTATGGGATAACCTGAGATTGGGAAAGGTGTTAAATAGATGCTTGTTTTCCTTCCTTTTCCTTAAATGCCTGATTTGCATTGTTCCGTCATTGGTGACTGTATCTTCAATTGCTGGCTCACAAAGTTTGGAATTCATGGCTCAATTCTACCCAGGACAAATTCTAACCAGCTCTTGGGCTGACCTGTTTGGGTGCAAACTGCAGTACTGACACCAATTTCACTCTCGTCCTCATGCATTGTCGAATTGTTCCTCATCTGAGTTGAGCAGTTATCTGAGTTGAGCGGTTACCACAGCTGCTGAGAATTCTACAAGCCAGGGAATAAATTTTGATACTAAAATCTTGTAGAGCCTTTCCAGTGAGATTTCAAACTGAAGTCACATCTCCTTCAAGTAGATGCACAAAATATCTTCTCGTTAGATTGAAAAAGAGCAGGGTGTTCTCTCTCCAATGTCGCGATCAAAATTTATCCCTCAGTCGATATCACAGACCATGTCACCATTATCACATTGTTCTAAATAGGATCTTTTGCATTTACCTTGATCAGTACAACACTAGAGTGTCATCCTAACCTTTCCACTCTGGCCTCTGGAGTGGGACTAGAACCTATAGCCCTCAGAATCCAAGGATGAAAGTTCAACTATTGAGCGACAGGTAATAATAAAGCAATGAACCTTAGAAAGTATGAGTAGTGATGTGGCCACTGTGAAGGCATGTGTTCTAGAACAAACAAGCTGCACGTTGGTGATATTATCACCATCAGGAGAAGAAACTGTTCTTATAGACTGACTGCTGGTATTGAAACTGCCTGATTTGTATCCCCAGCCGGGATGCGTAGAAAGTTGAACAGCTAGAGCGTCATGTTTAGCCTGCACTGCGTGACCCTGATAGTTCCTGTGTGAAATGTCCCCATCTAGTGGTGCTACATTACCGGTACAATACTGTAACATCATAATGGGCTCGTTGTTTGCTTGTTTGCCACAACAAAATATTAAAAACCTGGGAATATTTTAACACGTACCAGTGGCACCAAATCTCTTGTGATTGATCTTCTCCGTCTTATTCTGTCTCTCACCTGCTCTCACTCTCTCTAGATGTCTCTATCCTCACTCGCGCTCACTTTCAATTTGACTCTCTTGCTCTAGCTTCCTCATCTTTTCTGTCTTGCTCACTCTTGATCTTCGTCTTTATTGCTCTCCCCATCTCTCTGACTGTATCTCCTATCTTATTCCTGTTTTTCTCTTGTTTTCTCTCCCTGGGATGGAACTTGAAGTCCTTCCCCATGGAAGGTTTAGGGGAGGGGGTTGTGGGCATTAATCAGTTGGGAGGGTGGTGGGTTGGTTACTCTGCTACCTTCCTACCTCTTCCCCAATTAATTCCAGGGAGTGGGGATTTGCTTACGGAAGGCCTTAATTCCCAACAAGCCCAGTTGGAGCCATTAAGCGGGAAATGAATGCCCAGTGAGAGACCTGGTTCCAATGCTGCTGATATTCTGTCAGTGGCAAGCAGGGATGTAGTGGGATGGGATCTCAGAAAGCAAATCCTGTCAGGCTTTCCTGTGGGCTTCTTGGGTGGTGGGGGAGAGGGGCCCTCACTCAAAGGCTCTCATGGCCTGATCAAATGACTGGAAATTGAGGGTGGGTCGGGGATATGTCATTGAGAGTGTGAGCCCATGGCCAAACATGCATAATGATCCATGGGAAGGAATCTAGGGTCAATAAATCTAGGGTCTATCCATTTTTGGTTCAAAATCGATTGTCTCACACTTACCCATGTTAGTGCCAATCCATCTACTGCAGTTTTATTCACTTCCCTAATCTATCAATCTTTCTTTGTTAATTTTGTTCTCTGGTCTACAGTATTGACTATTATCCCAATTTGTCATCAATAGCAAGCCTGAATACATCTGGAATTTCAAATAAAGGACGTTCATTGACATTCTATATCCTATCAATATCTTGGAGGTTACCACTGACCAGAAGATGGACTGGACCAGCCCTGTAAACATGATGGCTACATCAGAAGATAGGAATTCCACGACACATTCTATGACACAGAGTTAAAGCGGGAGGGCGAACTTTGAGAAGGATGTGGAGCTACTTCAGTGTGACTTGGACAAGTTAAGTGAGTGAGAAATTGCATCACAGATGAAGTATAGTGGAGATAAATATGAGGTTCTCCACTTTGGCAGCAAAAAGGCTGAGGCATGGTCAGGAAATATTCCAGGTAGCTCACAACATCTTGATGACTGGACATGTCGGTCTAAACAAAACACAAGCCCACAACAATCAGTATTTGTGCTGGCCCCAGCGCCACAAGGATATAGTGAGGTTCTGCAGAACATGCCACACCTGCCAGGTTGTGGGCAATAAAACTCACAATAAAACACTCACTCACGATTCCTGTGCCAGCTTTTGGGGAACCATTCAGCGAGATGTGAGTGGACCGTGACCCCTGTCTCAACGAAAAAGCAGTTCCCAATAGATCCTTACCATCACGGACATGCCCTGGAGTTTATGGGTAACTGGGTGTGACCCAGCATACATCCTTACTGTGTCACCCAGAGTCACACTGGGCACTAGAACAGTACCGCCAGACATTAAAAATAATGATCAGGGCATTCTGCCATGATTACCACCATGACTGGGATAAGAGGTTAGATTTTCATCTGTTTACCATTGGGGACTCGCCCAATGGTTCCACTGAGCTCCTCACCTCATTACAGCTTTGGTTCAAACATGAACTCAAATATTGGACACGAGGTGAATTTAAAGGGACTGACCTCGACATCAATGCAGAGTATGTCTCCAGGGATCCTGAATAAAACTGAACTAAATAGGAATTAGGGACAAAGATCTCCAGTGGTTGGAGTCATACCTAGAAGAAAAGAATATGGTTGTGGTTGTTCCTCAGGGTAGTGTCATAGGCCCAACTATCATCAGCTGCTTCACTGGTGACCTTCCCTCCATCAGAAGGTCAGAGTTTGGATGTTCACTGATGATTGCACAATATCTAATCTCATTGATGACTCCTCAAATACTGAAGAAGTCTATGTCCAAATGCAGCATGGCCTGGACAATATCCAGGCTTGGGCTGAATTAACATTCATGTCACACGTGTTCCGGGAAATAGCCATTTTCAACAAGATAGAATCTAACTATCACCCCTTGACATTCAATGGTGTTCCCATCATTGACTCTCCCACTATCAACACCCAGGAGGTTACCACTGGCCAGAAACTGAACAGCGTATAAATATTGCGGCTGCAAGAGCATGTTGGGAATTATGTGGCAAGTAATTTTACTCCTGACTCATCAAGTTGTTGACCACCTACAAGGCACAAGTCAGGAGTGTGATGGAATACTTTTCACTTGCCTGGATGAGTGCAGCTCTAATAACACTCAAACCTTGACACCATTCAGAACAATTCAGCCCAATTGTTTGGCACCACATTTAACACTATGAACATCACTCCATTCTCCACCAATGCACAGTAGTAGCAGCAGTGTGTACTATCCACAAGATGCACTGCAACAACTCACCAAGGCTCCTACAATAGCAGCTTCCAAACCCATAATCTCTACCAAATGAAGGGTAAGGGAAACTGACACAAGGGAACCTGTAAGTTTCTCTCCATGCCACAGATTAACCTAATTTGTATCTAAAATCCTGGAACTCACTTCCTAATAGCATTATGGGTTTACCAAAATCACATGGACTGCAATGATTCAAAAAGGCCATTCACCAGCATCTTCTCAAAAGTAATTAGTGATGTGCAATAAATTCTGGCCTAGCCATTGATACATCTTGTGAATGAATTTTTTTCAATATAAAGCTCTTCCTTTGCTGTAAAATTTAATTAGTTTGTCAAATATTACTGAGCCTTTATAAACCCATATTGATTCTTTCAATTATACTCAGATAGCTTTAAGTGCTCACCCACTCTGTTCTTAGTTATAGTTTCGAATAACTCCCCACAACAAACATTAGGCCAAGAGGATTAAAATTTCAAGCTCAATCTTTCTCACATTTTTTATCATGTAGTTACATTTAGAAAAACCATTCGAATCCAAGTGGACATTTTATAAATCAGGAACATGTTTCATATTCACTGTTAAAGTAGCTGCTATTTCCTCACCTTCTGTCTATATGAACTGTGAAATTTAAGCGCACAAACAGCCTTAAAATCATGAAGCAGGGATTGTTTGTTTCACTAGCACCGAGACTTTATAAACATGAAGCAAATTCAGGTTAAACTAGGATAGTAGATCCTTTGGACATGTTAAACCTGCAATGCATACTGAGTTGAGGAAATCCTTTCTTTGTCCCTCCCACTCTCCATTGTCTCTCTTTCTCTCAACAATCCTGAGACTCACCAATTCACAATACCTAATGTTGTCGTCATCTTGACTGAAAGTTGTCCTGTACTTCATGAGACTAGAAACAAGCTCCCCCATCTGGACATCTTCCAACTCACCAATGCCCATCTTTAAAATTAGGTCAGAATTATCTCCACCAGTCAGTCCACTGTCTACAACACTGGCAGTTTCAAGGACAAGATATAGGTGTGCTTGGTTTGGAGAGAAACATCTTTGTTGCTGAAATTGGTAATCTGCATGGTACCCCTTCCCTGTTTCTCCCACGGTGCGAGGGTGACTACCAAAGTTACACCAAGTGGAAGCTCTGCTACATGTGATGTGTCACTGTAGCAAGGCCCAATGTTGACCAGTTGGAGATGGAATGACATGAGCCATCAAGAACATGATGTTGCAGCAGGGAAATGAACAAGCAATTCCCTGCTTGAACAGTTCAAAACTTCATTATAGGCTGATTCATCTTGAGTGCATGGAACAAAGTCAAAGACTCCTGAGCCCCAGTAGCCAGTCTTGTAATATGATGCTCATACTAATCACCACATATGCTTTCCAAGGACACCCAGATGTATCTTAACACTTTACACCTGAATATTTTGCTTAATCCCAATGTTTTCCTTCCTTTGGGCTATCTATTGAGTCACAGTCTACCCAGAAACCCTAGGACATGAATAGTGTGATTGAGAATAGATGGGGAGGGCTCAATATAGCAATGATAGATGATGTCTGACCCCTGCAAGACAGAGATCGGGATGAGGAAAGAGACATCCATCACCTCTCACCACTCAAAGGTGCTCAGCCCTCAGAAAATCTGGTAACAGCCACACCCCCACTCTTATGTCATTTAGAAATGATGCCTCTACCTTGCCAAATTTAACATTCATTGGAGGATAACTCCTATCGCCACATTGTAAGACTGAAGTTCTTCCCGAAGGAGCCCTCCCTGCCCCACCCCTACCACTCTCAGTGGGAAGCCCAACTAGTTTAATGTCTGGTGAGAAGAGAATGCACTGGATGGAGTCCCTGGACTTGATGATAATGGTGGCTGTGGTTGTTGAGGGCAGTTTTGTTTGACATTTCCAGCCCTGCCACAATTCCAATACCTCTTTGGATCATCCCTTGGGTGGAATCATCCCTGAGGCATACTGTGGATTTAGAACAGCAAGGACTGGATCTGCACTTGCTGCGCAGAAACCTGTTCCAACTGCTTCTTCAGTCTGAGGTCTATATTCCCCTCTGCACCAACATTCTCCTCCCTGCTGGTAGCTTCTTTCCTCAGCTTAGGAGTCCGTGATCTTTCCCAAGGATCTGGATGATGTGATTCCGTGCATCACCAAAAGGTAGCTGATGTTTGTCATGATTAAGCCTTTTTAACTTATTTTGCATCCACGAGGCAATCACCAACTACTTCCCCAGTTGATTTTAAGGGAGGATCCAGCGGGATGATGTAGTTGAACAATTTCATACAAATACCAGGTTCTCCCCTTCGAGTTGCTTGCACTCATAAAGCCTCTGCTGCTTGCCAGTACCTCAAGGATCTGCTGTGGACTTCATTGACTATCAATAGCTGTTCCGAATATTTCCCGAAGGGCTTTCCCACACAGACGTTCTGTCACAAATGCCTCCTATTCAGTCGCGTTAAGGTCACTGTATACCATAATCAGCTGTGCATCCTCAATCCAGTCCTCAATCACCAGATCATTGGGTGTTTCTGATCTTCCTGCAAATCTGTCCAGCTTCCTCCCCAGCACCAAGCAGAATACCCCACGACAGGTATTGCTCCCTTCCCCCATAGCAACAGAGGCCTCTGCCTGGCATTGGCCTAAAAGTCTGATTGTCCTCTGCCAATACCTGCGTATCCAGTGATACTGGAGCAGCTTCAGCTTCCCTCATGGACATTGGTGCCAGTTTGTCCACCAATGCCTCCACCTCAACAAGCCCCCTTTAAGTTCATTCACTGTGACTTGAGGCCTGTGCAGTGGAACACTACTGACTAATTCACAAATGAAGGGTTTCAGCAAGATGGCGTCCGCTCTGCTCGAAAGTTGTCTTTCCTTTTCCTTTCTTTTTGCCTTCCTCTTCTCTTTTCTTGATGCACTAATTCCATCCCTCACCCCCTCCCCCAACCAACTCCCGCCCTTTTAACTACCTACCTCAGGAGTTGGGAAGGAGTCAGATTGTGACTGGGAACCGCGCGGTGGGAGCTGAAAGTGCGGGCCGTGTCCTGCAGCGACGTGGGATCGCGCGTAGGCTGGAGCAACAGCAGCTGATCAAGAGCAGGCTGGTTCGGTGATGAGAGCAGGCCAGTGAGGGGGCAGTAATGGCAAGAGTGAGCTGGTCAGGGAGCAGTTAGTGGTGAGAGCGGGGCCAGTGAGGGGGGCACTTGGCAGTGAGAGCAGGGCCGGTTATGGGGCAGTTGGTGGTGAGAGCGGGGCTGGTAAGGGGGTAGTTGGCGGTGAGAGTGCGGCTGGTGAGGGGGCAGTTGGCGGGGGGGGGGGGGGCGGGTTATGGGGCAGTTGGTGGTGATAGCGGGGCCAGTGAGGGGGCAGTCGGCGGGGAGAGCGGGGCCAGTGAGGGGGGCACTTGGCAGTGAGAGTGGGCCCGGTGAGGGGGTAACAACAGCGAGAATGGGCCTTTCGCATGGCGGCAGCGGCAGCCTCCTGCATGTCCTGGCGACTGGAGCGGTACCTGCACCGTTGTGGAGATGGGACTTGGGACTCTGAGATCTGAACTTGTCTTTTTGTCTTGCTTACCTTTTGGTTCTGTTAAAATCTTTTAATTCTGGTTTTTGTAACCAAATGGGCTCCAGTGAATGGTGATTTTGTGCACTTCACGTTGTACCTTGGTATTCCTACACTTAGTACATGTGACCAATAAATAAATCTATATCTTAAGCATACAAACAGCCTGAAGATTATGAAACAAGGAATCTTTATCCCACTGGTATCAGGAATTTCCAAATGGAAATTAAAGTTAAACCAGGAAAATGGAGTTTTTGTGCGGAATTAAACCACTGGTTCGTATGTGATTGAGGAAATCCTTCATCTGTCCCTTCTTCTCTCTATGAGGCCTCTTTCTGATCATGAAATCCTTTACAAGGACACTGTTTCCCCAGAAAGGGTCCACTTGACTGCTTGAGCTCCCCTTCTTAGTGCCCTCTCTCGTTATTGCCACCTTCTTGTTGGATACTCTGTTCCATTTAAAATCCTGGATTAGTCAGATCCTGGGGATATCTAGGTCTTCCTTTCTCATATTTAAGTCTCCTCTTACATGTAATGATCTTCTTCACTCCTTGTGGTAGTGAGTTCCATATTCTCACCCATCTTTGAGTTGTTTCCTGATATTAATTGTTTGCTATCTTAATGACTATCATTCATGTACTCTCGTTTTAGTGAAAACTCTCGAAGATTCTGTGTCCTAACTACCTCCTTCATTGAACTTGGAAGAAGTGAGTAGATCTATAAAGCTACTGAGGTCTCCCAGAGTCAAGACCTTAAGGTTCCTCTCCATTTCCCATGCTTCTGGCAGGTTTCCATTGCAAGTACTTCAGAGATTTGACAGACCACAACAAATTCGGGTCTCCATCCTCAATTAAACCTGTCACAAAAACAAAGCTTAATATATCATTTTATGATGACACCACAAGATGGTGCTGTGATTACACTCTACAAGCAAGATCCAGCACTTCAGGCACCAAGTTTGTGACAAACTATTGGAACTAGTGTCATTAATATGTCTGCTGATTTATCTTTACTGCCAATTAGAACAGAAGATTATTATGAAGCGTGTGTGCTGCTAACCTCAATTTGACATTTCTGATTGCAGAACCATAGTGAGGGATTCCAGTCGGCGCTGAATAGTCATTTATCATTGTAACACCTCAATCTTAAAATCCTGAAACTGGGGAGAATGTAGGAAAGGCAGATGACATATTTTCTGATGAAGGGTCTAGGCCCGAAACGTCAGCCTCTCTGCTCCTATGATGCTGCTTGGCCTGCTGTGTTCATCCAGCCCTGCACCTTGTTGTCTCGGATTCTCCAGCATCTGCAGTTCCTACTATCTCTGACATATTGGTGTTCATACTTGCATCTCTGGAGGAATAAGAGAATAAAGTCTGAAGCCACAAGACAATAGCAGCTTCAAATAGAGAAGGATCAGTATGGATGTGGAAAGAAGCTTGTTGCAATATATACATAAATTACGTAATATAGATTGAAATGTCAATGGTACTCCAAAAGTATCAGTTTTCTTTACGAGAGAGCTGACAATTACATGATGAAGATGGAATCTGGATGAAGAGGAGGATTCACTGGAAACTATAATTAAGGAACACATATAACAAAGGATGAACAGAAATGGCTTCAGAGGGCATGAAGACTGACGTTAGAACTATTTTTCTAACTTGTGTTTAAGTTGAGCTTCAATAGTAGTTTGAATTAATTTGAGATGTATAATGTTTTGCAGTACTAACTACTCCTGGCCTTGTAGTTTGGATAGAGTGTTTCCACCGCTCCTCATTTCTATTCGCTTTCTAAAAGAGCAGTAATAGTGTAGACTGGCCATGGTGGAGCATTGTAACAAAAGGTCAAGAGGTCAGAAACTTACAATGGAAGCTTATCAGAATGTAATGAAAATATTGTTACCGGGGTGGTGATGCGTCCCAGCTGAGCACTTACCAAAGCCAACCAATGAAACATTGAACTGCAATGAGATATGGACCCATACCTGTGGGGTATGGAGGAGAGTTTTGAACCACCATGGCAATCTCCTGAAGCTAGGGCCTATCTAACTTACACTGGCACGGTGGCTCAGTGGTTAGCACTGCTGCCTTACAGTACCAGGGAGCCTGGGTTTGATTCCACCTTTGGGCGACTGTCTGTCTGGAGTCTTCACATTCTCCCTG
Organism: Rhincodon typus; assembly: GCF_021869965.1. Classification (NCBI taxonomy): domain Eukaryota; kingdom Metazoa; phylum Chordata; class Chondrichthyes; order Orectolobiformes; family Rhincodontidae; genus Rhincodon; species Rhincodon typus. The sequence continues at coordinate 29,036,455 of NC_063334.1, forward strand.
TGTGGTTTCCTCCGGGTGCTCCATCTAAAGATGTGCAGCTTAGATGGATTGGCCATGCTAAATTGCCCATAGTGTCCAGGGATGTGCAGGCTGAGTGGATTGGGAAATGCAGGGCTAGGTCGGGGGCTGGTCTGAATGGGATGCTCTTTGGAGGGTCAGCGTGGACTTGATGGGCCGAATGACCTGCTTCCACACTTTAGGGATTCTAATTAGCAGTGGGAGAGAATAAACTTCTGTTGCCTTGACAAGAAGATGCATTTGTATTAACACAAGCTATAGTTTATTGTCCAATACCAACAGGTACATTAACTAGTTACGCATTATTACAAAGACTATCAGGTGACAGAGATGACATGTCTGGCTCCATCAGGATGTCATGTTTAACTCCCTCTTCTCCATCCAAAGTCTCCTTAGATTGGGTGGTGCTTAATGCAGCTTCAACATTAACTCTTTCAAAAACATTACCATATACAACATCTCTCAGCAATGTTTTTTACCTATACTTACAGTTATACATTCAGGTACATAGCTACATTTGCATTTACTGCAACCCCATCTGCCCCATCCTTGAGTTACTGAATTTACAAATTGAGGTTGTTTTTCTATTCATTTGTGGGATGTTGGCGTCACTGTCTGGGCCAGCGTTTCTTGCCCGTCCCTAGTTGCCCTTGAGAAGGTGGCGGTGAGCTGCCTTCTTGAACCGCTGCAGTCCACCTGCTGTGGGTTGACCCACAATGCCATTAGGGAGGGAATTCCAGGATTTTGACCCAGCGACAGTGAAGGAATGGCAATATATTTCCAAGTCAGGATGTTGAGTGGCTTGGAGGGTAACTTGGAGGTGGTGGTGTTCCCATATATCTGCTGTCCTTGTCCTTCTAGATGGAAGTGGTTGTGGGTTTGGAAGATGCTGTCTGAGGATATTTGGTGAATTTCTGCAGTGCATCTTGTAGATGGTACATACTGCTGCTACTGAGCGTCGGTGGTGGAGGGAGTGAATGCTTGTGGACGTAGTGCTGCTTTGTCCTGGATGGTGTCAAGCTTCTTGAGTGTTGTTGGAGCTGCACTCATCCAGGCAAGTGGGGAGTATTCCATCACACTCCTGACTTGTGCCTTGTCAATGGTGGACAGGCTTTGAGGAGTTGGAGATGAATTACTTGCCGCAGTATTCCCAACTTCCGATCTGCTCTTGTAGTTACTGTGTTTATGTGGTGAGTCCAGTTGAGTTTCTAGTCAATGATAACCCCCAGGATGTTGATAGTGGGGGATTCAGTGATGGTAACACCATTGACTGTCAAGGGGTGGTGGTTAGATTGTCTCTTATTGGTGATGGTCATAGCCTGGCATTTGTCACTTGCCACTTGTCAGCCCAAGCCTGGATATTGCCCAGATCTTGTTGCATGTGAACACGGACTGCTTCAGTATCTGAGGAGTCGCGAATGGTGCTGAACATTGTGCAATCATCGGCGAACGTCCCCACTTCTGACCTTATAATGGAGGGAAGGTCATTGATGAAGCAGCTGAACATGGTTGGGCCAAAGACATTACCCTGAGGAGCTCCTGCAGAGATGTTCTGGAGCTGAGATGATTGACCTCCAACAACCACAACCATCTTCCTATGTGTCAGGTATGACTCCAACCACCGGAGAGTTTGCCCCTAATCGATTCCAGTTTTGCTAGGGCTCCTTGATGCCACACTTGGTCAAATGTGGGTGTTTGGAGCTTTCACAATTCTTGCAGAATGTGCTCTTCTTTGGTCATGGAAGCTTGATAGATTTTGGTGTGAGGATTGCTAACTTTGATTCCGTTCTTGACTTTGGTCAATCTGTGAACCATTGTACTCATAACACCTTCATTGATTTGTCCCAATCAAAGATCAGTGGTTAATTATTCAGCAACAAGACAAGTTTCCCACAGTTTCTCCAAATAACTCCCTCAGTTCAGATAACATACAATCACTGCCGTTCTGTTGACTCTAGGATGACTGTACCATTCCAATTGACCTACCTTATCCATACCCTTGGCTCAAGAGTAGATACGGTCATATACTGTGTGTCTATTATAATGAGTAGCTTGCTGTTCCCAATAAGACTGCTCCTCCTTATGGGCATTTTTATAGACCCATGGAGTCAACCTCTTTGTTAGGATACAGAGTTGAGTCTCCAGTTTTCCCTCACCATCAGTAATTCTGATGGCAATAAGCCATACTGGAGTGGGATAGGGAAATTGGTAATTTAACAAGGCTATATAAAAGTCAGCATTTTTGTTGAAAAGGGATTTAACTATCTGGACTCCATGCTCAGCTTCCCCCATTCAACTGTGGCTATCTAGGTGAGCTGGTAATATATTCAAGTCCACAAGTGACTGCAAACTGGCCGAAAGACTCATGATCAAATTGGTTGCCTGACATAACCAATTCAGGATCCCATGGGAAGTGAACATTTCATGCAAAACCCTGCTGATTACTTCAGGGGTGATGGTATATATCTATCCACAATAAGACAAGATGGTTCCCAGGGTCTGGTGAGGAAAGTAGTGGGATCAGTGGCTCTCTATGCCCAGCCCTGTGAATAAAACAAGTTTCATAGACAGTTTTTACTATTTGTTCATGGGGTATGGGCAGTGCTGACTAGGTCAACATTTATTGGCCAGAGGGCAGTTAAGAATCAATCACATTGCTGAGTGGGTGGAGGGGTTGGAGTCACATGTAGGGCAAACCAGGTAAATATAGCAGATTTCCTTCCGTAAAGGTCATTAATGAGCCAGATAACAAGGTGCAGGGCTGGATGAACACAGCAGGCCAAGCAGCATCATA
>NC_063334.1:29039666-29049104 GCF_021869965.1 Rhincodon typus
GGCCAGGCAGCATCAGAGGAGCAGGAAGGCTGATGTTTCAGGCCTAGGGTCTAGGCCCGAAATGTCAGCCTTCCTGCTCCTCTGATGCTGCTTCCTTTTCTTTCTGTTGTATTTATTAAACCAGTTTTAGGTTGCCGGTCACTGCAGCTTGTATTTCACCAATAAATTCCTCCTCAGATATTGTAAGGCCATTGATTATTGATCTGGAGATCTACAATTGTTTTTAACTCTCCCTGCAAATGTTTGGTCTCATCGTCAAAACTAATAAGATGGAGCCAGAGCTTTTGCATTCATGAGGCAAATGTTTTCTTATCCTGAAGAGAGACTAATGATTCATGGACCATAACTATGAGAAACTTCAGGTCAAGGAAATAGTCTGAAAATGCATTAGAAACCTTTGTGACCAAGAAGCCTTCTTCTCTATAAGTGTACAATGTGTCCCTATGCCTAACAATGCCCTGGAGAAATAGATTTTCAATACCCATTTAGTAATTCCTGTACCTGAAGCTGAAGCATTTACAGCAATGATGATTGAAAAGGATGGATTGTAGTGGGCCAAGACATCTGTAGATGTCAGCATGTCCTTGATCTTTTGGAAAGTATTTTCCTCATACAAGTTCCAGCACCATCTTTGCATCTTCTTGACTAATCGACTCAAGTCATGGTTACCAAATGAAGCAAGACCACACTCAGAAATCTTAGCAGTTTATGAACTGATTTCTGAATGGGGAGCTCTTTTACCAGCCTGTTTTTTTAGTCAATGATGTGTCCTAAGAAGCAACTGGCTTCCTTAGAAAATTCACACTTTTCATTAAGATAAGCATTTTGAAACTGCTGGGACATTTTGGTCATGTTCTTTGACCATCTCCCCATGAATCAATATGTCATCCACAAGGCATATGATCCCTTTGAAGCCTTGTAATCTATTGGGCATAGTGTGCTGGAAAACCTCTGGGGTGGGGGCAATTCTGAATGGTAGTCTGTTAAAGGAAAATCTCTGAAGCAAGAGTCTTGATTGCTTGAATATACTGCTAGCATTGATTTTTGTTAAAAAAGATCTTTACTTTTAAACAATTTGGCTATATGTACATTGATCATCATCATTGAATCCCTACAGTGTGGAAACAGGCCCTTTGGCCCAACAAGTCCACACTGACCTTCACAGCATCCCACCCAGACCCATCCTCCATACCCCACCTGATCTACACATCCCTGAACACTACAGACAACTTAGCATGGCCAATCCACCTAGCCTGCATATTTTTTGGACTGTGGGAGGAAACCCACACAGGGAGAATGTGCAAACTCCACACGGACAGTTGTCTGAGGGTGGAATTGAACCTTGGTCCCTGGTACTGTCAGACAGTAGTGCTAACCACTGTGCCACCGTGTCACACCAACTGTGAACTTGTGAATTTATCCTTCACTACCACCTTGTTGAACTATCTTAAGGCAGTGCTGGTGGATCCATTGCTTTTGGGTATGGTAACCATGGCCAAACACCATTGATTTTGACAGCAGGGAAATGATGCCCATGTTAGTCATTTTCTCAAAGTTGCTTCTGAACTTGATTCACTCACTCAATGTTGCCAAAACTGTTTTTCACTCTGACCTCATTTTGAGCATTTAGGGTACAATTTAAGGTACTCCATCTTAAAGGAACTATTGCTCCTCTGCTGTTCTATTTATTTAACATTTTGATTAAAGTTATGGGCTAAACACACCTTCTTACTCTAGAATGATGTTTCCTGATTATGGATTACATATGTCATTTCTAACACTATGTATGACACTGTTATTTGTAGGGTACCTTTAACATTGAGGGTTATACCTCCTGAACCATATAGTTTTACTATAAATCGATAGATGGTAACTTTGTTTCTTTAAATAATATTTGTTTTGGTAACTCTCTGCTCTTGTTCAAAGCCATGTGATGGTATCTTTCATATCTACCTGAGAGGGCTGTTGGAACCATGTTTAAGATCATCATAAAAAAGATATCTTTGACAGTACAACATTCCTTCGTTTCTGCATTGAAAGTCAGCCCAAATTGTTGTGCTCAAATCCAGGACAGGAGTTTGAACTCAACACTTAACTTTAGCAGGCTTACTTTATTCTATTGACTGTTCATTGTGATTTGGTTCCAAGTCAGGTTGGTATGTGGCTTGGAGGGAAACTTAGTAGTGTTTTTGTGTTTATTTTATTTGTTCCTGGGATTTGAGTCTGTCTGGCATTTATTGCCTATCTCCAATTGCCCTAAAGCAGATAGTGGTGAGCTGCCTTCTTGAACTGTTGTATGGCATAGCAATTGATTTGTTGCCCTTGTCCTTATAGATGCAATCTGCCATTGTGATGTGGGCTTTTGCCCTCAGCAGGGTATTAGTATGTGATTAGGCAATTCTTACATTAGATCCATAAATGAGAACTAAAACTGGACAAAGTATTACTGAAAGATTTAACAGACTCTTATTACAGATCGATGTACTATGTTGCAGTCACGGGCACTTCAGTGTCAAGGCTAATTCCAAACTATTCAGTTATGACTAATGTAATGCTTTCATTTGCATCTCATGCTTCAAATGGCCCCAGTTAAGATGGGGATTGAGACCTTGATATCATCAGGTCACATGTCGTGATACAGTGATGATATGATGAGCATGTCTCTTAAAATTATGCTGATATATTAAGATATAACACAGTAGGTGGTAGAGGTCATGGATTTAGAAGGTGCTGTCGACAAGCCTTGGTGAGCTACTGCAGTGCATCTTTTAGATGTACGCTGCCACCCTGCATCAATGATGGAGGCAGTGAATAATGAAGGGGTGCAAATCAAGGAGACTGCTTTGTCTTGAGATATTGTTGATAATTGCCACTTGTTGGCCCAAGTTGCATCTTGCTTTTGGTCTTCCACAGGCATGTTTACGGGAGTGCCTGACATGATCAAGGATGAAATATCACCAAAGGAGAAACTTTCTAACTAATCCTGTACCATGTTGTACCGAAATTGAGTAGTCTGCAGGGCATCAGGACATGCACAAAGATTTAGTGAACTTAAACATAGTCTGCTATTCCTTAATGTTTCTTCTATTTCAAGTATTCAATGTTACAAGTTTGACATTGTCTTTTTGGGAAGCTGTGTAAAGTTGGAAGTATTTTTGGAAACGTAGCTCTCCGAAAGCTAAATTGGAATAGCAGTTAATGCCAAACTTTCAGTCAGCTGGCATTTTGTAATATTGGAATGGGAGTTTAGTATGAAGAATAAGTTCTAAATTCTAACCATGAACTTTTTAAAACAAATATTAAGAAATAGGACATCCGGAGGGAAGGTTAAAAAAATCGTGGCGTAAAAATAACAAGAATGTTTAATGTTTACTTTAATATTGAGCTCACCCAATACTGTGCTGTCTGTTTCCTGGCTCACACCAATTTCTATGTACCCATGACTCCTGTGCTCACTGATCATCATTGACTCCCTGTTAAGCAACACTCTAACTTCAATGGTCATCCTTGTTTTCAAATCTCTCCATGGCCTCACCTCTGTATATCACTGTGACCTCTTCCTGCCGCTCAACCCTCTAAGATATCTGGGCTCCTCTAATACTTGCCTCTTGAAGAGCCCTGATTTTAAATGCTCTACCAATGGTAGTTGTGCCTTTAGCTGTCTGCCCCCTCAGCCTTCTACTTGTCTCCTTTAACACGTTCTTTAAAATCTATTACTTTAACCGATCTTCTGGCCACTTACCCCAATATCTCTTTATGTCCTTCAATGTCTAACATTGGTCTAGAAGATTTCTTTCAAGCTCCTTGGACACTTCATTATATTAACGTTCTTCTAAAATGATTGAACTGCATATATCTGGCTACAGAGAACGATCAACAGACATGGTGCTGAAATATGGGACGGCAAGCTAATTAAAGTACTCAGCTTTAAACGTGTGCTTTAATTAGCTTTCACTCATTTGCACTGCTGTAGCCTTATTCAGGCCTGCCATTCAGTCACATAGGAAGTTCATTGTCAGGTGCAAAGTCAAAAACATCTGGACCAACACTTAATACAGGCTCAGTTTGAGCCCTCATATCCTGTTTGGTTTGGTCACAGTGCTTCATGCAGAATCATAAAGCAGTGGCATTCAGCAGGGCAGCAGAGAAACAACAGAGCAACTGTTCAAGAAATTGATTTTGTGATTTTACAGAACTCGGTGCTTGAAATTCAGAGAAAATGTGTAACATAATACTTGTTTGTACAATAAGGACAGTCAGTTACACAAATGGCATTTTAAAAAGGGGGCCATAAACCACAAGGGGACAAATTAAAGGTCAGCCCCTGACCACTTTGAGTGTACGTTAAATCATATCTATTCCGCAGATCTTCCACTATGCTGTTTTCAATTGTGCTGTTGTGAAATTCAGCTTTTAGGAGTGTGGCATCTTTCTCTTAAAAAATCCTGTTAGGATTCATTCAGAGAAGTCAGCAAGAGTTTTGACATTTTGGTCTCAGCATTTCCATAGCTATTAGACTTATAAAAGACTATAAGTATTTTTCTCACATTGGGAATAAGTTTGTCCCACTGGGTCAGAATTTACCGTGGAAATATTGGAGAGGATTTGTGTGCAACTTGGACAAAAACATCAGATGATCGTGTGGTGAAATGCACGTTCCCCCCCCAACCCGCCATCTTAAATATTCAGTTCCTCTACCACTTGTTCACAGCAGCAGCAGTATGTACCATTAGAAGATGCACTGCAGCAACTTGCCAAGCCTCCTTCAACAGCATCTCCTAAACCTGCATCCGCCATCACCAGGAAAAACAAGGGACAGCAGATGGATAGGAACACTACCACCTGCAAGATCCCCTCCAAACCTAAAGGAACTCTATCACCTTACCTTCACTGTCACTAGGTCCAAAGTCTGGAGCTCTCCTCCTAACAATGTTATGTGTATCCCTACACTCCAAGGACTGTAACAGTTCAAGAAGGTGGCTCATTATCTCGCAGACAGTTATAAATAGACGATAAATGCTGGCCAACACAGTGAAGCTCACATTGAACAAACTAACACAAAAAAAACATTAGAGTCCAGATAACATTTTGGTAAATCTACATTGTACTCCTTCAAAGTCATTATCCTTCCTAAGTTGTGTGCCAAGGACTACTCACTGTACAGCCGGTATGGTCTAATGGAGGCTTTGTATAATTGAAACATCACCCTTGCCCAAAGAAAAGTAAGCCTGTGTTCTGCTGTTAGAAGCTATTTGAACACATTTCTTCACTGTGGATTCTCATGCTGCAGTGACACTTACTTTTGTACAAGATTTTGGCCAAATTTTTTGGCAAAACAATGGTGAGGCTATTGGCACTTGCTCCCCATTATTCGAGTATTAATGATGCAGCAACATTCAGATAAGGAACAGATACAGGGTTAAACATGGAAATCCAACAGTTGCTCTCGATGTTGTGTCTCCCCACGATTAGCTGGGCAAAAGCAACATCTCACTCTCTGTCTTGCCAGTGTTTTCAAAGTCCATACGGTCTAAACTCACCAGAGAAAGCTAGAGTTGAACTGAAGTTACACAACTATCTTAGCCTGGCACCATATGTGGTCCACACATATTTAATTAAGACTGGATTCAGACATAGCTGATTATCCTTTTTCCTGAAAGCTAGTAAAATCTTTACAACTGCATGAACGGTAAAGCAGCTAGCCAGCAATATAATTCCTGTGTCGGCAATAATTCCGAAAAAGAAATTGAGCCATACATTCTTGCATTGAAAGGTCAAACCAGCTGTACAGTATCAATGACAGCAAGTTATCAATTTGGGGGCCATTCACTCTCAAATCCCTAGTTTCACTTTTCCCTCAAAATATTTACTCATTTCAAACTTACTCATTCATCCAACTGTTCTTGCTGTTTGATCAAAAAGATTGAATCTGCTATTCTGCAAGGAAATAAATGGCAGGCTTTAACCTTTAACAGGCTCCAGCTGCTTTGAGACGAGTGTGTTTATGAATATGTACAGCAGCGGTTCATTGACTCTCGCACTGAGATTTTTCAAATTTAGTTTACATAATGTACCACCGAACCACTTAGCAGCCCTGAACAACTGAAAGCCATTGCCAAAGGGAATAACTGAGAGCAGAGTTTAACTGTCTCAGAATGTCTCCACATTGTATGATTCTTCAATGTATGAACTAGAAGCCAAAGGATGCGGCTGAATTTTAGCTTAGCAACCATTGCCCACACAAGGGTAATATTTAATGAACAACATTAGCCCCATTTAGTCCAAGGTTGACGAATGGATATCCACTAGGCCATGCACACAAGGTCATGTTAATTGTCGATCAGCACCCTCACCTCCCAATCAGAAGGTTGGAGGTTCAAATCTCACATCAGAAACTTGAGCATTAAAGTCGAGACTGATACAGTATTGAAGGAGTGTTTTGCTATTACAGCTGCCATCTTGCAGATGAAATCTAGTACCTTGTCAGTGGATGGAAAAGAACCTCATGATTCTCTGGCCAATATTTATTCCAAACTAATTTTTCTTAAAAATACAGCTTATCCATCCCAAATCATTGTTACTGTCTGTGTGCAAATTGGTCGCTATTTGCCCCAGTTCCCACAACAACGACACTCCAAAAGTATTTCATTAGCTGCAAAACACTAAAGTGTATTCTGAAGTTGCCAGGGGTGCTACAAAAAGTAGGTATTTTTGAATAAACACATTTGTATTTTGTATAAGCAAATATTTATTTTGAATAAACAACATAAATAATAAACATTACTTCTTCACCTCCAGAGATTGCAACAGTAATTGTATGTCAAAAAGCATCTTGTCTGTTCATAGTATTCTGTCACTCAAAAAACCTACACTGTAGTTACAAGAATATTTTGAAAATAAATTTAGAAACTAATTGTTGAGCCTTTCAACCTCAGAACAGCCATGTTCTAGTGACCAGTCATAAATATATTGTACTTCAAGGCCTATTTCTTCCTAGTCTTTTATTTAAAACACAGCTAGAAATATTGTCAAATGATTTAAATTGAAAGAGAAGCCGCACCAGATTTTAGAAGTATTTGATATTTAAAGCCTACTTAAATCTGTTTTTGGAGTCTTTCCAGACGTTTGCAGTATAATAATACCAAAGGTTTATTTTCCTTTTTCTTAAAAGTCAATATGTCTCTGAGAATTGATGGTTCAATCTTAGTTGCTTCAATCCTTCTTTGTTTTTTATTGGCGAATGTTGAAATTTATGGATTTCAAATAAGCAACCAATGCAGTTGCAATGTCTGCTGTTTCTCAATGCCACATTTGAATTTTAATGTCTGTTTGCTGTAAGGGGATCCTGTACCATTGACATATCATGCATTGGATGCTCTAGTGATTCTGCAGCAATCTAATACTGTAACAATCTCCATTACAGTTTGTGTCCGATATTGCTCACAGCACCTTCTCTGCATTAATGGCCAAATCAAACAAACTGCTTATAATGTCCTTTTTCTGTTACAGTTATTTTTGTAAAACTCCCAATGCAGAGTGGAAGATAGAACCGCTGTGTACAAATAAAAGTCTATATTTAACTTACAATGTTATGCTTTGAGTGACCGTATGTACTCATGTGAAAGTTGAGTTTCTGAGACCGTATGTTTAGCCAGGTTTTTAGGGGATTGACTTTTACATGAGCATTATTTTGGAGGGGTAGCAATCCACCCTCTCCCATCTCTTTGCTTTCATAGAGTTGCCAAGTCATAGACTGTTCCTGACAACCCAAACCCAAAACCAGTGCAAATATTTTTAACATTGAATTTTTATTTATAAAATAATAACCTTAGTGGAGATAAACATTCAGTGCCTAAACCTGGTACAGCATCTAGGGCTGGATTTGAAATTTGTGAGGCCTCATTTCTTACTCAGGGCAAATATTCAATTAGATCTGCAAGAAGCTGAGGGTCCATTTTATTTCTTATTTACCCATTTTACAACTTTACTTTCCACGTGTAACTATGCAATAGATTTTTCTCTGTTTGCATGTGTATTTTTAGGCATCTACCTCAGCTACGTAGAAAGTTTTCTCCAATCCCTAACATTCTTTTCCCATATCTTGAATTTTCTCAACTATTTGTCTGCTCTGCAGTCTCATCAAATTTAAGAGTGAACTGGGGGCTGTGCATCTGTTGTATGTTTTTAATACCATGGTAGCATTTTAGAGAACAGGATTGATGAGAATGCATCATGTACCAATGAGGTTGTAGCCTTGGCATCATGTGATGTTGTGCTCAGACTCGAGGAGGGGACCAGTCACTTTCAGTGCGTGCTATCCTATGACTCCGTCAATGAATAGTTTTTCACCTGGACAAGTTTGACTTTAGCAATGAGTGCATGACATTTTAAAGAGATTTCTTTGGTTTAAAGCCAGGGTTGACTTGCATGAGATCGAGCATTACTTGAGTATTTACAATTAGAACTTTTAACTCAAATCTCTCTGGCAACTCTTTGTTAGGAGGGCATTGTCTGAATTTTAAAATTTTCATCAACCTTTCAAACCTCTCGATGGTTGTGCCTATTCCCTATCTCTCTATTTTTACAGTCTTTTGAGATCTCTGTACTCCTCCAATTCTGGTTACTTACACATTCGCAATTTTAATTGCTCCATCATTGACAGTCATGTCTTCAGCTAACTTGGGCTCGGTGCTCTGAAATTCCCTTTTAAACCTCTCCATTCATTATCCCTCTCTACACCTTTAAGGTGCTCTTTGTTGACTTACTTCATCGACTTGTTCTTGTTCACCTAACCTGATATTATCTCTTGTGATTTGGTTGGCATTTTTAGTTCCTATCACAGATTGCACAGTATGGAGCTGGAAGAATACAGCAGGCCAGGCAGCATCAGAGGAGCAGGAAAGCTGATGTTTCAGGTCAGGACCCTTCTTCAGAAATAGGGGAGGGGGAAGGGAGCTCAGAAATAAATAGAGAGAGGAGGGGTGAGGCTGGGGAAGGTGGGTGGCATGGTGATAGGTGAGTGCAGGTAAGGAGTGGTGGGGATTGGTTAGTGGGATGGGTGTGGTGGATAGGTGAGAGAGAAGATGGACAGGTTGTGTCAGGCCAAGGAGGCGGGGATGAGAGGGAGGTTTGGTCATGGGATGAGGCCAGGGTTGGGGAGATTTTGAAGTGAGAGCAGGCCGGTGAGGCTGCAGGAGTGAGAGCGGGCCAGTGAGGCAGTGGGAGTGAGAGCGGGGTGGTGAGGCAGTGGGAGTGAGGCAGCGGGAGTGAGAGCAGGCCGGTGAGGCAGCAGGAGTGAGAGTGGGGTGGTGAGGCAGCGGGAGTGAGAGTGGGGTGGTGAGGCAGTGGGAGTGAGAGCGGGCCAGTGAGGCTGCGGGAGTGAGAGTAGGCCGGTGAGGCAGCGGGAGTGAGAGCGGGGTGGTGAGGCAGCGGGAGTGA
>NC_063334.1:29049204-29055579 GCF_021869965.1 Rhincodon typus
GAGGCAGCGGGAGTGAGAGCGAGGTGGTGAGGCAGCGGGAGTGAGAGCGAGGTGGTGAGGCAGCGGGAGTGAGAGCGAGGTGGTGAGGCAGCGGGAGTGAGAGTGGGCCGGTGAGGCAGCGGGAGTGTGAGCAGGGTGGTGAGGCAGCGGGAGTGGGAGTGGGCGTGGGGTGGTGAGGCAGCGGGAGTGGGAGTGGGAGTGGGGTGGTGAGGCAGCGGGAGTGGGAGTGGGGTAGTGAGGTAGTGGGAGTGAGATTGGGCCGGTGAAGCGGTGAGGGTGTCCTCGGGATTGGAGACTCCCCTGCACCATTGTGGAGATGGGACTTGGGACTCTGAGATCTGGACTTCCTTTTCTTGCTACTTCTTTGGCTGCCAAATCTCTTAATTCTGGTTTTTGTAGCCAAGTGGGCGCCAGCAAATGGTGACTTTGTGCACTTTTCACTGTACTTATGTATTCCTATCATTAGTACATGTGACAAACAAATAAATTTAAATCGAAACATGGCCAAGGTGCCCAACCAGGTGGTGCAACGCCAGACTGAAGGTGGCATGGAAAGTCGTCCTAACAACTGTAAACAGCTCAACAAAGTGAGCAGCCAACAAACTGAAAAGGAGCCTTTGAAAGATACCAAGCCTTTCCTACGACAACCTCATATACCACATCGGTGATGTAAGACAAGCAGAGATTTTACAAGCATTGACGTTATATGTCCCCAAAAGGCAGGTTGACACACCCTGAAGGCCAAAATTCGTTCAGGAGCATCCTAAAAGACATGGACCCAAACAAGTGGTGATCCATGGTGCAACCTATAAAGGACCATTGAGTCTATGCAGTGCCATAATCATACTGCAGTGCAAAAGTGCACATTTAGCTTAGATTCCTGAAATCCTCTACTGCATTGATACTGATGGCCCAGCAATGACAGGACTGCTAGTATGCACAGATCTCAGCATTGTAATCATTCATGACATTCAAGCCCACCCATGGCGTTAAAAATAGAAGACCCATAGGACTTTCCACCTCACAGACAGAGGAGAGTGAAACAGATACACCTCCAGCGAGCAGGTAGAGAACTACCACAATTACACACTGGTCAGCGAGTACGAAACAGAAATCCAGTCACAAATACCTGGGTACCAGCAGAGATTTTGAAGATATCCATCCGGCCTGGATCCTATGAAGTCATTACTGACGATAGTGTGACAATGCAAAGGAACAGAATCCATCTCAGAGCAATGTAAATTATACCACAGACTGAGGAAGAAAGCTCTGATGCAATGATTGTGTGATGATGCTGAACAACAGCAACCTTTGGCAAGAAAACCAAGTTGTCAGACAAGAGGAAACAAAGCTAACACATACCTTTCCAGATGGATTATGATCACCAAATCAGGGCTAGTTGCAAAACTTCCAAAGCATTATCAATGTTTGACGTATTAATCTTGTAGACTCTATTTTCACATGTCAGTATAATTGTTGAATTGACAACACATACCTATGCACAATAGTGTATCTGTTTCGGATTTCTTTTCTTTGGAAAATGGGGAATATTGTATTATCTCTCCAGCAGGGACACACCGTATCGTAATTGTGACCTAATTGTACGAAGTTCTCAAACTCTATCTTACTGAACTCTGTCCTTTTGGAACATGACACGCTGAGGGAAGTGTATTGCAGTACATCCACTTCGTTAAGTTAAGCCCAGGCACACACATGCCTGTGATTGTAGTGTACATGTATCAATACCAGGTTCTGTAATAAAAATTCATTGAATTCTTCAGTATAGACTCCCAGCCACATCCATGTTCTGTGCATGGCGATCGGCATCAGCATGCTGATCATATTGATTTCTGGTTCCATAAGTCATTGATGTCTATAGGCCTTGGAGGACTGTGCAGGCAGTAAGAAATTTACAGGGAGCATGGCCCACATCTTACATTTACGTTATGGAAACTAACATGAGTATCATGGTAAGTTAGTTACAGATTATCAGTATATTATGCTGTTACTGTCATATCATTGCAGTGCAGGAAGGTGGTGGAATTGAACATTAAGGAGGAAGGGTCAGCATGGCTTTGTGAAAGGGAAATTGTATTTAGCCAATTTATTTGAATTATTTAAAGCAGTAACATGTGCTGTGAATAAAGGGGAGCGTGTTGATGTACTGTACTTGGAATTCCTGAAAGCATTTGACAAAATTACATATAAAACTTTATTGTGCAAAATAGGAACAAATGATGTGGGGGCTAACAAACCAGCATGGATAGAAGATCGGCTAGCTGGTAGAAATCAGAGGTTATGCACAAATGGGTCTTTTTTCAGACTGACAGGATGCACCAAGAGGGGTGTAGCAGGGTCTGTGCCAGGTCCTGAACTGCTTATAAATTATTTCAATGACTTAGATGAAGGGATTGGTGGCTAATTTGCTAGATGAAACAAAGATTGGTAATAAAATATCTTCTGAAGATGACTGAACAAGTATGTAGAACAATTTGGATAAGTTGAGTGAGTGGACAAAAATCTGGCAGATGGAGTATGATGTGAGAAAATATGAAGTTGTTCACTTTGGTAGGAAGAATGAAAAAAAGCAGGCTACTATTTAAATAATGACCAATTGCAGAATTCCAAGGTGCAGAGGAATCTAGGTGTTGTAGTGCATGAGTCATAAAAAGTATGCAGGTAGGATTGGCACGGTAGCTCAGTGGTTAGCGCTGCTGCCTCACCTTGGTTCGATTCCACCCTCAGAATGTCTGTGTGGAGTTTGCGCAGTCTCCTCATGTCTGCGTGGGATTCCTCTGGGTACTCCGGTTTTCTTCCCACACTCCAAAGATGTGCAGGTTAGGTGGATTGCCCATGTTAAATTGCCTGTAGTGTCCAGGGATGTACAGGCTAGGTGGATTAGCCATGTGAAATATGGGGGGTGGTCTGGGTTGTATGCTCTTCAGAGGGTCAGTGTGAATTCATTGGGCTAAATGGCCTGCTTCCACAACGTAAAGGTTCTATGTATGACAGTACAGAGTTGTTGCTCTACATCTACATCAGGCAGGACAAGCTGAACATGATGCTGCTGGTCTATATATCAAAGTACATATATACAAATTAGAGCAGAGGTAGGCGATTGGAACCTTCAAGCCTGCCCTCCTATTCAATAAAATCATGATTTAGCAATTGGTACATATTATGTATAATTTAAGAAGCTTGATGGAGTGCCGTCCTTTATTATGAGAGGAATTGAATGCAAATGTAAGGATGTTATGCTTCACTCATACAGAGCACTTGTGGGATAATCTCTCGAATACAGTGTGCAGTGTTGACTGCCTCATTTATAGAATGATGTAAATATGTTGGAGATAGTTCAAAGGCTTGGTACCTGGAATGATTGAATTGCCTTAAGAAAGATTGTACAGGCAGGATTTGTTTCACTGGAGTTTAGAAGAGTGTGGAAGAGAATTTGTTTGAAGTTTATAAGGTCCTGAATGGGCAAGTAGGGATGTGGAAGGAACGTTTACACATAGGGTGAGTCCAGAACAAGGGACACTGTTTTAAAATTTTTTTGGAACTCTCTGCATGAGTAGGTAGTGGAGATAGGGGGAGAGGATGGCTTAGTGGTATTATTGCTGGACCGTTAATCCAGAGAACCAGGCAATGTTCTGGGGACCCGGGTTTGAATTCTGCCACAGCAGATGGTGGAATTTGAATTCAATAGAAAAGAAAACTGTAATTAAGAGTCTAATGATGACCATCAATCCATTGTCAATTCTCAAAAAAAAACCCATCCATTTCACTGATGTCCTTTAGGTAAGGAAACTGCCATCGTTACCTGGTTTAGCCTGCCTGTGACTCCAGACCCATGGCAAAGTGGCTGACTCTTAACTGCCCACTGGGCAATTATGGATGGGCATTAAATGCTGGCCCAGCCAGAGTTCCCATGAATGAAAATAAAGAAGGGTCATTAAATATTTTTAAAGTGGGGTTAGATAGATTTTAGTTAGGAAGGGGAATGAAAGGTTATTGGGAGTAGATGAGAATGTGCGGTTCCAAACACCAATTGCTCAGCCATGATTTTATTGAATAGGGGGGCATGCTTGAAGGTTCCAATGGCCTACCTCTGCTTTAATTTGTATGTATGTACTTTGGTATATAGACCAGCAGCATCATTATGTCCAGCTTGCCCTGCCTGATGTAGATATAGAGCAACAACTCTATTTGTGCATTCAGATTATTATGCCAGATAACTGCGACGGGTTTAGAAGAGCATGTCATTGAAAAGCTCCATTGTATTTGTGATTCAGCCATTGAATTGTTATCTGTTCCATGCTTTGGGTGACCACTCAATAATTTCACATGGGCTTCAACAGTGAGCTGAGGCCTTTTCATTTCCAGGATGGGTGGCTTGCCAAAAGCCAAAGTAAACACCCTCCTGTCTAATATAAATGGGCAATTACTGTACACTTATAACAGTGTACACTGTATAACTTATAACAGTGAACACTTCAGATCATACCTCATTGGCTGTGGAAAGTTTTGGGAGATGAAAAGTACAATACAAATGCCAAGTCTTTCTTAAAGTATTTTTAAAGAAAATATCTCTTGCATGAACTATTGCATTCTCTTATTAAAAGTAGTTTTCAATTCACCCTCTATTAGTGAGTCAAGGATTGCAGGGCATATGAAGGAAGATACAAGACTAATCAGATTAGCCATACAGTACAAGGACAGGCTCAAGGAACTGAGTGGCCTACTCAACCCTATTTCTTATGTTCTTGTGCACGTTATAATTCATGGGGCTTTGTTTAATTTAGTTTGATTCATCCCCTTCTATGATGGGCATAAAATTGTCCATGCTGATAAAATACACAAATATATGATCTTTTACAGCTCTTGTCAAAGGGATCTCAGGCTCTGTTAACTAACTTGAAGTAAAATAGCTTAGTGGTTATTAGAATTTGGAAGTGAAGAGGTGAAGGGGCATTGATGTAAAAGAATTAATAGAGAGCACAATATCTCAAACGTGTAACTCAGTTGTTATGTGTTTGACAGCAAAATTAATTGCTAGCTCTCTCCCCATTGAATCAGAAGGTTGTGAGTTCAAGTGCTACCCCAGGAATTGTACATTATATCTAGGCTGTCAATGTCGTGCAGTACTGAAGCAGTTCTGCACTGTCAGAGGTTTCTTCTTTCAGATGAGGCATCAAATTAAGGCCCCATCTGTCCTATCAGAGAGACCTTTACAATCCAAATGGCACAACTTCAAAGAAAATCAGGGGAGTTGTCCTCAGACTTTGGCTAATTCATTTCCTTCAATTAACATCTCAAAAACAAATTATCTGCTCATTACCACATTGACATTTGTGGGAGCTTGCAGTGTGCAAATTAACTGCCACACTTCTCATGTTATAACAGTGACTCCTGTTCAAAAGTATTTAAATAATTGTAAAGTGTTTTGGGACATTACGGTGCGAGAAAGATGCAACTTTTTTTGTTTCTCATAACTGCACAAGAATTCTAATTATGTTTTTTGTCAATATTTTAACATGCAAAATATAGGGCTGGAACTTACATTTTTGGCTAAGTCTGGTTTGAGCTGAGTCTTTTTGAAGGGGTTCTCATTGTGAAGCTGTACCTTACCAAACCTGCCTCAATAATTGCTTACCCTGTCTCTGTGGTGCCTTTCACATCTGATTTCCACCCCATCTTAACCATGTGCCATTCTGAGAACAGCTCACCACTCAGTGGATATTTGCCAATAAACTGGCAACAGTGCCATCTTTCAAAGTCCGTCTGTACCCCCTGTCAGTTCAGAGATGGTTCTTCGCATTTGCCAGGACATGGCAGACAAGAGGAAATTGGCACCTCGCTTTGCAGGCAGTGCCGTGGAAGTTCTTCTGGATGGGGTGGTGGTAAACCGGGATCTCCTCTTCCCCCGGGAGCAGGAATCCAGGCCACGTCACCAGGTCATGTCTGATCTGCTGGCCAGGTCAATGCAATCTCAGCTGGCTGGAGGAATGCCCAGCACTCTATGAAGTAAGTCAATGTCCTCTACCCTTCCAAGTGAAAATCGCACCATCATCTCTCTAATATCTCACACTCACTCTATCTCTGCTACTGGACCCAGCTCCCACCGAGTGTGGAAGTCCATGCTCTACTGGTCTCACTATTGCTTACAATATCTTCTATTACACTCTCACTCACTCCAACCACTGACACCACTAATCATGCATGACCTCCGTGCTGCCTACTGACCTAGTCAGGACACCTTCCCACATGCACCAAAAGTAACTCTTTCATCTCGCTTAATCCTTTGAGAAAGCTACATGACATAATGCTCAAAATAACCACATCAAAGAACTAAATGTAGAGCCGGATGAACACAGC
>NC_063334.1:29070579-29140623 GCF_021869965.1 Rhincodon typus
TATGAGGAAAGGCTGAGGGTCTTGAGGCTGTTTTCGTTAGAGAGAAGGTTAAGAGGTGACTTGATAGAGACATACAAGATGACCAGAGGATTAGATAGGGTGGACAGTGGGACCCTTTTTCCTCGGATGGTGATGGCTAGCGCGAGGGGACATAGCTTTAAATTGAGGGGTGATAGATATAGGACAGATATCAGAGGTAGGTTCTTTACTCAGAGAGTAGTAAGGGCGTGGAATGCCCTGCCTGCAACAGTAGTAGACTCGCCAACTGTAAGGGCATTTAAATGGTCATTGGATAAACATATGGATGATAATGGAATAGTGTAGGTTAGATGGGTTTCACAGGTCGGCGCAACCTTGAGGGCCGAAGGGCCTGTACTGCGCTGTAATGTTCTATGTTCTATAGAAGTTGGAGATTTTCTCTTGAAAATGTGAGAAAGTTGAGGAGATTTTGTGAAAGGGAAAATAATGAGGGACTTAGAATCAATTGCCTTACAGGGAGAATAGTCAGTAACCAAAGATAACAGGCGAAAAAACTGATGTATAATGTAATGCGTATCAAAAGAAGACTGCATTGATCTAGACCCAATCTGATGATATCATAAGCACCCGGGTGAAGAAAGGCAGAATATCTTAAGGCCTCAAAGATGTCCAAATAAGATAGGGCCTGTTGAAAGCACCTGACCATTAAGTTGCGCACAGTCAGGAAGGTGTGAGACACAGCCCTACTGAGTATACATTTCGGGAAATTTGGAGGCAGCTTGGGATTTCAGTGCAGAGGGGAAGAGGTGTTCTTTGCTTGTTTTTATGGGTCACAATTTGTAAGGATTTTGTGCAGGATGGGGGGATCAGCACCAAAGAAAAAGTGACATTGCAAGGAAACCATAAGCTCATGGGTTGGTAATACTGCTAATTTGACTATCTATTTGACTATGTATTTTACTATCAAAATGAAGATAAATAGGGGAATCATTTTACGGGTTACAAACTAAAAGACCGGTAGGAAATTTGTAAAAATCAAATTAAGAACTAAGTAAATGAAATAGACATGCCTGGCCAGGTGATATGTTGTACCTGCATAATGTGGGAACCCCATTGTGGTTCATAGTCACCACACCTGTAGCAAGTGTTGGTTGCTTAAGAGTTGATGAGCTGGAGTGGGAAAGAGTTCTGATGGGAAGGGGAAAGTTACGAGGACGCTGTGTTACAGGAGTCAGTCACACCCTTTTTATTAACTACTTCAAATTCAGCCAGTGATCAGGGACAGGAGGGTATGAGTATGACCATAAGCGAGGCAGGTAGAGGGATCTAGGAGATAGTGCTGACAGACCTCAGCACTTGAGCTGATTTAACAGGTTTGAGATTCTTGCTCCCTGTGTGGATGAGAGCGTGGGCTGTAAGGAGGATGAGCAAACTGACCATAGCACCATGGTACATGGAACCATTCAAGAGGGGTGGGGTGGGGTAAGAAAGGTAGTTGTAATTGGGGATAGTATAGTCAGGGGAATAGACACTTTTTTTTCTCTGTGGCCAGGATCGAGAGTCCCGAAGGCTGTGTTGCTTGCCTGGTACTCAGGTTCGGGATATCTCGTCTGCAGAGAAAAGGTCTGAAGGTGGATCAATACACCCTGACCAGAGGGACTACACACGAGGGTTCTGGAGGAGATAGCTGAAGGGATTGTGGAGGCATTAAGTGGTGGTCTTTCGGGAATCACTGGAGTCAGGGAGGGTGCCAGAGGACTGAAAAATGGCTAATCTGACACCCCTGTTTAGGAAGGGATGGAGACAGAAGACAGGAAATTATAGGCCGGGTAGCCTGACCTCTGTAATTGATAAGATTTTAGAGTCCATTATTAAGAATGAGACTGCAGAGGACTTAAAAGTGCCTAGTGAAACAGGGCTGAGTCAGTATGGCTTCGCAAAGGGGAGGTCATGCCTGACAAATTTGTTTGAGTTTTTTGAGATGATAGTGAGCAATTTAGACAAGGGAGAACCAGCGGACGTGATCTATTTCAATTTCCAGAAGGCCTTTGACAACGTGCTACATAGAAGGCTGCTAAATAAGAAAAGAGCACAGATAGGGGCAAGGTATTGGAATGGATAGAGGATTGGCTGACTTACAGAAGGCAGAGAGTGGGGATAAAGGGGTCTTTTTCAGGATGGAAGCCGGTGGCTAGTGGAATTCTGCCATGGTCAGTGTTGTGACCACAATTATTCATGTTGCACATTAACAATGTGGATAAAGGATCTGAGGACATTATTGCTAAGTTTTCAGATGACACAAAGATAGGTGGATGGACAGGTAGTTTTGGCGAAGTGTAGAGGTTGCAGAAGGGCTAGGAGAGTAGACAAAGAGTGTGGGCAGGAGGAATATAATGTGGGAAAACATAAGGTTATGCACTCTGGTAGGTCGAATAGAGTGGGGAGACCATTTTATAAATGGTGAAAGTCTTTGGAAATCTGAAGGAGTCCTAGATCATGATTCTCTTAAGGTAAACATACAGGTTCGGTTGTCAGTTAGGAAGGCAAATGCAGTGCTAGCGTTCATTTCAAGAGGGCTAAAACACAAGAGCCTAGATATACTGCTGAGGCTGTACAAGGGTGTGATCAGACCCCATTTTGAATATTGAGCAGTTTTGTACCCCTTATCTAAGGAAGGATGTGCTGACCTTGGGGAGGGTCCACACGACGTTTATAAGAATGATCCTGGGGATGAATGGCTTTTCATTTGAGGAGTGGTTGAGAACCGTGGGTCTGTACTGAATGGTTTTTATAAGGATGAAGGGGGGGATCTCATTGCAACTTACAGAATACTGAGAGGCCTGAATAGAATGAACATGGACAAGATGTTTCCACTAGTAAGAGAGACTAGGACCTGAGGGCATAGCCTTAGAGTGAAGGGACAACCTTTTAGAATTGAGATAAAGACAAATTTCTTCAGCCATCGGGTGGTGAATCAGTGAAACTCATTGCTGCAGAAGGCTTTGGGAGGCCAAGTCATTGAATGTATTTAAGATATGTTCTTGATTAGAAAGGGGATCAAGGGTTACAGGGAAAAGGCAGGAAAATGGGGTTGAAAAACATGATCGAATGATGGAGCAGACTCAATGGGCCGAAAGGCCTAATTCTGCTCCTGTATCTTACAGCCTAATGGGATAGATCTGTTATCCTAGATCCTCCAAATAGTCTTATTAACAACATCTCTCTTACCAACTTGTACCTGCTCGCTATAATGTAAGAAACTATATCTTATTTGAAAAATTCGCCTCTTCTCAGAATATCAAGTGGTTTTCCTCTACTCCTTTAGACCAAGTAAGCGTTATAGACCCAGACAGTTCGGGAGCATGGTGGAGCTATTTGTTTAAGCACATTGGCATCGCATACCCAAATGACAAAATCTACGGAGGAGTTGAGGTGAATTTTTTTTTTGATGCAGTGCGTTGTTATGATCTGGAAAGCACTGCCTAAAAGGGTGGTTGAAGCAGATTCCATCATAACTTTCAAACAAAGACAATTGGTTTGTTACGTAAAAATGCACACTTTGCAGGGCTATGGAGACAGAGCAGATGAGAATTTGTATTAATTATTTCCTAACTATTTCCCTTGCTACCAATTCCATCCTTCTTGCAGAAACCATCTATGGCTGAACTGGACAATTCACTACCATGGTGTCATATTTGATCCCATAATGAGCTTCCAACCACATATTGTACCATCATTCAGAATACCTATTTCCACCTGGGCAACATCATTCGGTTTTATCACTGCATCAGCTGATCTGCTGCTAAAACCTTCAGCCATGTTTCCGTTACCTCTAGATGCAACTATTCCAATGCACCCCTTGCCAGTCTTCAAACCCTCCATAACTGCTGCTGGTTCCTTAACTCATACCAGTCCTCCCTATGCTCACTGCCCTACATTGGGTTCCACTTAAAC
Organism: Rhincodon typus; assembly: GCF_021869965.1. Lineage (NCBI taxonomy): Eukaryota > Metazoa > Chordata > Chondrichthyes > Orectolobiformes > Rhincodontidae > Rhincodon > Rhincodon typus. The sequence goes on from NC_063334.1 coordinate 29,074,513, forward strand.
AATGCCTCAATTTTAAAATTCTCATGATTTGACTCTAGCCTTGGACGACTGTTGGTGTGGAGTTTGCATGTTTTCCCCGTGTCTGCGTGGCTTTCTGCCAGGTGCTCCGGTTTCTTCCCATAGTCAATCGGTGTGCAGGTTGGGTGGATTGGCTATGCTAAATGCAGGGATAAGGTGGGATGCTCTTTGGAGGTTTGATGCAGATTTCATGGGTCAAATAGCCTTTATGATTTCTATGACTAGTAGTCTAGAATGCTGGACTAATGATTTCATCCTGGTTTCAACTAAATGCATGTTCTCACCTCCCTATAGCTGTGATCGCCTGCAACCCACAACACTCTGAGATAACTGCTTTCCTCTAATTCTGATTACTTGAGCATCCTTGATTTCCCTCACTCCATCATTGACGACTGTACCTTCAACTGGCAAGGTACCAAGATCTGGAATTTCATCTATATCCATCCTCTTCCCTGCCTTGCTTTCCTCTTTTAAGACATGGCTTTAATCCTAACTCTTTAACTAAACTTTCAGTCATCTGTCCTTGTACATCTTTTTAAAGCCCAGTGTGAAATTTTGCTCCATGAAGTGCCTTGGTATGTTTAGTACTGATAAAGGTGCCACATAAATGTAAATAATTGTTAATATTTCAGATCTTTGAAAGAGGTAGTACAAGCATGATGGGCTGATTTGACCTTTATTGTTTGTAAGCCCAATTTCATGGTATGTAATGAGAGTTACAAAACTGCTTTCCTTGAGAGTGGTAAGAACGTGGAATGCATTACCACAAGAAATTGTTAATGTACATTAAAGTGAAAGCTAGATAAGTCACTTGAAGGAGCAAGGAATAGGATGTTTGGCTAATCGGGTTAGATGATGTAGCCTTGGAAGAGATTTGTCAGTGCTGTGAACACCAGCAAAGACCTGTTAAGCCAAATCGCCTGTTTCTGCATTGTAAGATTCTACGGTAAACCTGGGGCTTTGTTGTTCAGCTGCACAGCAAGTGGAAACGATCACTAATCAATCCACTGAAGGACCTCTGACCCACTGAACCCAGTGAAGAAGCCAGGAATGACTTCCACATTTTTGTAGCAAGTCATCTATATTCCTGTCAGAAACCAAACAGCTCATGTATCATCCTTTAATTGGAAGCAAGATGTCAGGCTAAAAAAGGTTTCATGAAAGTTGGACATCAATAATTATAGAATAGTCTGGGGATTTTGTTGGTAACTGTCTGATTTTTATCTGCTTTCTTAAATCATTAAAAGACCTCTTGCTGGAACTTATCCCAAATACCATTTGTAAAGTAAATAATTCGACACGTCAATGTGTCTCTCCCACGGAAAAAAAAACTGTATTTTTGTGTTGTCAGTATAATAGTTTGTGGAAAAAGATATAAGCTGTTAAGCTTTTCTCTACACAGTCATCAGGTCCGCTCACAAGAATACCAAGTTTCAGAAGCAGCAAAAAATTACGCTGCATGAGAAAAGGGGGCTGATTTGTTGGCAGGTTAACTCTGATCGGAGAGGCAATGCCATGGAGAATGCATTAGGGAACAGTTATCCCCAAGCTTTTGTTTAAACTCAAGCCAATTTACCTTTGATTGTTCAAAGCATTACCACGGCAAATGCATTAGGTAACAGTTGTCTGGCTTTTGTTTAAGTGAAAAAGGTTCAAAGCATGCACATGTTTTTTCTCTTGCAAAAGGCTGTATAAACGTATGTAGTTTGCTGCTACATATGATACAAGGCCACTACTTGAAAAGTGCCCAGTCTACCTCAGATTTTCCTGGAAGGGTAAAGTACCTCAAAATATGAGGAACAGGTGAAACTAGCCATTTCACACTGATACTTATGAAGTAGCAAAACAAATGATATTCCGCATGAATGCAATGTTGTCATCAACCCAAAGACACACTGGTAACCACACAAATGAGCATTGTGCTGTAAGAATTTCATTGTTGTAGGCCGTATGTGCCAGTGCCTGTTGGATTGTATCAAACGTCGTGTTCCTTTGACTGTTCACAACAGGCAGAATACTGGCTGCATTCAATTGAATTGCATTTGAAAAACTTACTAAATGATTGTGCTTATGCTAAGAATTACACTAACCAATTTAAGATTATCGTCGGTCTTGCAATATGAGTCAATCAATGTGTCAGCAGCTATATATATTTATACAGGGAGCGCTATCCTTTGCAGTCAGAACATAGAACTTAGAACACAGAACAGTATGGCACAAGAACAGGCCCTTCGGCTCACCATTTCTGTGCTGACTATGATGCCATTCTAAACTAATCCTATCTGGCTGCACATGGTCCATATTCCTTTATTCCCTGCCTGTTCATGTGTCTGTCTAAATGCCTCTTAAATGTTCCACCACCTCTCTTCCAAGCATGTACCACCCTTTATATAAAAAACTTCCCTCATGCATCTCTCCTCTCACCTTAAACCTATGCCCTCTAGTACTTGCCCTTTGACCCTGAGAAAGACTGTGTCTATCTACTCTATTATAATTTTATATACTTCTATCATTCGTCCCTCATCCTCTGACATTCTAGTAAAAACAATATAAGTTTGTTCACCCTTTTCTCGCGAAAACACCACCATCCAAGCATCATCCTGGTAAACCTCTTTTACAGCTTTTCCAAAGCCTCCACATGCTTCCTATAGTGTGGCGACCAGAATTGCACACAACGCTCCAAATGTTTCCTAACTAAAACTTTATACAGCTGCAACATGATTTGCTAATTTTTGTATTCAGTGCCCCTGACCGATGAAGGCAAGGACAGCATATGCCTTCTTTACCACCTTACCTACTTGTGTTGCTACTTTCAGGGAGATATGGACTTGCACCTTCTGTATATCAATGCTCCTAAGGGTCCTGCTATTTATTGTATACCTTCCTCTTGCATGTGACCTCCCAAAATGCATTACGTCACACTTGTTTGGATTAAAATCCATCTGCTATTTCTCCACTGAACATTTCAACTGATCTATATCCTGCTGTAACCTTTGACAACCATCCTCGCTATCCACAACTCTACCAATTTTCATGTCATTCTACAAACTTACAGCACTAATCAGACCACCTACATTTATAAATATTACGAACAGTAGAGGTCCCAGCACATCGAGGAAAGCCACTAGTCATAGATCTCCAGTCAAAAAAAAACCCCTCCACAACTACACTCTGTCTTCTATGACCAAGATGTGGAGGTGCTGGTGTTGGACTGGGGTGGACAAGGTCAGAAGTCACACAACACCAGGTTATAGTCCAACAGGTTTATTTGAAATCACAAGCTTTCAGAGCCTTCCTCCTTTTTCAGGTGTTAGTGAGAGAGGTAGTATCAGACCCTGAATTTATAAGTAAAAGATCAAAGGGTCACTCAACTGATGAGGATGTACTAAACAAACCTACGATGCAATTAAATCTTTAATCAGTTAGAAGGTTTTAATTGATTAATATGTATATGTAAATTCCTGAATTCCTTATCAAGTCACTGTCCTGAAAGAACTAAATGTTTTATCAGTTTAAAGAAGGGGTGACATTTTAGGTCAGACAATGTATGTTAGGTGTGAACCTTGTTTGGAATCTGTTTGTGTCTTGGTTTGGAGTCAGACTGGTTTTATTTCTAAAGTAGGAATTTATAAAACACCACATTGACTGACTGTCTATAAATTGTGTGCTTTTTGAATAAAATAGAACATATCTGCAAATACAAATTCACCCCATAGATTCACATGTGTGTGTGTGTGTGTGTTTGTTTGTGTGTTGGAGGGGTGAGGATGGGGGGATGTAGTGGTGGGGTGAAGAGAAGCATTGAGACTGTGTGTGTGTGTGTGTGTGTGTGTGTGTATGTGTGTGTGTGTGCGTGTGTGAGAAAGAGAGAGAGAGAAGACAAGATCACATGTCATCTCTTCTTTACACTGATAAGACCTTTAGTTGTCTCAGGACAGTGACTTGATAAGGAATTCAGGAATTTACATATGTGTATTAATCAATTAAAACCTTCTAACTGATTAAAGATTTCACAGCATCTTAGGTTTGTTTTATATATCCTCATCAGTAGTGTGACCCTTTGATCTTTTACTTTTAAATTCTGTGACTGATATTACCTCTCACTAACACCTAAGAAGGAACGAGCCTCCGAAAGCTTGCATTTTCAAATAAACCTGTTGGACTATAACCTGGTGTCGTGTGATTTCTGACTATGACCAAGCCAATTTTGTATCAAACTTACTAGCTCAATATAGATCTCATGTGACTTCATCTTCTGGTCCAGCCTACCGTGAGAAATAACATGCCCATGTATTGTCATCTTATTCAATGGAACAAATTCTTGAGAAATAACTATTCCCTGAAACTATTGTCCATGGCAAGTCATAACCAAAGTTGACTTGCCTGATTTGAATATGGACAAAAGCCTGGAATATCACAGCTACTTGATATATTTTCCATGATAAGGCCTGTGCCAATCCGAGACAATACCAACCAATCAATCATTTTCCTTAGTCATTAGAAATTGCAGTTCTCTTGAAATTTGGTTTTCTTGTGTTTTGTCCTGATGAGTGCAGGATGAAAAGAGTTGGCAGAATGTCTCTTTTTACAACAACACTCAAGTTCTGTACTATTAAATGAATGTTTATATTTTTCTGTGTTTGTGAATGGGATGTGAATGTCACTGGCAAGGTCTGTGTTCAGTTGTCCACCTCTAGTTACCCTTGAGATGGTATTTTGTGTGTAGCCATCCATATATTCTAAGTGTATGGCTTCTTTAAGGCTTATGTTGTATAGTGTCAACTAGGTTGGCCACCTTTGGTTCTGATATGAAATGTCTTGTAGAGTAGGCAAGTTGCTGCTTATCCCATGTCTGCAACCATTTAGAAGTTAAAAGAATAGATTTTATATCAATACAAAGACTATTAGGAGGTCCTAGCTTCCATGACCCTCCACTTACTCACTCGCATTTTATGATATCACAGTGGATGGTTCTTATTGCACTCAAATTTCTTATTTTACAGTAATTAATCATAGGAGATTCTGCTTTTTAGTTTAGCTTCCACCATGATTATAGAGCCCAGAAAAACCTTCTCCTGGCTGTTCCTTGGCAGGAAATGGACCAGTTGTTCCTGGACCTTTTTGTTATTTAACTCCTTCCACTTTTGCATGAGTTTGAGGTCAATCCATATCCTTGTCCTCAGAAGTAAGCATTCCTGTTTGTGAAATATATATACGTTTTCCAGTATTTTGTTTTCCCTATGTTGGAGTGTTGTCAGTAGCATACTTTTACCATTAAGTGCCATGCTTTTTGAACTATGTACTCATGTGCATTTTGTCAACTCAGGTTTGCTGTCTGAAAATATTGTAACACTTTTTCCCAAGTCGAACTTGAAATTCATGAAATGCTTACTGGCATAAATGGCAGCTTGTGAAAATGTTTGGTTTGGGTCACAAATTTTTCTCAGGAAAATCTTGGATTGGTCTTCTGCTTCAGACTGTTCTAACTTATTTAACACTTGTAAAGTGGTCTTTTGCTTCTTTCTGACTGTGTCCTACCAAGCTTCAGAAATTTTTCTGAAAGTGACCTATTATTTTACAAAAAAAACATTCAATTTTATTGGCTGGACACTGTTCATATCTGTGGGACTTTTTTGCTCCACAACATTGGCAAGGACGTTTAATATCTGCTGACTATCCTAACCAACATTTCGGGTTATCACTTGTCTCCATTGTGGCTGTATACCATGAGAATTGACTGAATTTCAAAAATCTGTGTGAAATTAATCTTATCTCCTAAGAATTTGGGCTATGTTATTTCTAGACCTCAGCTTCACTCATCTGAATGGCCATTTCCAGAATGATCTTCTTTAGACTGTAACAAATCTGACAAAGATTCAGCCATAATATCTATAATAATTCTATTCCTTATGAATTCCAATGTTAATTCAACATTGTTACATTGTTCCCTTTGTCTGCAGTGATAATGAAAGGTCATCTATGGATTCCCCTGTTTTCTATATTCTTCTGTTAAATCTTGTTCTCTCAAGAAATTTTTCAGTTCCAAAATTAAAATATTTTCATAGGCTTTCAGCACCACTTCACAACTTTTACTTCTAGGTGAACAGTAACTGTTATCTGCTATACTCCCAATAGTGTACAGAAGTGTATTTATCTGTTCAGCTTTTAATTTAATATCCAATTTAGAAGTTATTCTACAGCTACACAGGTGGCACAGTGGCTCAGTGGTTGGCACAGCTGGCTTACAATGCCAGGGACATGGGTTTGATTCCAGTTTTGAGTGACTGCATGTGTGGAGTATGCATGTTCTCTCCCTGTCTGTGTAGGTTTCCTCTGGATGCCCTGGTTTCCTCCTACAGTCCAAAGATGTGCAGGTGAGGTAGATTGGCCATGCTAAATTGTCCTTGGTGTTCAGGGATCTGCAGGCTAGGAGCATGAGGCAAGGGAAATGCAGTGTTACATGGATAGGCTAGAGGGATGGTTCTGGATGGGATGCTCTTTGGAGGGTCAGTGAGGGTTCAATGGGCCGAATGGCCTGCTTCCACACTGTAGGGATTCTATAATTCAAGAATTTCCTCTAGGATGTATTTTCTTTGTTCTAAATTGTTTTGCATGAGTTTCTGTCTTGGACCTGTTAGTCCAGTTTTCTTTCTAGCTGTGACTTGCACTATCTCAAAATGTTGTCGGCCATTGCCAATCAGAGCTACAATTCTTTTTTCATTCTCCTCTTTCTTTCTGAATTACTGTGCCTTTTAAAGCTTTCGCTTTATACCAAGGATTTTTAGTTTTGACCCACACAATCTCCGATGTCTGCCTGGTTGCATTCAGAATTGGGACCTCTCTCACAGACCTTGACCTCATGATACAGTTTACACCTCTAATTGTATAAGTTTTCTTTGGTACTCATTGTCCTTATAAATCAGCCTGTAGATGGAATTCACACTAAATAACAAATGGTGACATCACAGGGTTTTTAAATTTAATTTTCACACTGTAGTTTGGAGAAAGAACTGACCACTTCTGAATTAGAATTAGAATTAGGTTTTGTTGTCACATGTACTCAAGTACAGGGATACAGGTGCACAGTGAAAATGTACAATGCCGCCATTCCTGGCACCATTTAGGTAAAAAATTTTAGGTATAAGGTAGAAAAATAAGGAATAAAGTTAAAAGTTCAACATTACAGTCCTTCTTAAGTGCGTAGCCATGCTGGGCTTGCGTTCCCTACAAGGGTTTGATCTCCATCCTGGGCTCGCTGACCCCTGCACTCAACACTGCCACAGATAATGGGGGATCTCTATCACTACCGCCCTGGGCTCGCACTCCAATGCATTGGGCTCGCTCTCCTCCACGCCACACCAAAGTCAACTCCCTCCACAGCCACCGCCAGGAAGATAATGTGCCTCAGACACGCTAAATCCTTGAAGCTGCCGATCTCTCCTGCCCGGAGCTCACCTGCTCTGTCCGTTTTTACTTTTATTTTTCCTCCTCTTTCACAACTTTTTTTCTCCTTAATTTAAACTAGGGAAAAAACAGTTGTGAAAGAAGAAATAAAAAGTAAAAGCGAATGGAGCAGGTGAGCTCCAGGCAGGAGCCCGCAGGCTGCGCTGCTATTCCTTCAGCATCTGGTCACATGTAAGTCTGCTTAATGTAGAAACGCATTTTTTTCATATTTACAACTAATATTTCCATCTCAAAGTGTTTTGGAGTTGTGATTTTTTGACCGTTTAACTGCCTTTTTGTTAAAATCAGTCTCTCAGATTTTCTTAAACCCACATTTAGTGGTTAGATTGCAACAGTAAAGTAGCATTCTTCCAATAGCAGGTCATGCTTCAAGTGATTCAGGAGTAAGCTGGAGTAGGAAACCTTTATAGACTTATAACTTTAGATCACATGCTATGATATACTGATGACATCATGAGCACATCTCTTACTGGTGAACTGACATACTGACCATGAGACATAACAACAGAAAGCAATGTTGTTTCCTTTCATTTCTTAACAGTATCCACAAGTCCACACATTTCCTGATATCCCCAAAGCCACGAGTTAAAGATGCAACTGCTGGAAAAATTGTTTTATAACAATAGTATTTAATATTTGCTGTACAAGGTGTGGAGGAATTAGATTCACTTAAGCCATATTTTTATTGAATGCATTAGTTTCCACAAAGACAAAAAAGGACAGTAAAAAAAGAAAAACAGTGTGTCCAATTCATATGGTTAAGAATTTGCTGTAGATTTTGCAAAATGATTGTGAGATTGTATTTCTTCAATCTGTATTACTTTGCCAGCTCCTCAGATTACCAGTCCCTTGGAGACAGTGGACGCTTTGGTTGAAGATGAAGCTTCTTTCCTGTGTGGTGTGGACTCATATCCAGCAGCTGAGATAATCTGGACTCGTAATAACATTCCAATAAGGTGAGAACATACTGAAGTTTGAAAGAAGCACATTTTGGCTTCCTTCACTGCAAAGATTCAGAAAGAGGTCAAAACAATACAGCATATTAGAGTCACACTTTGGCCATAGAATTTTTGCCTTATATGAGACGGTACTGTGATCCAGTAGTTCATTGACAGGAGTATACACATGACTATAAGAACATCAAAGCTATGAAATAATGTAGACTCTTTGACCCCTCGATCCTGCTGTCTTATTTCACAAGATCATGGGTGATGTTTCACTCTCCTGCCCTATCTCCACATCCCTCAATTCCCTTAGTGCTCAAGAACCTAGCAGTTTTAATCTTGAATAGATTCAAGGACTGAGCATCCACAGCTCATAACGGTAGAGAATCGCGAGCAATTCAAAATCCTTTAACTGGAAAAATTGTTCCTCATCTCAGTACTAAATAACTGTGATCTTTCACCCTCCTAATTCCAGGCCCTCCTGCCATGGGGAAAAAAAACTTCTCGGCACCAAACCTGTCAAAACATCTAGATTTGTATCCATTTCAATGAGATTTCATTATTCAAGCTCTAGAGAATGTAAGTTCTGTCTATTCAATCTCTCCTCACAGGACAGTTGGTTCATTCTGGTGCGAATTATGCAATGACAAAACTATGGTGTTTTTTAAACTTCAGATTTTCAACTACATGTTCCTTTGTCTCTCTGTTTGATCCCACAGAAGGGGATGCTGATAGGTTGGGCTTGCACACCAATATCTCCCTAATAAGAAATAGGTGTGAGAAATAAAGAAGCAAAGAATGTCCAAAGCAAACAAACACTTAGAAATTGAGGAGAAAGAGGAGAACAGATAGTCATTGAGTCACTCCTCACGATCCAAAGGGAGAATCTCATGTGGCTCCAGCTTCCAATCGGCAGCTATACATAGTGAATATTGGCAGTCTATCTGACCACAGGAGATTATCCACACACTTGTAGTAACATTCCTGTAAGGTGACAACACCCAACTCCTCAGGTCACTGGATGACAGTCAAGAGTAGGAATTCTAGCCAATTTTCCTTTCTTCAATCCAGAGAAAAGAGGTTACCTCAGTGCAGGCGGGGATAAATGTTTTCATTGGAATTTTTACAGTCGAGTATTAGCAATAAATGAAGAACGCCTTTACTTTTATGATTTTGAATCTCAGTTTTTCTAAACTTTAAATTTTGTTTTTCATTATTGCTGGTTCTTAGTACTACACCAATCAGGGGCTGTTGAAGTTTTGACTCCTCATTTGTGGTGAATAAACTGAGCAGTTCTGGAGTCCCTACCATTGACCTCAGTATTCCTAACTTAAAGAAAGGGTCAATCAGCCAGGGGTCTCACCACTGATCACCATGTAGAGAACCATGCTGAAAAATGCACATGCATCTCAGCCATTGGGTGAGGACAGGTTGGGTTTAGCTTCAATGACCATCCAAGGTCAAGTAACATTCACATCTCACAAGGGCCAAGCAATGCCCACCTCCAACAAGCGAGAATCTAACCTTCTCCCCTGACATTTATCAGAATTACAAGCATCAAAATCATGCCAAACAGCATTAACCAGAACTGGAGCCTGCCTAGCCATATTTTGAATTGTATTGACTTTACTGTCACAGATACTCAAATGATAAATCACCACTTACAGTGCCATCTTAGGTAACCTAGGTACAGCTTCTTCAGTTACAGATTAGTTACAGTGTAACAATGTCACCAACACAAAGCACCATCTTAGGTACTTAGTACCTGGTTTCAATCCTTAGGCGCACAGTAGAGAAGTGAAGAAAAAAAAGTTACATTACAGCTATTAATTGTACAACTATAGGTCAGAAAGTCAGAAAAATAAATTAAAAAGACAAACATCACAGTCTCTCTCTAAAGGCTCTCCGCAGCAGACCAGCACAGGGGAACCTCATGTGGTCTAACCGCTGGCTGCTACCAAACAATGCGCTGGGCCAGTGGCCCCACTTCACACCGGGTCACTGTGTCCCCACTTCACACCGAGTCACTGACCCCACTTCACACCGAGTCACTGACCCCACTTCACACCGAGTCACTGTCCCCACTTCACTCCGGGTCACTGTGTCCCCACTTCACACCGAGTCACTGTCCTCACTTCACACTGAGTCACTGTCTCCACTTCACTCCTGGTCACTGTGTCCCCACTTCACACCGGGTCACTGGTCACTGGTGTCCCCACTTCAGAGGCTGGGAGTCAGAGGCTGGAACTGGATGTCTGATGCCGAGAGAAGGAAGGAAAGAGGGAGAAATTAAGTACTATGACCAGAAAAGCAAACCAGAGCCTGGAAATTCTACAGCAAGTAACTCACCTCTTATCTCCCCAAAGACTGTCTATAATTTCCAAGGCACAAGGCAGGAATTTCACGAAATACCCTCCCCTTGCCTGGCTGAGTGTAGCTGTGACAACACACAAGAACATCGACACCATCAGGACAAAGCATTTCCCTTTCTTGATACTCCATCCAATACCTGAAATATTCACTGCCTATGCCAGCAGCACACAGTGGCAGCAATGTGAACCATCTACAAGATGCACTGTAGCAACTCACCAGCACTCCCTTCTCGACAGCACCTTCCAAACTTGCACTCCTAACATCTAGAAGGATAAGCGCGGTAGAATCCTGGGATTGCCAGTAGCTGCAGGTTCTCTTCCAAGGCAGATTTCATCTTGACTTGAAAGTATATTGCCATTCTTTTGGTGTCTCTAAGTTAAAAATATAGAGGTCTCTAACAGCTCTGGGAGTCACAAGGACCACGGGGTTTCAAGAAAGTAGCTTAGTGCCACCTTCTTCAGGGCAACTAAAGAATGGTGATAAATATTGAGCTATCTATCAACACTCACATCCTATGAAGAAATTTTCCAAAAATCACTTGAGTGAGCAAATGAACAAAGGTTGGAGTCAATTCCTAGGATAGAAATGGAAGTGTTTATTTTGTCTGCTTGAGGGAGACATTTCTTATTTATCGAGTCATATTGCATGGAAATGGACCTTTCGGTCCATCTCGTCCACACTGACCATGTTCCCAAACTACGTTAGCTTGCTGTCTCTCCTTGGATGCTGCCTGACCTGCTGTGATCTCCAGCATTTGTTGTTTTCAGTAAAATAGTCCCACTGCCCGCACTTGGCCCAAATCCCTCCAAACCTTTCCTATTCATGTACTTATCCACATGTACTTTAAACATTATAACTGTACCTGCATCCATCACTTTTTCCGGCAGTTCATTCCACACATGAACCACTCGCTGTGTAAAAAAGTTGCTCCTCATGTCTCTTTTAAATCTTTGTCCTCTCACCTTCAAAATGTGCCCCTAGTTTTGAACTCCCCATCCCCCTCCCAAGGGAAAAGACCCTTGACATTCACCTTATCTGTGCTCCTCATGATTTTATAAACCTCTGTAAGTTCACTCTCAACCTCCTCTGCTCCAGTGAAAAAAGTCCCAGCTTTTCCAGTCTATTTTTATAGCTCAAACCCTTCATTTCTGGCAACACCCTGGTAAATCTTTTGTGAACTGTTTCCAGTTTAACAATATGCATCCTATAACAGGGTGATCATAAATGCACAGAGTACTTCAGAAGAGGCCTCACCAATGTCCTGTAAAAGCTCAACATGAAGTCCCAACTCCCCAACTCCTATGCTCAAATATCTGAGCAATGAAGGCCAGCATGCTAAATGCCTTCTTAACCACCCTGTCTATCTGTGACAGAGATTTCCAAAAGTTATGTACCCGAACCCTTAGGTGTCTGTTCTACAACACTACCCAGGGCTCTTCCATTAATTGTATAACTCCTGTATTTGTTTGTATTCCCAAAATTACCAAAATATGTGTTTTGAAAGTGCTGTGGTCTTTTACATTTCTTATAATACACAATGAAAAGAATCAAAAATGTTCTAGAAAATATTTAATATCATATTACGACAGGAATGATTATCACTTATTATGTACCTTGTCAAACAAACTCTGGGCCACATGGGGTACATGTTATATACAAAAGTAAATGTGGTTGAAACAATGTAAAACAGATTGAGAAAGAAAGTCATCAGAAACAAGAAGGTTTAAATATCAGAAAAGATTAAGTAGGCTGTGCTCATTTTCTCGAGAAAAGAAAAAGCTGAGGAGTGAATTGATAGAGGTTTTTAAGACTAAGGTACAATAGGGTTGATGTAAAGAAGGTGTTTCCACTTGTGAAGAATTAAAAACTAAAGGTCATCAATATAAGACAACCACCAATACATTCAAATAAACAATTCAAAAGAATCGTGTTTATTCAGAGAGTAGAGAGAATGTGGAACTAGATCTTGCACAGAGTAGTTGGGAAGCATAGTGGCTGAGGGCTGTGGAGGCTCAATCATTGAGCAGGTTAAAGACAGAAATCATTAAGTTTCTGGGGACCAATGACATGAAAGTATACACAGGTCATGTGGGGAAATTACATTGAAGAAATGATTAGTCACAAAGTAGAAAGGCTGGGCAGGCTCAGAGGGCCGAATGGCTTATTTCTGCTCCAATGTTCCTGTCTTCCTAAAATATAGATACATTTAAGGTGAAGCTAGCTGCTTTCAGGTGCAAAAGGAAGAACAGATGAAGTAAGGAGAGAGGAGGCTTGTGCGGTGCAGAAACAATGGTACAAATCAGTTGGGCTGAATGGCCATTTTGGTGCTATGTATTCTATGGCTGGATTGTACAGTAGGAATGCTATTGAAACAATTACCGTTTTCTGCCATTGTTCCTTTGAAATTAACTATTTCTTACATGTATTGTCAAACATGAAAATCCATAAGTTATTACCAATGATTCTATATTTCTCCACAAGCTACACTGTTGAAGCCAATTAAAAATCACTGAACTGACAAGAGATTATGTTTTAATGCTATTGTCTCTCCGTAAAAGTCTTGAAAAAGTCACACCTTGTTGAATGAAGGCTAATTGGATATTTGGTGCCATATTAAGTTCATAATCGCTCCTGAACAACCTCTCTGCTTTAAAAAATGGTACATCTCCTTCCACTTTACTGGCACAGGAAGTCAGAGCCATTGATGCCACCAGTGTGTAACTGGAACCTGAGGCTGGCATCAAAACCGATCTTCTGCACACGCTGCTGTCCCATTTCATTTGGTGATCATTCTCCCTTTTGATCCATAGCCTCCTCTTCAGGTCACCACTACACTCTCTATGGCCCACTCCCTCATTTGGTACCCTGCTCACTTCCCACCCCTTGCCACCTCCATCAAAAGCCGCACTCCCAAGGATGAAAATTAGTGTAATTCAAATGTTTTAAACAGGTTGAGAGATTTGCTTACTGTCCTGCTCCATATACTTGTCTGCCCTACTTTCTCACTCCTAGAGATGATAAACGGCATTGGAGCACAGCAAAGTGTTGGGAATAGGACAGACAAGTTTTTGGAGTGGGGCAAATCGATTAATTCATTTTAAATGTTTGCTAAAACACTATTGCTCCTATTCTCTAATGTAGATAATGTTGCTATCAGTGATATCATAGACACTTGTGACTACATAGGTGGTGAGTATGCCCCCTGCAGTTGTGGAGGCAACAACTCAGCCAGTGAAAAACAATTTTATATTTGCGAAATGGTAACATTTTCCTTTCCGGAATAAAAAGTCCATACTTTTAAAAAATGTTAAAGTTTGTTTATGACGTACCTTAATCCCATGTGTACGTCCCAATCATTTTGTCATGTTTAATTTAAAATGTAAGGATAACAAATGCATTCTACTTCCTGTTTTGCTGTCCGTGAGCATACTTCAATGTGATTAGCTGTTGAATAACATTGCTGTTTCTGAAGGCTTAGAGATCCCTTTGGCTTGGCTCTAGATTCAGCCTGGTGTCAGGAAATCCATGCCACAGAGATAATTAAATCTTTGTGGGAATCTTTTCTTTTCAGATAGCACTAAACACGGTCAATTCATCTGTGACTGAAAGATCTGGGTAAATGCAATATCTAAATAAATAGATTATGTTAAATGATGCACTTTATAGTTATTTCTGTTAAAGGGTTCATTAGTTGATAAATAAATTGCCTTGACTTTTCTTGTCATGATTTACAGACCATTTGACACACGCTACAGCACTAAAGAAAATGGCCAGATATTAACTATCCTCAGTGTTGAAGATACAGATAATGGAGTATATTGCTGCACAGCGAACAATGGTATAGGGAGCTCTGTGCAAAGCTGTGGAGCCCTGCAGGTGAAAATGAGTAAGTCTTACACTTTTCTCATTAAATTGGGTTACTTAAAACAGCTCAGTTTCCATAATACAAAGACATTCATTTATATAGCATCTTTCAAAAAGAGCATCCTGGAAATGATTTACAGTGATTGAAGTACTTTTCAAGTTAAGTTGGTTTGCAATTGTTATCAAACAGTAGTGCTACAATGGACAGTAATCTGTGTTTTACTAATATTAATTGAGGGATAAATATTGGTCCACCCACCAAGGTCAACTCCTCTAGACTTCTTTGAAGTAGCATCATAGGATTTTTTTTGTCTGTCCATTTGAGAAAGAAGGCAGGAATTCACTTTCACATATTACCGAAAGGACAGTCCCTCTGGCAGTGTGGCAATCCCTCTGGGTCTTCAACCTTGATTTTGGGCACAAGTCTCTAGAGTGGGACTTATCCACACAACCTTCTGGATCAGAGGCAAGACTGCTAGCCAGTGGTCACAGCAATAGGAAACTGCAAGGTGTACCAGATATAAACTCAATTTTTTTCCAAAAGATATGCTTCAATAATTATTCCAACTAGATTTTTTTAAGGTCTGAAGGGATTAATGTTCACGTTACATTGGCTCCACCCATCCTGCAGATGTCACAGAGTCTGTGGATGGAGACCAGGAGTTCTCCTGTAGATCTCAGAGGGAACAGTGTATCTCTACCATCTCCATAAGGTCCATGTTGTACATGACCAACTATGGTCGTGCTTGTTGCCATCATGTAATAAACCTTCTTGTTGATTCCTCTGTGAGTCATCAATAGATAGCCCCAATACAAGGGTTAGACAAAGGAGGACTGGTGACAGCAGATTCCTTTAAGCGACCTTATCCAGTACCATGTACTGACCGAGATGGCAAATACCATTCAGTACCAGGGTGGTCATTGGGGAAAGTACCACAATCTGCCCTTCGCATTTTCATGGGCTTGCCGCTCTACCACACAACATCACTAAATGTGAGGCTTAGCAATAAAATCTCACTCACCAAAACAACACTCAAGACAGCCACTCATAGTTAATCCAGGCCCTTGCTCTTTTGCTTCTTCTTGCTCTCACATTTTGCGATGATTTGATTTTGGGAAGGTAGCATCCAGGATATTAGGGCTTGCTGTAATTTCCGGTGATGCCAGTACTTGGATGAAATAGAGTTAAAAATGAGCCAGAAAGTGAATGTGTTTGAATGCTTGATTCATTGAACAGTCATGTCTGATATTTGATCAGAAATTTATTTGAAAAATTTTAATTCACTTTTTTAAAAATTAATTAAGTGTTCTGTTAACATAACAGCAGACAAGTTAAATATTCACAAAATAGTTGAGTAAAAAGTTGATCTATGACGATCTAGTTGGTTCCAGCTATTATAGATGGTTGAAAAATATGAGTTCAGGAACGAGCAAGGAATCCCATTCATCCCAAATGCAGGTGTGACTCTCAATCGAAATGGCATTGCAAGGCTTCTACATTTGAATGAGTTATCAAGTTTCACTGTCTGACTTTACGTACAAGAACAGTGAATTGGGAAAATATTGAAAGCTGCCTGGCACAAATCCTCAGAAAGACTCCATTGTTACAGTTAAAGGGGAGCAAAAGTTGGATGAATGAGTTTGTCATAAAATAGAAATATCAGGAAGAAAAGGTGGCCATTCAGCGCATCATCTATGTACTAGTTCTCTGAAAGTTCTTCCAATT
Organism: Rhincodon typus; assembly: GCF_021869965.1. Taxonomy (NCBI): domain Eukaryota; kingdom Metazoa; phylum Chordata; class Chondrichthyes; order Orectolobiformes; family Rhincodontidae; genus Rhincodon; species Rhincodon typus. The sequence goes on from NC_063334.1 coordinate 29,090,902, forward strand.
AGGCCTATTCTTAGTGCTTTATCCCCATACGTCCAAAATATTTCCTTTTCAATTATAAATCCAATTCTATTTTGAAATATGATATTGAATCTGTTTCCATCACTTTTTCAGGCAGTACATTCCAGATTAGAAATGTACAAAATCATTTCCCTCATGACATTTTCCAATCATTGTATTTCTACATTTGAGTACCAACTCTACTGCCAGTGCAAACAGTTTTACCCTTTCAACTCTATCAAGCCTCTTTATAATTCAAATACCTTTACTAAAACTCCTGCTAAGCTTTTCTGCGCTAGAACAACCCCAACTTCTCCAGTCCTTCGAGCTCCACCAATTCTTGCAAATACCCTTCCCTAAGCTGCTGAAAAAGTTTTTTTTTCACGAAGCTATGTGTATGGTGTTTTGGTTTCACTGGTGTGATATCTGCCAAAGTTCCAGTGGGCTGCTCTCTCTTTGGAGTGATGAGTTTAACCTAAGAGTCAACATATTTCAGATTAGGAGAGAGATTGAGAAGGTGGGATGTCCATGGTAACCTCAGTCCATGGGGGAATTGAACCTATACTCCTGATATTTCTCTGCATTGCAAACCAACCATCCAGCCAACTGAGCTAACAGATCCCCTTCACTGATGTATGGAGGTGGTGAACTTATTAAGGTTTTAACTTAGATCGACAAATACATTAATCTAGATCAACTGATACATCAATCATTTCTAACAATTTTGTAGTAATATTGCTCAAATGTCAATTTGTTTACTTTTTAATCCCTTCAGAACCAAAGATCACTCGACCACCTACTGATGTCAGAGTGTTGCTAGGATCAAAGGTTGTGTTACCTTGTAGTACAATGGGCAACCCAAAGCCAGCCATTTCATGGATCAAAGACGAAACTGCACTCAAAGTAAGCAAATAAATGTCCTTCGTAGACCTGAACAAGTTACTTGCAAGGACTACCTTTTCTGCCATTGACTCAGGATTGACGGACAAAAGTCTAGCTGAAGGACTGTCTTGATCAGAATCATTCATGCACTGTTCCTGTGTTACTATTCCATTTTGTATGCTGTCTGAAAACTTCCAAAATTGGAAAAATACAGTGACAATTTGAATTAAGTCACAGTCGGGATCTGGATCAACTTCAGTTGGGAAATAATTTTCCAGCGCACCATTTAAATCATTTGTTACTTAAATAGCACATTTTATGACTGGTGCATTGCAGCAGTAGTACTATTGGTGTGTGGTCATTGTTATAATATAGGAAAAGTGGCAGCCATTTTGTGCACAATGGCAGGAAAATGGTAATAATCAGATCATCTCTTTTTTAATGACGTTTATTGAGAGATAATTATTGGCTTGGATACCATGTGAACTCATCAAGGCTGCTCCGATAGCACCTTTCAAATGTATGACCACTCCCAGGTGGAAGGACAAGGGCAAGAAATACTTGGGATCACCACCACCAGCAGGTTGCCTCCAGGCCACGCACCATCATGACCTGGAACTATGTCACCGTTCCTTCACTGTCAATGGTTTAAGTCCCCGAACTCCCTTCTTGACAACACTGTGGGCGTCCCTGCATCACAAGGACTGCAGTGGTTCAAGAAGGCACCACGACCTTCTCCCAGGTAATTAGGGATGGGCAATAAATGCTGACCTAGCCAGTGATGTCCGCATCCCATGAATGAAAAATACACTTTGTGATATGCTTTGAAATAATGTCATCAGACCATTCAAGACAGCAGCCAGGGCCTTTGTTAAACGACTAAGGTGAGAGATGACACCCATGACAATAAGGTGTTCCCTCAGCAATGCACTGGGAATACTGACTTCCCACTTAACTATGGAAAGCCTCCAAATCATTGATTTTAAACTTCCAATAAAATTGTGCTTTGCAGAGCCAAACTAATAATGAAATGTATTCTGCTCATAGAAAGATCGTCCTCGAACCTCTGTCCTTGAGTCTGGCAACTTAAGAATTCGCAGTGTTCAAATTGAAGATGCAGGACAATATCGTTGTCTGGCAAGGAACAGTCTGGGCTTGGAGTATTCCAGATCAGTAACTTTGGAAGTTCAGGGTAAGACAGGTACTAAAGTTTTGAATAACTGGACTTTGAGGAAGTAGTAGCCATATGAATACGAATATATTCAACACCATTCTGACTAATCTATAAATGGAATTGATATCATTCTGCAAAAATCATCTATTAATGATTATATAAGAAATATGACTATCTTCTGTTTTAATGAAGATGTCAAACTTCTTGAAATAAATGCATTAATTCTTTGGTTAAAATGGATGGTCAAAGGAATTTTGATGCTTTTGATACTCACATGGTTCAAGCTCATTTCAACTCAAATAAGTCTAGATAATTAGTTCACAAACACACAGCTAATTACACTGAGGATAGAAGTTGTATCACAAATCAAAGACATTAACACATTGACAAGACTGTTTAAATGGTCAACGTTCGACCTTGGGAAAGAGAATGCCAGTTTTGCCTGAAATAATGACTTAATATTAAATCCCATAAAGTGCTGACGAATAAAAGATAACAGGTTTAGCACAGGCCTTAAAGCCTAAATCATCTGATTGGACTTTCTCAAACAATCAAATCCATCTGCAAAGTGATAAGCAATAAGGCCGTCACATCTATAAATTTCCAGATCAACACAGTGTTTATTTCTGCTAGTGTGAATATTTTGTTTGCATGTCAAATTATTTTCCAACACTTATTTGCTTTTCTCCCTCATTGTGCAGATTTTAATATGACAAATGCAACCGAGAGAGGTATTTTGCCAATTAAGATTGATGCATGTATGTGCCGTGAGTGGTGCTACTAATACAGTGAGAAAAACTTATTGAGAGGCTTCTTAATGGATGTTCATCTTTTCACTCAAAGTTACTTCAGTCCTCTATGGAAATATAGTCGAAAGAACTGGATGAAAGAAGCATTTTTCTCATTACTTAGGCTCCTCTCAATAAGAGGTTTCTGCTGAAGGTTGCTATAGCTTTTATAAATTGAAGGCACAGTGGTAGGGTTCCTGTCTCAGAGCTAGAGCTCTGCGTTCAACTCCCACTCCAGGACTTTATGGCCAAGGAAGGTGCATTAATTACATGGTTGAGAAGCTTGAGTATCCACCTGTAAATGCTATCAAAACATCGCAATGACAGGTGGTACAAGCAGGAGAGATTCCTGGAGCTTGGAGATATCACTAACTACAGTTCTGGAACACAACATGCATGGAAAAGTGCTTCTTGCCCAAGTTGGACTCCTTGCGAGCACTGTCATGCAGTTTCCATAATCATTGAGTTTGCTGTCCCCCGCTATGTTGATGTGCAATTTGCAAGGGAAGCCATTAACAGTTCTGGAGTCTCAATAGCTTATGCATGCCCAGATATATCTCGTTTATATTCTTGCGTATTCATTGCAGGAAATACTTTTATTAGAGAAGTCCATGTGTTCCACCTGACAGCATTTTCTCCATCATCCACCAATGTGGTGTTTCTGAAAAAGTTTACAAGCACAAAATAATTGCTCTGGGCATATATAAGATCCGGTCAAGCAGGGTAGGGATGTCCAAAACCACTTAATAGCTTAAGAATAGTTACCTGACAACCCAAACTAAATATACAATTCACAGGACAGAGACACACCATTTGGCCCAATTGCTCCATACAAGTCTTCTTTAACCTATTTCATCCAATCTTATCTGGATGTCTTTCTATTCCTTTCTCCTCATGAGTTTATCTAGTTCATCTTAAATACATCAATGTCAATCACCTCGACCACTCCCAGTGGTAACAGCTACCACATTCTCACCATTCTCTGGATGATGAAGTTTCTTCTGAATTTCCCATTGAATTTTGCAACACGTACTCTGAGACATGTCTGTGGCCCCAGCCTATTGGACCCCCACATAATTTTAAACAGCTTTATCAGGTCATCTCTCTGCCTCACTTTGACAGAGAAATAGCACTCAGTAAAGCAATTTAGGGAAGACAGATGATTTCATAATGACATGAAATATTTCATTGTTTCAATGACAAATTTAGTCCAAAGTCTTTAATGGATATTGCATTCCTTTCAAATAATGTCACATGAGCATGGTACACATTTCAATGCATTCTTAAAATTATCAATGAAAAGAAAGCATTGAGGAAATGAATACACAAAGTCGCTGAATGCACTAATCTAGTATGGAGCTGGAGGAACACAGCAGGCCAGGCCGCATCAGAGGAGCAGGAAAGTTGATGTTTCGGGTCAGGACCCTTCTTTTGAAATGTCAACTTTCCTGCTCCTCTGATGCTGCCTGGCCTGCTGTGTTCCTCCACCTCCATACTGTGTTATCTCTGACTCCAGCATCGGCAGTTCTTGCTACCTCTGAATGTACTAATCTGTTACATTGAATCTTAGGTACCTAACCGTATCTCAGTAAGTGTGTCGTATAGTCCAGTAATCAGACGGCAACCTTAATTTGGAAAGAATAAAAAATGGTCAGAAAGATGCAGCATGTTGGAACAACAACACTCAGCATTATAGATTCAAAGGAAGTAAAAGCAAAATATTGCTAATGCTTAAAATCTAAAATAAAAACAGAGAATGCTGGAGAAAATCAGCAGGACTGGCAGCATCCCTGGAGAGAGAAAACTAAAGTTAACATTTTGAGTCTAACTTCGGAACTCAGTTCCAAAGAAGAGTCACACCAGGCTCGATGTTGCCAGACCTGTTGCATTTCTCCAGCATTTTCTGTTTTATTACAGAATTGAACGATGCAGCCTGAATTTCAGGAGAACCTTCTTCACTTAAGCATTGATCAATGTGAGGCTAAGCTTCCCAATAGAATCAAGTCAGAGCCCTAAAAACATTTTTTAAAAAAAAATGGATTTTACAGTGGAGGAATATTAGAAATATTTCTGAAGGAGCAAATTAAGATAGGCCTAATGGCCTGTCTCATCTGTAATTATCCTGTGATTAAAGCTCCCATTAAAATAACCACTCTGTTATCATGTGCCATTCTTAATCTTGATATTGAGCTGACCCTTCTTACTGACTTGGCCAGCTATACCTTTAGGTTCATGTTAAAATGACTAACATGAATAACTCACAGTTCAAGTTCTCATTTTCCACTGGGTGTACTTCAACTCTCATCCATTCCTGAATATTCTAAAACTTTTGAATGGACCTGTCAGATGGTAATTTTGATCTCTTTCTCTGCAGCTGTAACACTGTATTCTGCACTCTGTTCTGCTACCCTGATACACTATCTTGTACGATCTGCCTGTATAACACGAAAAAAACAACACTTTTCACCATATTTTGGTACATCTGCCAACAATGAATCAAATTCAAACTCAAACATTAATTCTGCTTGTTGTAATCATGGCCATGTTGTACAGCAGTTCTGATATTCCTGCTACATCTTAATTCTCTACAGTCGCAGCAACATCAATCTCTGGCAGCTTATTCAAAGAACAAGAACAAAGAACAAAGAAAATTACAGCACAGGAACAGGCCCTTCGGCCCTCCAAGCCTGTGCCGATCCAGATCCTCTATCTAAACCTGTCCCTGTTTTCCAAGGATCTGTATCCCTCTGCTCCCTGCCCATTCATGTATCTGTCTAGATACATCTTAAATGACGCTATCATGCCCGCCTCCACCACCTCCGCCGGCAACATGTTCCAGGCACCCACCATCCTCTGCGTAAAAAACTTTCCACACATATCTCCCTTAAACTTTTCCCCTCTCACCTTGAAATTGTGACCCCTAGTAATTGAGTCCCCCACTCTGGGAAAAAGCTTCTTGCTATCCACCCTGTCTATACCTCTCATGATTTTGTAGACCTCAATCAGGTCCCCCCTCAACCTCCGTCTTTCTAATGTAAATAATCGTAATCTACTCAACCTCTCTTCATAGCTAGTGCCCTCCATACCAGGCAACATCCTGGTGAACCTCCTCTGCACCCTCTCCAAAGCATCCACATCCTTTTGGTAATGTGGCGACCAGAACTGTACGCAGCACTCCAAATGTGGTCGAACCAAAGTCCTGTACAACTGTAACATGACCTGCCAACTTTTGTACTCAATACCCCGTCGGATGAATGAAAGCATGCCATATGCCTTCTTGACCAAGCTATCGACCTGCGTTGCCACCTTCAGGGTACAATGGACCTGAACACCCAGATCTCTCTGTGCATCAATTTTCCCCAGGGCTTTTCCATTTACCACATGGTTTGCTCTTGAATTGGATCTTCCAAAATGCATCACCTCACATTTGCCTGGATTGAACTCCATCTGCCATTTCTCCGCCCAACTCTCCAATCTTTCTATATTCTGCTGCATTCTCCGACAGTCCCCTTCACTATCAGCTACTCCACCAATCTTAGTGTCATCTGCAAACTTGCTAATCAGACCATCTATACTTTCTTCCAGATCATTTATGTACATCACAAACAACAGTGGTCCCAACACGGATCCCTGTGGAACACCACTGGTCACAGTTCTCCATTTTGAGAAACACCCTTCCACTACAACCCTGTCTCCTGTTGCCCAGCCAGTTCTCTATCCATCTAGCTAGTGCACCCTGGACCCCATGCGACTTCACTTTTTACATCAGCCTACCATGGGGAACCTTATCAAACGCCTTACTGAAGTCCATGTATATGACATCCACAGGCCTTTCTTCATCTATCAACTTTGTCACTTCCTCAAATAATTCTATCAAGTTGGTAAGACATGACCTTCCCTGCACAAAACCATGCTGCCTATCACTAATAAGTCCATTTTCTTCCAAATGTAAATAGATCCTATCCCTCAGTATCTTCTCCAGCAGCTTCCCCACCACTGACGTCAGGCTCACCAGTCTATAATTACCTGGATTATCCTTGCTACCCTTCTTAAACAAGGGGACAACATTAGCAATTTTCCAGTCCTCCGGGACCTCACCCGTGCTCAAGGATGCTGCAAAGATACCTGTTAAGGCCCCAGCTATTTCCTCTCTCGCTTCCTTCAGAAACCTGGGATAGATTCCATCCGGACCTGGGGACTTGTCCACCCTAATGCCTTTTAGAATACCCAACACTTCCCCCCTCCTTATGCCGACTTGACCTAGAGTACTCAAACATCTATCCCTAACCTCAACATCTGTCATGTCCCTCTCCTCAGTAAATACCGACGCAAAGTACTCATTAAGAATCTCACTCATTTTCTCTGACTCCTCGCATAACTTCCCTCCTTTGTCCTTGAGTGGGCCAACCCTTTCTCTAGTTACCCTCTTGCTCCTTATGTACGAATAAAAGGCTTTGGGATTTTCCTTAACCCTGTTTGCTAAAGATATTTCATGACCCCTTTTAGCCCTCTTAATTCTTCGTTTCAGATTGGTCCTACTTTCCCGATATTCTTCTAAAGCTTCGTCTGTTTTCAGTCGCCTAGACCTTATGTATGCTTCCTTTTTCCTCTTTGCTAGTCTCACAATTTCACCTGTCATCCATCGTTCCCTAACCTTGCCCTTTCTATCCCTCATTTTCACAGGGACATGTCTGCCCTGCACTGTAATCAACCTCTCTTTAAAAGTCTCCCACATATCAAATGTGGATTTACCCTCAAACAGCTGCTCCCAATCCACATTCCCCAGCTCCTGCCGAATTTTGCTATGGTTGGCCTTCCCCCAATTCAGCACTCTTCCTTTAGGGCCACTCTCGTCTTTGTCCATGAGTATTCTAAAACTTACGGAATTGTGATCACTATTCCCAAAGTAATCCCCTACTGAAACTTCAACCACCAGGCCAAGCTCATTCCCCAGCACCAGGTCCAGTATGGCCCCTTCCCGAGTTGGACTGTTTACATACTGCTCTATAAAACCCTCCTGGATGCTCCTTACAAATTCTGCTCCATCTAAACCCCTAACACTAAGTGAATCCCAGTCAATGTTGGGAAAATTAAAATCTCCCATCACCACCAACCTGTTGCTCCTACATCATTCCATAATCTGTCTACATATTTGTACCTCTATCACACGCTCGCTGTTGGGAGGCTTGTAACACAGCCCCAACATTGTTACAGCACCCTTCCTATTTCTGAGCTCTGCCCATGTTGCCTCACTGCTCGAGTCCTCCATAGTTCCCTCCTTCAGCACAGCTGTGATATCCTCTTTGACCAGTAATGCAATTCCTCCACCCCTTTTACCTCCCTCTCTATCCCGCCTGAAGCATCTATATCCTGGGATATTTAGTTCCCAATCTTGCCCTTCCCTCAACCAAGTCTCAGTAATAGCAATCACATCATACTCCCAGGTACTAATCCAAGCCCTAAGTTCATCTGCCTTACCTACTACACTTCTCGCATTAAAGCAAATGCACCTCAGACCACCTGTCCCTTTGCGTTCATCATCTGCTCTCCTCCTCCTCTTCCCCTTAGTCACACTGACTTCATTATCTAGTTCCTTACAGGCTTTAGTTACTACCTCCTTACTGTCCACTAACCTCCTCATTTGGTTCCCATCCCCCTGCCACATTAGTTTAAACCCTCCCCAACAGCATTAGCAAAAGCAGCCCCTAGGACATTGGTTCCAGTCCTGCCCAGGTGTAGACCATCCGATTCGTAATAGTCCCACCTCCCCCAGAACCGGTCCCAATGTCCCAAAAATCTGAACCCCTCCCTCCTGCACCATCTCTCAAGCCACTCGTTTATCCTGCCTATTCTTTCATTTCTACTCTGACTAGCATGTGGCACTGGTAGCAATCCTGAGATTACTACCTCTGATGTCCTACTTTTTTAACTTGGCCCCTAATTCCCTAAATTCTGCTTGTAGGACCTCATCCTGTTTTTTACCTATAGCATTGGTGCCTATATGCACCACGACAGCTGGCTGTTCACCCTCCCCCTTCAAAATGTCCTGCACTTGATCTGAGACATCCCTGACCCGTGCACCTGGGAGGCGACATACCATTCCGGAGTCTTGTTTTCGACCACAGAACTGCCTATCTAGTCCGCTTACAATCGAATCCCCTATGACTATAGCCCTTCCACTCTTTTTCCCACCCTTCTGTACAGCAGAGCCAGCCATGGTGCCATGAACCTGGCTACTGCTGCCTTCCCCTGGTGAGCCATCTCCCCCAACAGTATCCAAAACGGTATACCTGTCCTGGAGGGAGATGACCGCGGGGGACACCTGCACTGCCTTCTTGCATTTTTTCTGCCTTTTGATCACCCATTCCCTTTCTCCCTCAGCGATCCTAATCTGCGGTGTGACCAATTTGCTGAACGTGCTATCCACGACTTCCTCAGCATCGCGGATGCTCCAAAGTGAGTCCATCCGCAGGTCCAGAGCCGTCATGCAGTCTAACAAGAGCTGCAGCTGGACACCCTTCCTGCACGTGTAGGAGTCAGGGACATCAGCCGTGTCCCTGAGCTCCCACATTGAGCAAGAGGAGCATAAGACAGGTCTGGGATCTCCTGCCATTTTTACTCTTAAGCTTAACTTAGTCCTACTATAATATCAAATACTAGATAAATGAAATGAAAAAAATTTGTACCAAATCACTCTACTTACCAGCACACGATAAAAAAAAGAAAAAGAAAAACACTTACCTTATCAACACACCAGAGTCTTCTTTTTTGGTCAGAGGAGGAAGGCAGGTGGGAGACACTGCATGTGTAGTGTCTCGGGTTTAGCCATTGCCCAAATATATCAGTTCACTCACTTTCCCAGAGCGCAATTCGACTGCTCCCACTCAGCTCCGCTATTCCCAAAGCTTTCACCATTGACAGTTACAAAATCACCCTGATAGTGTCTTGTTGCTCACATTTGCAACTGGGGATGCATATGCCTCACGTTGGATAACTGGTACAAGTGGAAGATTTTATTTTCAAAGGAAATTGAAACAACAGACTCACTGTGAGGAACTTTAACCATGATACAGTTGTGGTTTGGGGTCAGACAGAGGTTAAAATTTTAATACGCTGAAACCAGAATCTGATCTACATTCAGTTATAAAGGAGGTGGTCCAGGATGTGTATCCAACCAACTATTTGTCTGCACATTCATCCCTGCTCCTCAGGCTTCGTGCTCCCTATATCTTAGGCATCCGCACTTCCAGGGTAGGAAAAGCTGCACACTGCTTTGAAGTACAATGTAGTGCAGTGGTAATGCTACCAAACTAGTAATCCAGACACCCAAGTTAATGCTTTGAAAACACTGGCTCAAATCCCACCACAACCACCGGGGAATTTTAATTAATTACTAAATCTGGAATATAAAGCTAGAGTCAGTAATATTGACCATAATAACAATTGTCAGTTCTAGTGAAAATTCATCTGGTTCACTAAAGTCCTTCAGGGAGAGAAATGTGCCATCCTTATATAGTGTTGCCTGTATGTGACTCCAGACCCACAACAATTGATTAACTCTAAACTAACCTCTGAAATGGCCAAGAAAACTGTTCAATTCAAAGGTAATTAAGTTTAGGAAACTTGCCAGCAACATCTACATCCTGTGAAAGAATAAAATTAAAATACCACTTTGGGTGGCGCAGTGGCTCAGTGGTTAGCACTGCTGCCTCTCAGCAGCAGGGATCTGGGTTCAATTCCTGACTTGGGTGACTGTCTGTGAAGTTTACATGTTCTCCTCATGTCAGTGTGGGTTCCTTCTGGGTGCTCTGGTTTCCTTCTACAGTCCAAAGATGTGCAAGTTAGGTGGATTGGCCATGCTAAATTGCCCCATAGTGTCCAGGGATGTGCAGATGAGATGGGTTAGCCATGGTAAACACAGAGATTGGGTGGGATGCTCTTTGGAGGGTCAGTGCAGACTTGATGGACCCAATGGCCTCTTTCTTCACTGTAGTGATCCTATGAAGTAATTGAGCTTTCAAAAATGTCATATCCAGCTCAGAATTATTCTCACAACTACAAAAATTGTTTATATAAAATTTTACATGCCCACATTTATGTTTCTCCTTCTTGCCCCTGACCTACAGCAAAATTTTAATTTTATCTTTGGTTTCAAATCCCTCTATGGTCTCATCCCTCTTTATTTCTCACCACTCTCTATTGTAATCCCAAATTACAACAGTCAGCCAATGATCTTAAAAAAAATTGTTAATAGCCATTCTGGCATGAGCTACATAGAGCAAAATGCAAGGGGTTATTTCTCGATTTTGTTCCCTGTAATACAATAGTGAGGAGAACATTCAATTTGTGTAAAGTGCATTTGGTACGTCCTGAGGAGATGAGAGGCATTATCTAAATGAAAGTCATGTTTTTAATTGAAACATATAAACTCAAACTGTATTCAGAAACAAATACATAAGATTACTAGCCCGTAGTCATTTTCTATCAGGAAAAAAAACAGAAGCTGCTGGAAAATCTCAGCAGGTCTGGCAGTACCTGTGAAGAAAAAATCAAAACTGAGGAAGGGTCACCGGACCTGAAACGTTAGCTCTGATTTTTTCTTCACAGATGCTGCCAGACCTGCTGAGCTTTTCCAGCAACTTCTATTTTGTTCCTGATTTACAGCATCCGTAGTTCTTTTGGTTTTTAGTCATTTTCTTTCATTCTTTGATGGAGGACAGACATTGCTGGTTAGGCCAGTATTTGCTACCTATTCCTAGTTGCCCCTGAACTAAGTTATTTCAGAGGGCAGTTAAAAATCAAGTACATTGCCGTGGATCTAGAATAGGCCAGACTAGATAAGTATTGCAGATTTCTGTCACTAAAGGACATTAGTGAATCAGGTGGATTTTCCCATCATTGAGATTAACTTTCAATCATAAATTTCATTAATTGCATTTAATTTTCACCAGTGGTGTGGATGAGATTTGAATCAATGCACGCAAGGCACTATCCTGGTTTCTCTAGATTAATAGTACAGCAAAGTTACCACTGCCATCACCTTCCCTAGAGAGCAAAACATTCAGCCTGAAAATCTGTCGTCAGTTCTGAAGAATAAAATTCCAGCTCTTAATTATGTCCAAAATCAGTTTAGCCTAAAACCCAAAAAAACCCAACCCTTACTTCAAACGTTTTCCTGTGATGCACCTTTGAAATTGGAGGAATAAAAAATCTAACTTCTTGTTTTCAACAGCTGAAACCTTCAGGATAGAGCCCTTCAAATTATGTGCACCATCACATTTCCATTACTGTCTGGGAAATCAGCCTTTTTAATCTCTGCTATACATCTAATCCCTGACCATCATCTCTCAACCCTTTATCTCTGTGGAAATTATGGTTAAAATAATTCCAATGTGAAGTCATTTCTCAAACTCAATTCATGACATAGTTGAACAGCAGAGCAAGCCATTGACCATGGGATTTACAGTCAGATGGAAAGGATGAGGGGAGTACAGATCATAGAATCCCAACAATTTAGAAAGAGGCCATTCAGCCCATCAAGTCCACACTGCTCCTCTGAAGAGTAGCCCATCCAGACCCACTACCCTACCTGATCACTCTGCATTTCCCATGGCTAATCCACCGAGCCTGCACATTCCTGGAGACTACAGAGCACTTTAGCGTGGCTAATCCATCTAACCTGCATCTCTTTGGTCTGTGGGAGGAAACCGGAGCACTCGGCAGAAACCCACACAAACGCAGGGAGAATATGCAAACACCACACAGTCACCCGAGGGTGGAATCAAACCCGAGTCCCTGGCGCTGTAAGGTAGCAGTGCTAACCACTGTGCCCACATTCTACCCATCTAGATAAGAGGGGAAAAACCTAGAACTACTTATATATCATTCGTAACAACCAGATTGCCTCATAAAATTGATCAGTTGGCTGATAGCCTACTGGGACGTTATCAGTAGTCAGGCACAACTATGGATATACAGGAATGTCCCCCTACAACAATGATCGCTGGGTAAAGTAGGAAATCAGGCTTGAGAGGTGGAACATGGAGGGGCTGAATGGCTCCTTGTCTGTCATCTGTGACTCAATCGGTAGGATGTTTGTCGCTGAACCTCAAGATCCTAGGTTCAAGTCTCAGAGCTTGAGCATCGAAATTAGAGCTGACGGTCCAGTACAGTTGTGAAGGAATGCTATCGTTTGGATGAAACATTAAAATGAGACCCCATCTGCTTCCTTGACTGAATGTAAGCAATGCCATGAAACTGTTCCAAGGAATTGCTGGGAAGACATTCCTAGTGTCCTAGACAATATTTATTCCTAAGTCACTTTGTTAAAAAACAGATATTATCTGGCCATTATCACATTGAAAATTGTGGGAATTTGCTGAGCTCAACATGGCTGCCATGTTTCCTACATTTCAACAGTGACCACCCTTCATTGTAGGTCATTGGCTGTATGGCACTTTGAGATATCAAGTCATCATGAGACGTTCTATGTATGTGCTAACCTTCCTTCTCTCTTTGACGGGTCTGGGAATTTTTTTGTGTGGTGGGGAATGAAGGAAACATTCCCATTCGTTCTGGCCCACAAGTAGTGCTGGCAAAGGCACTTACGTTCTGAGAATAAAAACTCAGATCTGTAGCTGCATTCTGGGTTTTCTGAGTCCCTGGATTAACCAGTTGGTGGGTGTTAAATTTAAATCAGGCTCCTAATTACACAGTCAGTGCCCGATTTAAATATGTTAATGAAGGGCCCTGCCTTTTCGAGACGTGCCACAAGCCACCCAAACCCACCTCCTGTTGTAAAAACAGCAATAGAAGCTGCTAATGGGAATGTGTTCCACAACTAAGGTTTACCGCCATGATTGGTGGGAAAGGATGGGAATATGTGGTTAATATCTCTGCCATTATTAACATGCTGTCGTTAACATTGCCTCGTGAAAGTATTCATGTGTGATTTTTCTAGCTTGACAAAGAGCTTGCTTGGCCCACATCGACTTGAAGCATCAGCGCTGACTGATTGACTGCATGCTAACTGGCAAAGGTTTTGGCATTGGCAGGGAGGGGCAACACATTGTTGCAACACTCAACATTATCAAAAGTTTCCTTAAGAACATAACATAAGAAATAGGAGCAAGAGAAGGCCATCTGGCCCATTGAGCCTGCTCTGCCATTCAATAAGATCGTGGCTGATCTTTTTGTGAACTCCTTAATTCCTTTATGGTAAGTGGAGCTGAGTCCACAAAAAAATCAGCCATGATCTTATTGAATGACAGAGCGGGCTCGACGGGCCAGATAGCCCATTCCTGCTTCTATTCCTTATGTTCTTATAACACTAAGTGCTGTTACTCTGCCAAATTCAATTTAGGCTGAGAATTATCATTGATTATGTGGGCTTCTGGATATAGAATCAATTCCGCCAACATCACATACAGAAAGGTTTTCACAACATGCTAGCAGATCCCTTATGTCACTAATCAAGATCATCAGATCCTCTCACATTCTGTACCAATCCCAAATTCTTAGTGAGCATTGAGTCTTGTAGACATTAGCAGACTCCAGTCTCCTCTCCTTAGTCCACAGTGTATATTGTAGTTAGAGATGAATATTGTTAAAATAGTACATGACAGCGTGTGATCTAATGCTCCACTTACTCACTTGCACATTGTTCCTGTGGTTTATTAACAATATTGATTCTGAAACCCGCTGTTGAATTTATGTTTTCTGCCTTCCTGGAAGCTTTCCTCATTTTAACGTGCTTCTTGTTTCTTTATGGTGATAGAAGGAAATGAAACTCAGCAGGACATCAAAGGTATCCTCAACTCCTCCGCTACAAATGTCTTGTGGAACTGGAATGTCATGTCGGGTATAGCCCTCTAAATGAATTTAGGATCTGTTTTCTCAGGACAGCCATTCAGAGAAATCCCTTATTCTTGATCTAAATCAGAATCATCCAAAAATTGGATGTTTCAAAATGAATAATAGAAGCGAAAACAGGTACTGGAGCAGAGAGAAGCCCCTCAGTGAGGAAAGTGACAGGAAACAGTGACATACCTGTCACTGTTGAATGAACACTTAATGCGTTTTACATACTTCATGCCATTAGGGAATGTTGTCTAAAGGTACAGGATGAAGCCACTCAGCCACTTGAGCCTGTTTCACCATTCAACGCATAGACATTTATGGCACAAAAGAAGACTATTCAGCCCATCATGTCTGTAACAGTCAACAAAGGCTGCACTAATCCGAGTTTCTAGCTCTTGGCCCATAGCCCTGGTGAATGTGGCAACACAAGTGAATTCATCTACTGCTTAAATGTTAGAAGCTTTTCTGACTTGCCTGTCCTTTCAGGCAGTGAGGTCCTGATTTTCATCATCTTCTGGGTGAAGAAATTATATCCTCAATTCTCACCTTAGTCTTCTACATCTTACCTTAAATCTGTCTCTCCTGGATATTGGTCCCTCTACTAACAGCAAAAGTGCCTTCCTATCCACATTATTGATGTCCCTCATAACCTTGTACACCTCTTTCTCAGAGATAGTAGGAACTGCAGATGCTGGAGAATCCGAGACAACAAGGTGCAGCCCTTTCTCAACCTTTACTACTTCAAGGGAACCTACTCCAGCCTATCCAATTTTTCTCAAAACTCAGTCCCTCCAGCCCAGTCACCCTCTTAGTGCAATCACAGCCTTCCTGTAATGAGGTGATCAGAATGGCACTCAGAACTCTAGCTGTGGCCTAACCAGTGTTTTGTACCTTTCCAGCATAACCTCCCTGCTCTTGTTTTCTAAGCCTCAGCTAATAAAGGGAAACATCCCATATGCCTTCTTAACCATTTTAACGCAAGATCTGTGTTATTAATTTGATTGGCTCCATTCCTCCACATCTTGCCCGCACAAAGTCAATCTCAATTTGAAATGTTTCAGTTGCAGTAGTTGTTTTTTTTGGGGTGTGGAAACAGTTCCAGATTTCCATGACCCTTTGGGTGAGGAAATGCAGTTTGTGTACAGCCAAGTTCTAAGGTTGAGCTCCTGCTCCCTCAACCTGGACTCCTTCTATGGGAAAAAAAATAGTTTCTTTCTGTCTACCCACTAGATTCTTTAACATTTTAATCACTTCAGTTAGCTTGCTTCCTATGGGCAAGGGCATGCAAACCCAATCTAGGGGCTCTTGTTGTGCAATGGCAGTATCTCCACCTTTGGGTTCAAATGCACAAGTGTCTCATAACTTGCCTGATTTAAAGTGTCTACAAACCTAGTCCATACAACTTGTGCTCATAATTTAACACTTTTATCCCCGGTATATCATTCTGCATTCACCACATCCCATTCAAGGTCAATATCTCCTTCCTGAGATGCAATCTGTTGAACCAGAAGCACTCCAGATATAATGCAATTTCTACGGGTTACCAGTCACGACAGTTACAAATAGATCATCAGACATTCAGGCATCAAAAACAATTTTCAACGGGAAAGTGATAAAAATTTGACCAAGAATAATTAAGGGAAAGGTTTTAATAGTAAATGCTGACACTTGCTTCAAAACCCCTCTATTACATATAAAACATACATGAGTGTATGCTCAAGGCACTGGTTTATCAGAGCTCATTCAGCCTGACTAGCAGCTTTGGAAGAACTATCCAATTAGTTCTGAGGCAGAGTCACTTGACCCAAAATGTTAACTCTGATTTCTGTCCACGGATGCTGCCAGACCTGCAGAGCTTTTCAAGCAATTTCTGTTTTTGTTTCCAATTAGCCCCATTCCTCTTCACTCCCCCATAGCCATTCCACTTTTGAAAGTTATTATTGAATCAGATTCCACTACCTTCTAAGCAGCTCATTCCACACAACAACATCTCACTGTGCAAACAAAACTACTCCTATCATCCACAACAAAAATAGAAATTGCTGGAAAAGGTCAGCAAGTCTGGCAGCATCTGTGAAGAAAAAATCAGGCTTAACATTTTGGGTCTGGTGACCCTTCCTCAGAACTATCATCTTGCTCCTATCATCTCTCTGGCTCTTTTGCCAATTAACTTAAATCTCTGCCCTCTACTTCCTAACCTCACCCCTTTGCCAGTGAAAACAGTTTCTCTTTATTTCTTCAATCAAACCCTCAATTTGAACATCCCTATTAAATCTTATCTATCTTTGCTCTAATGAGATAATTAATTCACTGATTCAAAAGATTTGTTCATTATTCAAGGTTTTCATCGTCGAAGGTGGCTAAATTTGGCTTCTAGTTAACAGCTCACCTCAGTTGTTTCTGTCACATCTGAAGATACAACAATAAAACATTTCCTTAAAAATATGTGAACTGTAAAGGTTCTAAATTCTAGCCATGAAATGAGTGTGTTTATTTTCCCAGAGGGTGTGCACATTTTGTTCCTACGCTCTAACTATCAGTGTCTCAGTTTGGATCACCCACATGACGTTAATTAGACATCAGTGACCTGGGAGAGGATCTACCAGATATATGGTTACACATGGAATGTGACCAACTGTAATCGTACTCTTTGTATAGCACAAAATAAATTACGCGTTTTACTGACCAGACTGCAGCTTTGTGGAAACAATGGGCTTAAGGGATATTGAAAATAATTATGATTTTCTTGATTTAACAGTAGGTTGAGACATTTAGCAGAAAAAATAGTTGCTCGTTTTATCTTTTCAAAGAATAGAGCATGTTGGTCGCATCCTGGGGTCTTGAACATGGACTTTCCTACTCAGAAACAGCGACGCTACCAATATGATGGCCAAGGATGGTGTGTTCATAACCTGGTCAAAAAGATTGAGCTTTAACTTACCATTCCCTCCACCGTATGCCAGGTGGTAAGAGTGGAGGATAGAGGTTCCATGTGACAGAAAGAAAATTGGAGCTATTATCCATAGCTCCAGGCCTCAGCACGCAGGTTAAAGTGCATGTCACTGCAGGAAACATGGCTAGGAGGAGGGAGATAACAAGGTGTAGAGCTGAATAAACACAGCAGGCCAAGCAGCATCAGAGGAGCAGGAAAGCTGACGTTTTGGGTCTGGACCCTTCTTCAGAAAGTTAGGTGGAGTAGCAATGAGGAAACTCAGGGTTATGAGGTGGGTCTGGGTGGGATGCTCTTCGGAGGATTGGTGTGGACTCAATGGGCCAAAAGGCCTGTTCCACATTGTAAGGATTCTATCTCTCTGCAGTGTCTTAAGGCATTTTATTTTCTATGTGGATTGAAGGAATTGTTTCTTCTGCTGTTTCCCCCTTCGGTCCAGACCTGAAACATCAGCTTTCCTGCTCCTCTGATACTGCTGGGCCTACTGTGTTCATCCAGCTCTACACCTTGTTATCTCAGATTCTCCAGCATCGGCAGTTCCTACTATCTCTAGGAGGAGGGAGATTTTGGTTTGCTGGATGGTTAGTATGGATCAGATTGGTGCCAACAGCCAGGATTTCATCCCTGTCCCATTTGGGATGGATTTGGGATCTGCTGCCTTACCCTACCTTTGGGATGGACCTGTACTCAGGCAGGGAATTGAGGAAGAAACTAAGCATGGATTTTTCCCCTCCCTGGAGGGGAAATTATGGGGTGAATTGGCCCTGGAGTGAAACTCAGCCTCGTTTCACCACTTCACGAGTTAGATGTTCAGTGAGAAGATCCATTGAGGACTTTCTTAACTTGCCAGAAATTAAAACTCTCAAGTGGCCACTTAAGGAGCTCAACGTGTCACTTTCTCTATTGCTCACTTCCCTGGTGGTTGGAAAAGGTGACTATTTTCCTAACTGGGAAACCATTGTGAACCCCTGCCAAGTTGAGGGGGTACCTCCAATTGCCCCAATCTGGGGACAATGGAAGCACTGACAGGGGACTATGGGGTGCCCTCTAAAAGCCACACCTCTATCCTAATCTCAGCCCTCTCTTCCAACCCCCATCTTGCAAAGGGAAGAATAAAAGATACCTACCTTCTCAGTGCTGGACCCCCCTGGGAGTTGATATCAATGCATGGACTTTAAAACCTACCTGCCTCCGATTGGGTGGCAGTTTTTGGCCAAATAAGTCATTGGTGTCAAGGTCTGCTATAGGGAAGATATTTACCCAGGCTGTCTGTCAGCTCTAAATGAGATGATTGGTGACCAATTTTGTGAATTTCCTCACTGGTGGAGTTCGCATGTTTGTCATTACTGAACACGCACATCTCCACACTTCAAAAAAAATGGGAAAGTTCCATCCACACTGTATAATTCTGACTGTAGTTGCATCAGCAACAACTTGAGAAAGGGGGAAACAGCAGAAGAAACAATTCCTTCAATTCACATAGAAAATAAAATGCCTTAAGGCACTGTAGAGAGATAGAATCCTTACAGTGTGGAACAGGCTTTTTGGCCCATTGAGTCCACACCAACCCTCCGAAAAGCATCCCACCCAGACCCACCTCATAACCCTGCGTTTCCTCATTGCTACTCCACCTAACTTACACATCCCTGGATACTATAGAAGTTTAACATAACAAATCCACCTAATCTGCACATCTTTGGACTGTGGGAGGAAACCCACACAAACACAGGGAGAATGTGCAAACTCCACACAGATAGTCACCCAAGGTTGGAATTGAACTTGGGTCCCTTGTGCTGTGAGGCAGCAGCACTAACCACTGGGCCAAATGCTATGCTAAAAGGCAAACTCATCTGGTGGGGGGTTGAGGAGAATTTAGGAAGACTGACCACAAGCTGAGTCAAAAACCTGGGTCTCAGTGGAGGGGATGGGGGCTCATTGTTTGAATTTGCACAGAGTGACTACTATCTGAGGTTTGAGCCACAATGCCGAGCAGTGAATCTGTGTACCCTTGACAACCTGCTCAGGTGATGATATAATCTTCCTGGTTGTGGAGTTGTGTGGATTCAGTTTGCCAGTAATTTTTGTTCAATGTATTCCTGGAGGTTTCATCTTCTGTTTTTAATTGCTTGGCCTTCATACCCCACTCACTGGTTGCCTGACACATCCAGTCTTACAGCAGCCTGCTTCCCCACGGCCCATTGGACAACAAACAGCCTCTTGTGCACCTGATTGGGTGAAACTTGACTGCAGTCGGTCATCTGGTCATCTCCAACGTTATTACGATCAGTCAATTGAAGTGTTCGTAGAAAATTAAAAGCACACATGATTTTTTTTTTCAGTTCATGCCTCATAACAGTATATTGGAGAGCAATTTTGAATTGGGGGAGAATCCAGGTCAATTCCAAAGGGTTGCAAACCCTTGTCTATATCCCATACTTAATATGACATGTGGAATCGACCAGTACAAGTCAATATTGATGTTGACCAACGAAAGTTCAAAGTTGACCTGTCATCTCATGGTATAAGGATTAAAATTGAGACAGCAACTTCATGAACCCATCCATTTACAAGCTAGGCTAATATTAAAATATTCCTTTTCTCCCCTGGGAAATAAATAAATCCTGTTTTAGTCCTATCATGGGACACAAGAGTTGGCTTGCAAGTCTTCACTCTTGATGATGAAGTGTAATTGACTTCATCAATTATCTGGAAGTGTAACTGATGATAATACAATTTTCAACTTTACAATAGTAGAGGGTAAATCTTTTGAAAAGAATTAGGAACCTTGAAATTAATTGGGCCTGGATGATATCTGCTTGAAACTTCTTTTGCAAACCTATGGTTAAATATAAGGAACTCAGCATCCACATTCAGTTATTATGCTCCATCAAATAAACATGTGAAAGGACCAAGGACAAAATTACATGTCATACATATCAGGCTTCAATTTTCTAAATTCTGCTCTAGGCTAGTCACAGATTGGAGATTATTCGTTCATTCCAATTAACTGTGTAGTTCACTCTCTGTGTTACAGAGAGGTACAGACCCCAGAAGGACTCAGCTATATTTTTATATTGGCTAAACTCAGTTGAGGAAGTTTGCAGGACTCTGAAACCGATCTCAATGTCCACAAACTAGGGATAGGACAAAATTGGGCAGGATTGGTTCTTGTCATCACTGCCCCTGCGCATATGTTGACATCAGGCAAGAGCTGGCTCAAGTTGTCATGCTTCCATTCATTATTTTAAGAGCTTCCAGCAGTTTCTAGCTTCATACAAGAACTATTTCTATAAAGTACCACAAACAGCTGGAAATGCATAGAAGCCTGAATCAGTGCTTTCAGGAAATGGGAGGAGAAAATTGAATGGAAGTCAACTTGCTAAAAGTTCAGCCATGAAATTATAGAGGATGATGAGCAATTTTGTTTTATAATTCCCTCATGCTCTAACACACAGTTATGAGGAAATTGGCAGAATCTGAGATTCACAGCAGAGGCCAGGGAAATTAAAGGCAAGTCCCTTTGTATAGCACACCACAGAAGGGAAGATAAATTATTGAAAAATGAGAGACAGGGCTCATTCGGAAGATTGGTCAGGTGAATGGGAGCAAATGGCAGGTTCTGGGAAGCAGATTAACTGCTTACCCCCACTCAGAAGGGAGGAAGAAGAAGAAAAAAGGGAGGAAACAGAAAACAACGGAAACAAAATGAATCTTGACTTTGTAATTTATTTCAATGCAGATGTGCAGCAGTATCTTAGCATTTGGCCCTTGGGAGATTGTACAGTGAAGATCTTGCAGATTGTTGGGATTGTTGTTGCTGTTTCAAAGTAGAAAACAAAGATTGAACTTTAAAAGTCTGCAACTTCAGCAGAAACAATATCTGATTTGCTGTGGAATGTTTATGATCAAATTCAAAGGGGCGCCAGAGGACATTTAGTTTATTCCACTTTGATTTAGTCAATTCCAGCTTACATTCCACACCCTTCAAAGCTGCTGATTCAAAGTTGATTTCATCCTTCATGTTAAGTTGACCATAGTCAATATGTGAAACCAAGAACATTGAACCTAGAATCTAGTCATTGACATTTTTTTTTCAGTTTACTGAGTACCTCAAATCAGGGGCAATTCCTTTAGTACTGGAAAACTTTACCAAAGTTGGAAGCGTAGAAGAAAAGATAGATAAATAAACAAATAGTGGTTTGATGATGACAAGCTTGGAATTTGAACCCATGACAATCATAAGAGAGATAAAAGACAGAGCAGCCATGAGTGTGAAGATAATTAGAGAAGAAAAAAATGGATGAGGGTGTTGTCTGAACTGGAGAACTTTAGTTTTGAGGAACAGTTAGATAGGTAGAAATTATTTACTTTACAACAGAGGATGCTGAAAGCAGATCCATTTGAAATGTGTAAAATTCTGAGGGGTCTAAATAGAGTTGTTTGGAAGAACAAATTGCCTTTGGTTATAACCAAGGGGATAGATTTAGTGTAAGCATTAGGAGCTTTAGAGGGGATTGAAGGAGAAAGGTTTTCATGGTGAACTCATTGCGTGAAGGGATGATAGAGGCAAAAGCCCTTTGAGGTATACATTTGAAGTATCATAACTTATAGCTCTACAGTCCAAGAGCTGGAACTTAGAGGCAGGAAGGATGACTAAGTACTGACTAGTTCAGACCTGATGGCTGAATATGTTCCTTCTTTGCTGTAAATTCCAAAGATTTCAATGAATGGTTTAAGAAACAACATAAAACCACTTGAAACTTAATTTCCAGCAGCAAGGAACTTCCTTGTATGAATGATGAAGAAATATAGAAGAAATATTCCCTATATAGCATGGATCAAAGTCAAGGATTTAAATCATTGACAAAAAGTCGAGAAAGAACATGGGGAGATTTCTTTCTAGTCAGGAGTTGCTGGTACAGTCAAACTGAAGAGGTGGTGGAAGTTAATTCTGTAAGTAATTTTAAAAGGTTGTTGTTCAGGGAGTTGAGTGTGAAGGACTTAATAGCATTATTAACAAATAGCTGGGGTTTCAAAGATTCAGCACAAACATGTTAGGCCAAGTAGCCTCCTTCTGTGCTTTAAGCTTTTATTATTCACAGACCAAATAAAGTATTTAGCATTTCAGACACATAATGATGTCCTCTCTTTGAGATCTCCAGCCCCACAACCCTCCAATGTCACTGTATGCTTCCAATTCTGGTCTCATGAACATCCCCAATTTAAACACACCACCCTCAGTGGCTGTGTCTTTAGCTGTCTGGAAGTTGCTTCTTAAGCCTCTCCATCGCTTAACCTCACTTTTCCTTCTTTAAAACGTTCTTTAAAACCCACCTCTTGAAACAAACTTCTGGCAATCAACTCTAATAACTTGTTATGTGGCTCAATATCATATCTTATTTTATAATTTTCATGTGAAATGCCTATGGATGCCTTATTTTTAAAAGTTACGTACAAATATAAGTTGTTGTTGTGAAAGGTAAAATATGAAAATGTTACTAAAATATGTACACTTCAGTCCCAGGATGAGCTCATTCACTTTAACATTTCAATCTGCAAGGTGAGTGCTGTTCGTGCTGGGGATTAATACTCTTGCTGTATCATACTCACTTTTCACCTTCACCACTTAATTTGTAATTTATTGGAGGAAATTTCTGTTTACTGTTTGACCTGAAAATAATTGCCAACCAATGTTGCATTAGAGACAGTATGGCATTGTAGACCTATGCCTATTTGATTGAAATTGCCCAAATTCATCACAAAGGATTCTTTGAACCTGGAAAGACAGGAAGATCTTCATCCTATTTAGCTGGCTAGAATTTAACTCAGAGGTAGATAGCGTCTAGCTCATTGTACAACTAAATATCTCCCCAAACAAACCACCCCTCACACTCTCAGTTATAGCATGTTATGTATGATAATTATTGACAAATTATGACCAACTACCATTAACACTATCTAAATAAAAACTGGAAGAACTGTGGATGCTGTAAATCAGGAACAAAAACAAAGTTGCTGGAAAAGATCAGTAGGTCTGGCAGCATCTGTGAAGGAAAAAACAGAGTTAACGTTTCGTGTCCGGTGACCCTTCCTCAGAACTCCTGAGGCTCTGAGGAAGGGTCACCGGACCTGAAACGTTAACTGTTTTTTTTCCTTCACAGATGCTGCCAGACCTGCTGGGCTTTTCCAGCAACTTTGTTTTTGTTCCTCATTAAAACTACCTGTTGTGCTCAATATACTGTGAATTGTAAGAGAGCTACTCGTCCCCTGGCAGCACAGATTCCCTGTGATTGAGGAGTAGTGAGTGTGCTTTGTACATTTTGCTATCTTACGAGCACGCCAGCATTAGATAATTGTGACTCTTAATCACAGTTACCCTTCATGGAAGATTGGGTCACGATCAGATGTCAGATATCATGTGATAGATCACCTTTTTTTAATTGAACCAATTACATTGCAAATTGATGGCAAATGTGCACGCATGAAGCTATTAAGCAAAAAAAGGTTCATCTATGTCAACTACTAACTTGCCATGTAAGTAGCAGGGCAATGCCACTTCCCATGAATAAATGTAAAACATCTATTCAATCATTTCTAAGCAGTGACACACAAGACTAAGCTCACTATCAGATAAAGGTGAAAAAAATGTTCCAGAAGGAACTGTAATCTCAGAATGCTGGTGTTAAGGGTTTATTTACTGTGTTTAGTCTCTCTTACTCACATAGAGATGCCTGCCTACCCATTAGCTCAATAATATTGGGAACATTAATGAGAAATTAGATTAGGGAATCTGATAAGTAGCTGAGCATCACCTTTGTTCTTGTACCAATGCAGACCCTTTAAATACAGCTGTATTTCCTCCAGCAAAATAATTAGCCATAGAATGAAGGTTTGATATTACCATTCAGGTATTTGGTATAATCCTGTGACATCACACGAGCCCCTGTTTTAATCAGTATTTAAGAATCAATGATTCCATTAATGTAGACATGGGTACTGTAGGTAATTCAGGTTTACGAAAGGGTGACTGCTGAGGGTCAGTGAATAGCACTTTCACCACCATATAAGCAGCTTTTAGGTTCAACTCCCATTCCAGAGAACTGGGCACAAAAATCAAGACTGACATTTCCCAATTCTGTCCTGAGTGACCATTGCATTGTTTGAAATGCTGTCTTTTAGATAAAGCACTCAATCCTCTACTCTGAGGTGGATTCCTTGGCACTGTCTCGCAAACAGCAGATGACTTATCCCCTTTGTCCTGGTCAACCTGTAAACCTCAAAAGACAATTTCAGTTTTCACAATCATGAAATATGGAGAGACAATGACATGGTGGTACTGCCATGTTTGAGGAGCTCGCTGTGCTTCCTAAGTTACTACAGTAGCCATCCTTCAAAAGTACTGCTGGAAATTCTGAAGTTGTGAAAGGTGGTATTTGGATGCAAGTTCCATTTTTCAGAAAGCAAAAATTGCAATAAAAGTGAAGCACTCTCTAGAGAATTTAGGAGGTGAATGTCATTGCTTGAGTGATAGATTTTTAATGTTGGTGGCATTCTTTATGTATATTTTGTTTCTTCCTAGTCCCTGCCAGAATTGTGAAAGCTCCCACATCGCAGAATGTCAGTTTTGGGTCGGAGGTGATTCTGCAATGCAAAGCCACAGGCTTCCCTATTCCCACAATCAAGTGGTTAGAGAATGGAAAACCAGTGAGTGTCTTTCATGTGTCTTTCAGTTGGATGATCATGAAACTGGGGGAGAACATGGTGTGATGGATCCGTGATTAGACTAGAGATCTGGAGGAGGCCACTCAGCCTCTCAAGACTGTTCCTCCATTCCATGAGATCACAGCCGATCTGTGACCTGAATAGACATGCTTGGATTTTCTCTGTATGCCTTGCTTCCTTCAGTTAAAGAAATCGGTCAATTTCAGATTTTAAACTAATAATAGATCCAACATCAGCTGCCATTTGGGGAAGAATGGTCCAAATTTCTACCCTTCCTTATTACCTACATTACCCTCAAAAGTACTTCATTGGCTGTGAAGCACTTTGAGATGTCCAATGATCATGAAACGTACCATATAAATGCACATTTGTTTTCGTTTATGCTTGCAGAAATATTTCTCATCCACTCTCCTGGCTTTAGTCACTTAAGGGAGAATTGTTGGGCCTGGATGTGGGACAGGAACTGAAATAGGCTGGACCCTGACACTTTCCCAGCTCCACCTGAATTAAGATTTGGGTTGGAGGGCCTAAACTCCACCTTCCCCAGCAGCTGGCACTTGCTTGCCCCTGAACTCCATGCTGATTGAATATCCAATCAGTTGCCTGAAGGCTGCAAGAGTTGGCAGATTATTTCACACCACGACAAGCTGCGGTATTCTCTCCTTCAATCTCTCCTGCTAATGGGAAAATACCCTCCTTAGTGTTAAACTGCTAGAAACATTTTCTTTCTTTTATGCTATCAGATCCCTTTAATATTTAAAAGAAAATCAAATCAATGCTTAAACTTCAAAATTCCATTGAATACAAGCCTATTGTTGTAAACGCTCCATGCTATTTAATCCTTGCAAGCCAGATACCATCCTGGGAGATCCATGCTGCTGTTCTTGCAAGACCATATTTAGCATAGCTAATCCGTACATTGTTATATATAGTACTTTGTAGAATTTGGGCACTGTCTTACCTTCCTCTGGTGTTTTTGTGTTGCTTATCCTTTCTGATTTCTTCACTTCTGTCTCCTCCATCATTCTCTCACATTAACATTTACTTTTGTTCCTTTGTTTGCTTATTATTTCTTTCCTTTCAAGTGGGAAGTGTTGGCTGTAAAGCTATTATATAGGAAGAAGAAATGGCCACTCTATTCATTCTCTTAAACATTTGTACTTGCAAACTCCTAGACCTTACATATGTCCTGTGACCTTTCACTTTCACTAACCCCTCTTACTGTGGAGTCTTGGGAGAGAAATAGTTCTATAGTTAGCCAGAAACATTCAGAATTAGAACTTTACGAGGTGTTGAATATTAATCCTTTATTGCATCTTATTAACAGACTCCCTATGCTACACATATGGCTATGATACCCTCTAGTTAATAAAATGCACAATGGCCTTTTCAATGCTCTACACTCACCCATCTTTCACATGCAACTCCTTTTTTCTCCATCTCTTCCCCTTTGAATAACTCCATATTCTCCCCTTCCCCTTGTTTGACTGTCACTCAGTCACTCTTAACCTTCCATCTACTCCTCGGAGTCTGATTCACTTCACTCCCAAGTGTTAGTACTGAGAAGTTGAAACAGTTTTTGAAACTCCTTTTCCTCTCACCCTTTCAAACCTGGCTCCCTCAAAAGAGAATTTCTTTACCAACGTATGAATTAGGAGCAGAAGTAGGTCATTTGACCCATCATTCCTACTCTACTCTCAATAAGATTGTGGCTGATTTGTTAGTGTTCCAAATTCCAGGTGCCCACTTATCTCCAATAACCTCTGATTCTCATGCCTAACAAGAATCTATTTACCTGTGCCTTGTAGATATTCAATAATTTTGAGGATTGGCAAATGCAATTCAATATAGATAAGTGTGAGGTGTTGCATTTTGGAAAGTCAAACCAAGGTAGGACTTGTACAGTAAATGGTAAGGTCCTGAGGAGTGTTGTGGAACAGAAGGACCTGGGAGTACAAATATATAGTTCGTTGAATCAGCACCACAGGTGGACAGGGTGGTGAAGAAGGTATTTAGCATGCTGGCCTTCATTGGTCGAGGCATTGAGTATAGGAGTTAGTACGTTATGTATAAGTCGCTGGTGAGGCCACATTTGGAGCATTGTGTAGAGTTTTGGTCACCCTGTTATAGGAAAGACATAATTAAACCAGAAAGTGTGCAAAGAAGATTTACAAGGATGTTGCCTGGGCTAGTAGGCCTGAGTTGTAGGGAGACGTTGGCCAGGATAGGACTTTATTCCTTGGAATGTAGGAGAATGAGGAGTGACCTTATTGAGGTGTATAAAATCATGAGGGTCATAGATAGGATGAATGCATTTAGTTTTTTTTCCCAGGGATGGGGAATTGAAAACTAGAGGGCACGGGTTTAAAGCAAGAGGAGTAGAATTTAAGAAGGACGTGAGGGGCAACTTCTTCACGCAGACAGTGGTGAGTATATGGAATGGGTTGCTGGAGAAACTGGTTGAGGCGGGTACAATAGTAACATCTTAAAAACATTCGAGTAGGTACATGAATGGGAAGGGTGTAGAGGGATATGGACCTAATGCAGGCAATTAGAACTAGCTGAGTGGGCACCATGGTCAGCATGGACCAATTTGGGCCGAAGGGCCTGTTTCCATGCTGTATTACTCTATGACTCTAAATGGGTCAATGGGCTGAAAAATGGCAGATGAATTTCAATCTGGATAAATGTGAGGTATTGCATTTTGGTACAACAAATAAGGGTAGAGTTTATACAATTAATGGTAGGGCCTTGGGTAGTGTTGTAGAACAGAGAGACCTAGGGTTGCAGGTACATAATTCTTTGAAGTTTGCATCACATGTAGACAGGGTGTTAAAAAGGTGTTTGGCATGTTCGCCTTCATTACTCAGTCCTTTAAGTATAGGAGTGGGGAGGTCATGTTGAGGACATTGTTCAGGCCTCTTCCAGAATACTGTGTCCAGTTCTGGTTGCCCAGTTATAGGAAGGATACTATTGAGCTGAAAAGAGTTCAGAAGAGGTTTACCAGGATGTTGCCAAGAAAGGAAGGTTTGAGTTATAAAGAAAGGCTGGAACATTTTTCACTGGAGTGTAGGAGGTTAAGAGGTCACCTGATAGAAATTTATAAAATAATGAGAGGTATGGATAAGAGTTAATTGTAGTTATCTTTCCCCTAGGATGGGGGAATTTCAAGACGAGGGGGCACATTTCTAAGATGAGATGAGAGAGATTTAATAAAGACATGAGAGGCAAATTTTTTCCACAGAGGGTGGTTCAGATGTGAAATGAACTTCCTGAGGAAGTGGTGGATACAGTTACAATTACAACATTTAAAAGACTTTTGGATAAGTACATGAATAGGAACGGTTTGGAGAGATATAGGCAAGAAGGCTGGTGGGACTAGTTTAGTTTGGGATTACGTTCAAATCTGTTTCCGTGCTGTATGACTATGACTCAATGACCCTGTCTCCACTGACTTCTGAGGTAGAGAATTCCAAAGTCACACAGCTGTCTGAGTGAAAACATTTCCCCTCATCCCTGTTCTAAAAGGATGACCCTGGATTTTAAAATAGTATTACCCGTATTTGCACTTGCCCACAAGACTAAACATCCCTTCAAAGTCCACCTTGTCAAGACCATTCAGAATCTCATAAGCTTCAATCAAATCACCCCTTGCTCTTTGGAATTCTGGTATAAACAAGCCCAGCCTGTCCAACTTATCCTCATATGACATCGATTCTGGCTAAATATCAATCTAGTGAACCTCTTGCGACTTATGCATTGGAACAACTAGATCCCTCTGCGCCTTAGAATTCTGCGGTCATTTAAATAATACTCTACTTGTATTCTTCCTGCCAAAATGAACAACTTTGCATTTTCTAACATTATACACCATCTGCCAGATTATTGAGTACTCGCTTAACCAATCTATAGCAGTCCACTCCTTGTTATGTCTTCTTCACAACTAATGTTTCTACCTATCTTTGTATCAATTGCATATTTAGCCAACAGACCTTCAATTGTAATTCATCTTGATATAAATTACAAAATATTGAGGATCCAGCATAGACCAGTCAATCTTCTTCCATCAAGTCAGTGAAACTTTTTTAAGAATTAAAAATTCAAGAATGAAGAAGGACTAAAAAAGGTCAATTGCCTAAATACTTTCTAGTTCAATCTTTCTCAATCATTCTCCTTCTCCAACAATCTGTGGTGTTAGTAACTAAATTCTCCTAAGTGTATATGATTAATGTTACCCTCTCAGCAGTGGTGGAGACTCATTCCCACTGTTTAAACTACATCTAAAATCCTGAATTAAAATAATGCTACAATAAGACATTAGAACTGTGGTATTTTCTGGTGTAGTCACACACTTCATCATTAAAAAAACACTTTATATATATTTTACCTCAGTTAACTATTTTTGACACAGACCTGTTGCTTTCTTCAGGAAATGTCTTCATCAATAGAATCATAGAATCTCTACATTGCGGAAGCAGGCCATTCGACCCATTGAGTCCACACCAACCCTCTGAAGTGCACCACCCAAATCAGCCCCCTAACCTATCCCTGTAACCCTGCATTTCCCTGGCTAATCCACCTTGCTATACATCCATGGATACTACAAGTAATTCGGCATGGCCAACCCACCTAACATGCACATCTTTGGACTGTGGGAGGAAACCGGAGCACTCGGAGGAAACCCATGCAGACACGGGGAGAATGTGCAAACTCCACACAGACAGTCATCTAAGGCTGGAATCGAACCCAGATCCCTGGCACTGTGAGGCAGCAGTGCTAACCACTGATAAGTCTCAAGTAGTTTGTAACCACATCCAGTTTCCGAACCCAGAGGTTTGTTGGCAAAATGTGTGGTATTAATCCAGGTTTTCCTTTTTGTTTTCTCCAGGTTTCCACGGTCTTGATTGAAAACCGCATTAAAGGGGAAGTGATGGAGTCTAGGTTGCGTGTGCACGTTACCAGGCCTTCACTATTCACTTGCTTGACAACAAACAAACACAATGAGGGGAGTACAACGGCAAAGGCCACTGCTACACTCGGTATCACAGGTAGGTCGGGGACAGTTGTCTTCCTGTTCCTTGTAAATATTTTCTTCATGCACGATATTCCGAACATGTGAATCTACAAAATATGGGCAGAACTAAAATGGTGGACTGACAGTAGCATGAATCTTGCAGCTACTCCTGAGATCCAGGCTTATTTCAAGATTTACTTCTAGATTTCTTACGGTTATTAAATTTCAGTCATTTAAGATTTTTATTTTGATTCATTTTTAGTTCTTTCATGAACAAGAAATGTTTGGAGGGCAGGTGCGACTAGTTTAGTTTGGGATTATGGTCGCTATGGACTGGTTGGGCCGAAGAGTCTGTTTCCATTCTGTATGACACAGCTCGTCAGGCCTGCTCTGCCATTCAATAATATCATGGCTGAACTATTTGTGTTTCAAATTACACATTCGCATCTACCCGTTACATCCCTTGATTCCCCTGCTGAACAAAAATCCATCCACTTCTGTCTTAAAAATATTCAATTACCCCAGTTCGTTTGCCAACTGCGACAGCAAATTCCAAGTCACACAAACTTCTCAGAGAAAAGAAATTCTCCTTATCTCAGTTACAAAAGGGACAAATTGTTTCATGTTGACCTTGTTAATATCATTCAGGATCTTATACACTTCAATCAAGCCACACTCACTCTTCTAAACTCCAGCGGAATCAAGCCTGGCCTGTCCAACCCATACACAGCAGACAATCCATTCATTCCAGGTATCAATTGAGTAAACCAGTTCTGAACTTCCTTCAATGCATTTACATCTTTCTTAATTAAGGAGGCCAAAACTACATTCAGTATTTGAGATGTGGTCCCAACAACGTCCTAATTAAGTAAAACGTAACACTTTTACTTTGATGTTCGATTATTCTTGTAATAAAGAATAACGTGCCATTCGGCCTCTTGATTATATGCTGTACCTGTATACTTGTGTCCCATGCACTGGAAAACCTAAATCCCTCTGTGTCTCCGAATTCTGCAATCATTCTCCATTTAAGTAATACGCTGCTTTTATTATCTTCCTGCCAAAGTGAATAACTTCACATTTTTCCCATGTTAAACTCCCTCTGCCAGACTTTTGCCCACTCATTCAAACTATCTGTATCTGTCTTCAGTTTTCCTTATATTTTCTTCACAACACACGCTCCTACCTATCTTGGTGTTATCTGTGAATTTAGTGACAACATATTTGCTTCCCTCACCTAAGTCATTGATATCAGTTGCAAAATATTGAGACGCAAACACAGATCCCAATGTGACTCTACTTATCACACCCTGCCAAACGGACAATGACCATTGATGAATATTCTCTGTTTCCTGCCAGGCAGCCAATTCACTATCCATGCTAATATATTACTCCTATACCTCAAGCTTTTATTTTCTACAATGTCCTTTGAACTGAAACCTTATCAAATACCTTATTTTATTCATTGGTGGGATGTGGGCGTCACTTGCTGACCAGCATTTATTGCCCATCCCTAGTTGCCCTTGAGAAGGTGATGGTGAGCTGCCTTCTTGAGCCACTGCAGTCTACCTGCTGTGGGTTGACCCACAATGCCATTAGCCTGGCATTTGTGTAGCGTGAATGTTACTTACCACTTGTCAGCCCAAGCCCGGATATTGTCCAGATCTTGTTGCATTTGAACATGGACTGCTTCAGTATCTGAGGAGTCACGAATGGTGCTGAACATTGTGTAATCATCGGCAAACATCCCCACTTCTGACCTTATGATGGACGGAAGGTCATTGATGAAGCAGATGAAGATTGCTGGGCCTAGGACACTACCCTGAGGAACTCCTGCAGAGACGTTCTGGAGCTGAGATGATTGACCTCTAACAACCATGACCATCTTCCTAAGTGTCACATATGACTCCAACCACCAGAGAGTTTGCCCCCTGATACCCATTGATTCTACTTTTTCTAAGGCTCCTTAATACCTTACTTGATCAAATGCAGCCTTGATGTCAAGGACTGTCACTCTCACCTCACCTCTAGAATTGAGCTCTTTTGTCCATGTTTGAACCAAGGCTGTAATGAGATCAGGAGCTGAGTGGTCCTGGTGGAACCCAAACTGGGCGTCACTGAGCAGGTTATTGCTGAGCAGGTGCTGCTTGATAGTACTGTTGATGACACCTTCCATCACTTTACT
Organism: Rhincodon typus; assembly: GCF_021869965.1. Lineage (NCBI taxonomy): Eukaryota > Metazoa > Chordata > Chondrichthyes > Orectolobiformes > Rhincodontidae > Rhincodon > Rhincodon typus. The sequence goes on from NC_063334.1 coordinate 29,123,473, forward strand.
GATGATCGAGAGTAGGCTGAGGGGGCGGTAATTGGCCAAGCTGGATTTGTCCTGCTTTTTATGTACAGGACATACTTGGGCAATTTTCCACATTGCCGGGCAGCTACCAGTGTTGTAACTGTACTAGAACAACTTGGCTAGGGGAGCGGCAAGTTCTGGATCACAAGTCTTCAGTATTATTATCAGAATGTTGTCAGGGCCCGCAGCCTTTGCAGTATCTAGTGTCTCCGAAAATGCTTAGGGCAACACGGTGGCACAGTGGTTAGCACTGCTGCCTCACAGCGCCAGGGACCTGGGTTCGATTCCAGCCTTGAGCGACTGTCTGTGTGGAGTTTGCACATTCTCCCCGTGTCTGCGTGGGTTTCCTCTGGGTGCTCTGGTTTCCTCCCACAGTCCAAAGATGTGTAGGTTAGGTGGATTGGCCATGCTAAATTGCCCGTAGTGTTCAGGGAGGTAGAGGGTGTATATTAGGTGGGTTATAGGGGAATGGATCTGGGTGGGATGCTCTGAGGTTCGGTGTGGACTTGTTGGGCCGAAGGGCCTGTTTCCACACTGTAGGGATTCTAATTCTAATTCAAACGTTTCTTGATATCACGTGGAGTAAATCAAATTGACTGAAGACTGGTATCTGTAATGCTGGGGACCACTGGAGGAGGTCTTCTGGAAATCCAAGTACAGTATTCTATAGGCTCACCTTTATCTAAGGACCAGGTTCCTAGAAAGCACAGGCCAGGTTTCTGTACTGAATAAGAATTACTATTTGTTACAAGTAATTAGACTTTAGCTCCAGCTAAGCAGTCATAACCATCAGCATATGATAGTATTAATTATAATTTACTTGAGAAAGGATGTACTGGCACTGGAGGGGGTGCAATGGAGGTTCACTAGGTTGATTCCGGAGTTGAGGGGGTTGGCTTATGAGGAGAGACTGAGTAGATTGGGATTATATTCATTGGAATTCAGAAGATTGAGGGGGGATCTTATAGAAACATATAAAATTATGAAGGAAATAGATAAGATAGAAGTAGAGAGGATGTTTCCACTGGCAGGTGAAGCTAGGTCAAGAGGGCATAGCCTCAAGATTAGAGGGAGCAGATTTAGGACTGAATTGAGAAGGAAATTCTTCACCCAGAGAGTTGTTAATCTATGGAATTCCTTGCCCAGTGAAGTAGTTGACGCTACTTCAGTAAACGTTTTGAAAGATAAGGTAGATTTTTTTTTGAACAATAAAGGAATTAAGGGATATGGTGAGAACACGGGTAAGTGGATCTGAGTCCACAAAAAGATCAGCCATGATCTTATTAAATGGCGGAGCAGGCTCGAAGGCCCGGACAGCCTACTCCTGCTCCTAGTTCTTATGTTATTATAACTTCAATCCCCTTATAACTCCCCCTTACACACAAACAAACAGCATAAAGCAGGTTATGGTCGGAGGGGTAAAACAGGAAATACAGCTTAGTAGTCTTTGTTTGCAGATTCTGTTGTTGAGATGATCTTTATGACTCTTCTGCTGGTTAACATGCTACTTCAGTCATCTTTCTCTAGCTGCTTCCACTTTTTGGTGTGACACAACAGGTGACTGGTTCCCTAATAAAAATTCTCTGACTTATCAATTAAGTCACAGCATATAACAACTGTTGCATGAAGATAAACTGATTTCTTCAGGTTTATAGTGAGTTTTGACAGCAGAGAACAGAAACACCTCTCCTGAGCTCTGGACAACTGTATACTCCTTTGATTTTGTAGCATGTTTCCAGCTCCAAGCTGTTCAGTTACCTGAGAACTAATCACATAGCTGTTAGCAGGCAAAAGGGTCTCTGTCATTGATAACTAGTCACTAGCCCGTAGACCAATCAACTTCTAGTTGCCAACAAAAACTGCATAATTACATCTCCTCAGCTTCATATCATCTGTAACTTAGACTGCAATTACTGCTTGCTGAAACAATTCTTTATGACACTTGTCATGGATATCAGTTTACCTGAGACAACAAGGTATAGAGCTGGATGAACACAGCAGGCCAAGCAGCATCAGAGGAGCAGGAAAGCTGATGTTTTGGGTCTAGACTCAGCTTCCCTGCTCCTCTGATGCTGCTTGACCTGCTGTGTTTATCCAGCTCTACACCTTGTTATCTCAGACTCTCCAGCATCGGCAGTTCCTACTATCTCTGTATCAGGTTACCTGCCTTGAAACTGCAGTCACCCTTTCAAACGCTGGGATTCTCAATCAGCAAAGAAATAAAAATAATTTAAGTCACAATTCAGGGGCACATTTGTAGTTCGAGTTATGAGTGAGGGAGACTATTGTAATTTGGATCAGACATTGCTATAGTTTGGGTCATGAGTCAGAGGCACTGTGGTAATGTAGGTCAGAGACAGCCTTTGCTGTAGTTTTAGTTATGATTCAGAGGTGCTGTTTGTTGTAGTTTGGGTCATGAGTCAGTGACGCTGTTTGCTGCAGTTTGAGTTAAGATTCAGAGGGCACTATTTGCCGTGTTTGGATCATGAGTGAGAACTACTACAGTAGTTATGTACAGTACTACGGTAGTCATGAATCAGAGACATTGTTTGTTCCATCCCTACCTCCATTCATTGGCTAATGGATCTTTTCAATATGAAAATAACAAATTTTATTATAAATAACATGGGCAGGCAGAACAAACATTTTCTATCTCCGATAGTTGAGGAGGTGAATTGAAGTCTAATAGCTGGTAACGATCATCTAGGAGTTGTGCATGACCATTGTCAATTCTTTTCCATTTTGTTAGCAGCTTTATTAAACCTTCCCTTCTTTCTGGCATTACTTCATGCTAATTCATCATCTGTTCATGGGCTCAGCTTAAGGATGCTTATAATGGAGAACTTACACCAATACAGAGTACTTTCCTGATGTCACGATTTCATCCATACTGCCTAGACTGAGCATGAGAGTTGCATCCAAAGTACAAATCTACACAATACAGTATTTACAGCATAGAAACAGGCTATTTGACCGATACTGTTCATGTTTATCTTCCACACAAGCTACCTCCCACCTGTTTTCATCTGACCCTTGATTCGCCTGCCAAACAAAAGTCCATCCAGCTGTCTTAAAAATATTCAATAATCCCACTTCAATTTCCTTCTGAGACAGAGAATTCCTAAATCACCCTATCACCAGAGCTTTCAACTCTTTTCTTTCTCATGTATCTGTTCAGTTTCCTCTTAAATGCATCCATACTGTTGACCCCAACCATTCCCTGGGTTAAAAAAAAATCCTTCTCAATTCTCTATTGGATTTGTTGGTGACTATCTTATGTTGATAGGCCCTAGATCGGCCTGTCCCAAAGTGGAAACTCCTTTCCCATGTCTACCCTATCTATCCCTTCCAGAGTCTTAAATAATTTATGCTGGGTCATCCCTATCATTATCTTTCAACATTTCTGATGGATACAGCCTCTCATTTCTGATAATTTCCACGTAAATCTTTAGTGACTATAAAGGAAATTTGATGCTCACAAGGATCTGTGTATTAGCTTAGCGTGTGGCTTTATGAAGAATTGTCCCCTTTACCATTTTCAAATAATAATTTGGTCCAAAATAATCATGATCATTGACACAAAAGTTAAAAGGTTGTATCTGTCAGGAATTACTGAACAGGCTAGGACTCTTTTCTGGAAAAGGAGTCATCAACCTACAGTTCATTAAAAAATGCAAGTGTGACTTTACACTCATCAACAGAACAGTGAAAATCACTATAAAGTAAATATATCATTCCCTTCCTTTTTGTTTGCATTCATTTTCTTGTTTATACAAATATAAATACATCCAGCTTCTGTTCTTAACATTCAACTCATTTTTTTACGTTTTTAGCCACTATATTACCTTCAATTTTAAATTCACTTTAAAAATGAAATATTTGGTGTTAATTCCACAAAAAAGTAAACAAATAGATAACAAAATGCATGCAACTAATTTTTAAGGAACTAAAATGCATTCATATATATAAATATTCAGGGAAAGACAAATTTTAATATTTAGTTGCTTGGTAGAGATAGCTTGAGTGTTGCTGAATAAGAGATATGTTTGTCAGGACAGACCATAAAATAAAGGAGCAGAATTAGGCCATTAGCCCATCGAGTCTGCTCCACATTTGATCATGGCTGTAACGTTTCTCAATGCCATTCTTCTGCCAACACCCTGTAACCTTTGATGTCCTTCCTAATCAAGAATCTGTCTATCTCTGTCTTAAATACACTCAATGACTTGGCTTCCCCATCTTCAGTGGCAATGAGTTCCATAGATTCAGGACCTTCTGTCTGAAGAAATTCCTCCTTATCTCAGTTCTAAAGGATCGCCGCTTCGCTCTGAGGCTGTGCCCTTGGGTCCAAGTCTCTCCTATGAGTGGAAACATCTTCTTCACGTCCAGTCTATCCTTGCCTCTCAGTATTCTGTAGGTTTCAATGAGATTTCCCTCTTCCTTCTAAACTCCATCAAGCACAGACCAAGAGTCGTCAACCGCTCCTCACATGACAAGCCCTTCATTCCTGGGTTCATCCTTGTAAAGCTCCTGTGGACGCTCTCCAATGCCAACACATCCTTCCTTAGATAGGGGGCCCATAACTGCTCATAATATTCCAAATGCGGTCTGACAAGAACCTAATACAATCTCAGTAGTACATCCCTACTCTCTAGCCTTCTCAAAATGAATGCTAACATTGCAGTTGCCTTCCTAACTACCAATTGAACCTGCATGTTAACCTGAACTAGGATTCCTAAGTCCTTTTGTGCTTCAGATTTCCAAAGCCTTTCTCCATTTAGAAAGTAGTCTGATCTTCCTAACAAAATGCAAGACCTCATACTTTCCCACATTATATTCCATCAATCACTTCTTTGCCCACTTTCCTAGCCTGTACAAGTCCTTTAGCCTCCCTACTTCCTCAACACTACCTGTCCCTCCACATATCTTTGTGTCATCTGCAAACTTAGCAACACTGCCTTCAGTTCCTTCGTTCAGACCCCTGCGGAAATCCGCTAGTCCCTGACTGCCATCCTGAAAGAGACCCCTTTATCCCCACTCTCTACATTTTGCCTGTCAGCCAATCTTGTATCGATGCAAGTACCTTGCTCCTAACGCCATGGGCACTTATCCTATTTAGCAGCCTCCTGTGCAGCACCTTGTCAAGGGCTGTCTGTAAATCCAAATAGATCATGTCTAATGGTTCTCCTTTATCTGAATTGCTCATTACCTCCTCAAAGAATTCTATCAAATTTTTCAAGCATAACCTCCCCTTGACAAAGCCATGCTCACTTAGCCTATTTCACCTTGCATTTTTAAATACTCTGCAATCTCATCCTTAAAAATAGACTTTCATATCTTACCAAAGTCTGAGGTCAAGCTCACTTTTTAAACAGGTGTGTTATATTAGCCATTTTCCAGTCCTCTGGGATCCTTCCTGACTGCAGTGATTCCTGAAAGATCCACCACCAATGTCTCCACAATCTCCTCAGCTAACTCCTTCACAAATCTGGGGTGTAGTCCATCCGGTCTGAGTGATTTATTCACTTTCAGACTTTTCAGCTTCCCCAGCACCTTCTCCTTAGTGATAGCCATTACAATCACCTCTGCCCCCTGACTGTCTTGAATCTCTGGTATGCTACTGGTGTTTTCCACCATGAAGATTGATGCAAAGTATCTATTCAGTTCCACTGCCATTTCTTTGTTCCCCATTACCACTTCTCCAGCCTCATTTTCCAGCCGTCCAATGTCTACTCTTGCCTCTCTCTTACTGTTTATACTGCTAAATAAAGTTCTTGCAGTTTTCTTTTACATTACTAGCTAGCTTATCCTCATATTTCATCTTCTTCTCCCTTTATTGCTTTTTTAGTTGTCCTCTTGGTTTTTAAAGTCTTCCCAATCTTTGGCTTCCCACTAATCTTCACCACCTTATATGCTTTTTTAATGGTTTTATTTTGTCTCTGACTTCCTTCATCAGCCATGATTGCCTCATCCTTTCCTTAGTCTGTTTCTTCTTCCTTGGGATGTGTTTCTGCTGTGCTCAAGAATTACTGCCATAAACTCTGGTCCTTGCTGCTCCATCATCTTCCCTGTTAGGCTTCCCTTCCAAACATCCCTGACGTACACAAGAATTTCAAATTGCAAAGGGAGGAATTTTACAGGGGTCCGAGGAACGAGGGCTATGTTGAGACTCATGGCAGAATCAGACAAGGAGTACAGCGAGGCCAATCTCAACATCAGGAATACACTGCTCCATAGTTTGATGCTTTTGCGGGCCCCCATGATGAGTTTCTCATGAGGCATTGATGAGTTGCCAGTAAGGGGCAGTTATAGCTTGTTAAGCACTTTATTAATGGTCCAACTCACTCCATTAATACTCAGCCTCCTGTCTTACCAAACATGCCAAACAAGCTAGACATCAAGAAATCTTGAGCGGGAAGTCAGAGCTACTTCAGCTGACTGCTTGCTGAAAAGAACCCCAGGGTTAGACAATGGGCAGAAATGTCTTAGGAACTGCTCTGTACGCACTGCCCACATGTACCCCACATCCACAGACATTGACATGCAACATGTGCCAGCTTCTAAGAACTCTCATGGCACATCTCCAATCCACTTACCACATGGATCATTAATTCTGCAATTCAATGTTGCACCTCAGGCTACAGCAGCTACTATCATTGTAACGCTGCAACTAAGATACTGTGCACCCAGGGACATGTACCCAGCTCATAGACTGATCCAGACCGCATCTCCAGCCTGTTTGCTTGCTCTTGATGAGTCTGAGCTTACCTGGATGCTCCAAGCATCCCTGTCGTGTATTGCCTTGTCTTGCCTTTTTGAACTTTACCCCTTCAGCAAGAGAAATCTGCTTCATTTTACTTCTGACTTGCCTTGCTGTTTGTTGCAGACACAAAGGAAGGAAGCGAGGTTTAGTTGCCAGCAGGCCACAGTGAAGTTAAAGCGAATAATTTTCGCTCAGAGGATCCTGGCACAGTAAGTCAAGGCAGTAGGAGTTAGGATGCTCTCCACGTAAAAAGTGAGCAGCTGAAATTTGGGCGCCCATGACCCGTCTTGACTCTTTCTGCCCTTGTGGGGTGTGTTTTCCTCCTGCAATTAGAGACAGGCATTATGGATGGTGGAAGTGGGTGGCATAGCTCTTGGTGCAGGTGGGGAGGTGTCCTGAATGAGTAAGTGGGCAGCACCGAGGGCACACTGGAGTGAGGGATGGTGGGGTGGGGGGCGGGGGGGGGGGGTGGTGGGTGTGGGCAGCGTGAGAGTGAAAGAGGAAATGCAGGCAATACTGAAGGTGGTAGCACATGATCTTTGGTGGGAGGTGGGTCCAGTAGCAAAGAGAGAGTGAGTGTGAGGTAACGGAGAGAAGGTGGTGGCACCTACTCTGGCGGACCGGAGAACGGCATTCAACATCTTCCTACATTGCTGGGCATCCCTCCAGGTGGCAACATTGCATCAGGCTGGCATGACATGGTATGGTGGGCTCCACTGGTGGTCCCGGGGGAAGTGGAAGTTTGACATCTGTACCACCCATCCTATAGGGCCTGGGGGTTCCTGCCTCAAAGTGGGGTTTTAATTTTCCCCTGTCTGCTATGTCTGGAGTAAATGTCAGGAACCATGCAGGGCAGCTGTGAACTGACGGTGCTTATGCAGGGTGCACGAGGTGCTTTTTAAGGATGGTGTGGGTGCAAAAGTGCCAGTCTTTTGGGAATATCTGTTGTGTGGTGTGTTGTTCCAGGAATGTCATGTGCTAACGTAAGTCATTCATGGAGGGCCCAAAGGAGTTGGGTAAATAATTAATGGGGCAGGCTTGGTGAAATAATGCAAAATATCTCACTAGGCCATGCAGCAAAATCCCTCCAAAAAAACCTAACACAACTTGCACCTGCACAAAAATCATGAGACTCAGCCCTGTGTTGTACTGAGAAAAGTGTGTTGATTGGTTAACAATTCAGCTCTGACTTGCTGAAGTGTTGCCATCGTGAATATGCCATGGAATGATTGTCTTCCACTCTTTTATACAATTCAAAAGTGGCATAAAAATCCAGACACATTCCTCTGCTGTGCAGAGGACACCTTTCTGTGTACCAATATCTGCAACTTCTATTAAACGTAAGTGAAAGGATAGACTAGTTCTAAAAGTTAAAGTTTTAAATTGGAGGAAGGCCAATTTTGTTGGTGTTAGGAAAGAACTTTTAAAAGTTGATTGGGTGCGGAAGTTCACAGATAAAGGTCTGGCTGGAAAATGGGAAGCCTTCAAAAATGACATAACAAGAGTCCAGAGACAGTATGTTCCTGTTAGGGTGAAGGGCAAGGCTGGTAGGTGTAGGGAATGCTGGATGATTGGAGAAATTGAGGTTTTGGTCAAGAAAAGAAGGAAGCATATGTCAGGTACAGACAGCATAGATTGAATGAATCCCTAGAAGAGTATAAAGGCAGTAGGAGTATATTTAAGAGGGAAATCAGGAGGGCAAAAAGAGGATGTGAAATAGCTCGGGCAAATAGGATTAAGGAGAATCCAAAGGGATTCTACAAATACACTAAGGACAAAAGGGTAACTAGGGAGAGAATAGGGCTCCTTAAAGATCAGCAAGGCCGCCTACATGTGTGGAACTGCAGGAGATGGGGGAGATTCTAAACGAGTATTTTGCATCAGTGTTTACTGTGGAGATGGCTATGGAAGATAGAGAATGTGGGGCAATAAATCGTGACGTCTTGTAAAGTGTCCATATTACAGAGGAGGAGGAGCTGAACATCTTAAAACGCATAATCTTGGATAAATCCCTGGGACTCCGGCTACCCTAGAACTCTGTGAGAAGCTAGGGAAGTGATTGTTATGCCCGTTGCTGAGATGTTTGTATCATCAATAGCCACAGGTATGGTGCTGGAAGACTGGAAGTTGGCTAACACGGTGCCACTGCTTAAGAAAGGTGTTAAGAAAAAGCCAGGGAAATGTAGACCGGTGAGCCTAACATCGGTGGTGGGCTAGTTGTTGGAGAGAATCCTGAGGGACAGGATTTACATGTATTTGGAAAGGCAAGAACTGATTAGGGATAGTCAACATGGCTTTGTGTGTGGGAAATCGTGTCTCATTAACTTGATTGAGTTTTTTGAAGAAATAATGAAGAGGATTGATGAGGGCAGAGGGGTGGATGTGACCTATATGGACTTCAGTAAAACATTTGACAAGGTTCCTCATGGTAGCCTGGTTAGCAAGGTTAAATCACAAGGAATACAGGGAGAACTAACTATTTGGATACAGGTTAGAAGATAGAGGATGGTGGTGGTGGAGGCTTACTTTTCAGACTGGAGGCCTGTGACCAGCGGTGTGCCACAAGGATCGGTACTGGGTCCACTGCTTTTCAGCATTTATATAAATGATTTGGATGTGAACATAGGAGGTATAGTAGTAAGTTTGCAGATGACACTAAAATTTGAGGTGTAGTGTTCAGCGAAGCAGGTTACCTCAGAGTACAATGGGATCTTGATCAGATGGGCCAATGGGTCGAGAAACAGCGGATGCAGTTTAATTTAGATAAATGTGGGCAGGACTTATACACTTAATGGTAGGGTCCTGGGGAGTGTTGCTGAACAAAGAGACATTGGAGCGCAGGTTCATAGTTCCTTGAAAGTGGAGTGACAGGTTGATAGAACAGCAAATGTGGCGATTGGTATGTTTGCCTTTATTGGTCAGTGCATTGAGTATAGGGGTAGGGAGGTCATGTTGCAGCTGTGCAGGATATTGGTTAGGCCACTCTTGGAGTATTGTGTGTGATTCTGGTCTCCTTGCTGTAGGAAGGATGTTGTGAAACTAGAACGGGTTCAGAAAAGATTTACAAGGATGTTGCCAGGGTTGGAGGGTTTGAGCCATAGGGAGAAGCTGAACAGACTTGGGCTATTTTCCCTGGAGCATCAGAGACTGAGGCGTGACCTTATAGAGGTTTATAAAATCATGAGGGGCATGGATAGTGTAAATAGGCAAGGTCTTTTCCCCGGGGTGTGGGAGTCCAAAACTAGAGGGCATAGGTTTAAGGTGAGAGGGGAAAGATATAAAAGAGACCTAAGGGACAACTTTTTCATGCAGAGAGTGGTGCGTGTATGGAATGAGCTGCTAGAGGAAGAAGTTGAGACTGGTACAATTAAAACATTTAAAAGGCAACTGGATGGGTATATGAATAGGAAGGGTTTAGAGGGATATGGGCCAAATGTTGGCAAATGGGGCTAGACTTATTTAGGATATCTGGTCAGGATGGACGGGTTGGACTGAAGGATCTCTTTCTGTGCTGTATATCTCTATGACTCTATGAATCATATTGTGAGCCCTACTAATAATCTAAAATTGGTTGTTAATCCGGTCTGTAGTTTCCGATCTATGTCTCCCTAATGTCAGAAATGCAATTTTTCAAATAGTTTCTTAGAAGATTTTGATGCTTTAAAGTTGAAATAATGATTTTATAAAGCAAAGTATTCTCAGCAGCTTGTAAGGTTTCTTATAGTTGAATTGTTCGAAGAGTGGTTCACAAGTGAAGTCAGAGCAGTCGTCGGAGTCCTGTACTCTGTTAGAATCTCCTGTTTTCAAGGTATCACTGATAATTACCTTGTCTGCTTGAATTACACGTAACCAATTTGATGGATTTTAGTGGAACTCTTGTGCACAGCTGCTGGTTGATTTCAAAAGCAGACAAAAAGACATGTCAGTCTCACTAAGTGACCTTTCACAAGTTCAGTGCTCTTTCCAAATATGGTGGATAGTAATGTTGATTACACATTGTGATGTGAGTTAACACTTCTAAGGATTTGAGACAGCTAATGTCATCGTTTCTGAATGACACTTTCAGTCAGATAACACCTCCCCTTGATTGGTTTGAGCTGAGGTCATTGATACAATCTTACTGGAATGTTATAACAAGGTGTGGAGCTGGATGAACACAGCAGGCCAGGCAGCATCAGAGGAGCAGGAAAGCTGACGTTTCGGGTCAGGACCCTTCTTCAGAAAAGCAGCTCTTACTATCTCAGACTGGAATGTTACTTTTATCCTTCCTGATGCAGGGAGTGATTTCAATTCACAAAAAGAAGTCAGGCTACTTGCCAGAGATAGTAAGAACTGCCGATGCTGAAGTCAAGCGATAATACAGTGTGGAGCTGGATGAACACAGCAGGCCAGGCAGCATCAGAGGAGCAGGAAAGCTGACGTTTTGGGTCGAGACCCTGCCAGGTAGCTATCATTTCCAGCCTTTTGTGTCCAGTTTCAAAATATTAAAATTAATTTGAGTTCAAAATTGACATGCCGGTACTGGAATAAAAGCAATATATTGCAGATGCTGTAAATCCAAAACAGAAATAAAAAGAGAAACGCAATGGGTTTGGCAGCATCTGTGGAGAGATAAACATTTCGAGTCCAGTGTGACTTTTTCAGAGCCACATGTTGCTCAGCCTACTTGGTTTCTCCTGCACTTTCTATCTGTATTATGTGCTGGTGCTGGACTTGATATGAGAACAATGTGGTGTTAATTGTTGCTGTTTTTGAAATTGAATGACCAACAGTGTTGTGGCTTTTCAGATTCTGTGCATTTGATTAAGTTTTAAAAATGGACCTTGTGTATTAACATTGCCAGTACCTAGTGTATATATAAAAAAGGGTCTGTGAAGGCTTTGCTACCTCCTGAGGTGGTTGAGGTGAATACCATAGATGTACTTAAAGGGAATCCAAATGAACACATGAGATAGAAATAAGTAGAGGATATCCTGATCAGGTTAGATTAAAAAGGATGAGAGGAGGCTCCTATATAATTTTTGGTGTGCGGATTGAATGTAGGTGATGGTGCGAGTGGTTGTGGTATGGTAATAATGACACTGGGCTAGTAAATGGGAACATGGGTTCAAATCTTACCATGGCACCTGGTGGAGTTTAAATGCAATTAATATAAAAGAAGTTTCAGCAATGGTCACCATGACAATTATCAGTGATTGTTGTAAATACTTATTTGGCTCACTCATGTCCCATAGAGAAGAAAATCTCCTACCCTTACCTGGTCTGTCCTAAATGTGACCCCAGACTCACAGCAACATGGCTGATTCTTAACTGTCCTCTGCAATAGTCAAGACATTCACTGATTTTGAAAAAATTAGCTGCAGACAGCAAATTGTGGTGTTAGCAGCAACGCCCACATCCCATTGAAAGAATAATAACGTCATTTGAATAAAAATACAACTTTAACCTGGTGAGCCAAAATGCCTGTGTGTGCTTTTTGTTGTAAATTCTTTGTCATATCCTGGTCACATAAATGCCAGATAACACCCAGTTAAGTGAATCAAGATAGAGATAAATGAATTGCTGAAATTCATCCCAATTCTTACCTTGAGGCCTAAGTGTTTTTAAACAGTGCAACGTGCTGTTTTTTACACAAGGTATTATTAAATGGACTTTTTGAAAGAGCTTTAAAATCTCGTTTAGAGCCACACATTCATGGCCAAATTCCACAGCTAAGAGCAGTAGGGCTCAACTCTATGCCTTGTAAATCCCAATGCAACAAACACTTAGAAAGTGGAGACCAGAACATTTCAGGGCAGCTAAGGGAAAATGTTTAAACAAATTGAGTAATTCTTCCCCATCTCTCACAGACAGTTGCTCTTACCTCAGAAAAGGTCAATTCAGAATTCAGATGCTGAAACCTGGGCTGAGATTGGCCTCCTGTATTATGTATATAGCAGAAACGACTATAACGTAGCATTAAATCATTTACTGGGACATATTATGAGACATGCTCTTGCATGTAAGCGGCTGTAAAAACACATATTCTTGATTTCTTGCTATGTTAGTACGGGTTCATCTAAGGAAAAGGGAAGAATAAAATGTATTAATATGATATGAGGGGATGGAGCATTGTTCAGTTCCTTAACTGGGAAAGTGTTATGAAAGCTGGAAATATGAACGTGTGCAGATTTTGCCAGAACAACATGAACTTGAGGATTTCAGTCAGTGGACAGACTAGAGAAGTTGGGCTTGATCTCCTTAGGGGACAGAAAGTTAAGGCAAAATTGAACTGAAATCCTCAAAATTAAGATGGCTTTTGTTAGAGAACATAGCAAGAAACCATTTACATTCTCATGAGGGTCAGTAATCAAAGAACTCAATTCATGATTATTGACAAAAGTACCTTGGGGAAGATGTTTCCTTCTTACATAGTAGCTTGTTAGGAACTGTAGTGAACTACTTGAAGATGTGATGAAAGCAAGAAAGGGAATTGTATAAATATTTGTAAAGGAGAGATTTTTGGGACTATAAGACCATAAGATATAGGAGCAGAATTAGGTCATTGAACCTATCAAGTCTGCTCCATCATTCGATCTTGGCTAATATGTTTCTCAACCCCATTTTCCTGCCTTCTCCCCATAACCTTTGATCTCTTTACTAATCAAGAATCTATCTCTGTCTTAAATACGCTCAATGGTTTGGCCTCCACAGCCTTCTGTGGTAGTGAGTTTCACAGATTCACCATTCTTTGGCTGAAGATATTCCTCCTCATCTCAGTTCTAAAGGGACATCCCTTCACTCTGAAGCTGTGCCCTTGGGTCCTCGTTTATCCTACTTGTTAAAACATCTCCTCTATGTCCACTTTATCCAGGCCTGTCAGTATTCTGTAAGTTTCAATGAGATCTCACTCATCCTTCTAAACTCATCAAGTACAGACCCAGAGTCCTCAACCACTCCTCATATTAAAAGCTCTTCATTTCAGGGATCATTCTTATAATCCTCCTCTGAAAAGCCTCCAAGGCCAGCACATTCTTCCTTAGATACGAGGCCCAAAACTGCTCACAATATTCCAAATGTGGTCTGAGTAGAGCCTTTCATCTCTGCTCATGTATTCTAGCCCTGTCAAAATGAATGCTAACATTACATTTGCCTTCCTAACTGCTAACTGAACCTACATGTTAACCTTAAGAGAATCCTGAATTAGGACTTTAAGCTTCAGATTCCTGAAGTACTATAGCAAAAGAGCAGAGTTAAGTTGGAAAAGTTGGATAGCTTTTTCAAAGATCAGCATAGGCTCAATGGGCCAAATGGCTTTCTTTCTCACTGTTCAATTCTATGATTCGGTGATGATATTAATGCAAAGTTGAATTGCACAAATGTAGTTGCCATACATGGAGAATTATGAGAATTCATACAAGCAAGAGATCAAAGGCTCAAGATTTGCAGCAAACTGCATGATGCACTAAATCTTCTGATGATAAATTAGCCTGTGCTAGCCTCCAGCTGGAAATCAAGATCTGGATAATCAAGCCGGTAACTAGACTCACAATGGTGATAACTAAATGGAGAGATTACACCAATTAGGAAGGACAGGACAGACCGGGACTCCTGTAAAATATAGAATACTCAGAATGGGAATTGAAAGAGGGTCTCAAAATTAGGAATAGGTTTGATAGAAAAAACATAGGGAGTATTTTTCGAGTTGTGGGGCAGACATGAACAATGAACCACATATACAAGATAGTTACTAATAGTTTCAATAGGGAATTCAAGATAAAGTTGTTTACCAAGTTAATGGTGAAAATGTGGTACTAGACTGACTGAAAAGTACAGGTGCTTTAACAAGTAATTAAATAAACATGACTGGAAAAGAAATAGAAGATTATGATGACAGCAATAAAAAAAGGAACAGAGATTTGTGTAGAGTATAAATTCTGGCATGATCACCTTCTGCACTGTGCTACAAATGGCAAATAATGAGCATCTCAAATGAGAGAAAAATTAGTCATCTCCTATTGGATTTCAACAGCTCTAACATCACTAGATCTGCTATCAACTACATCTTGGAAGGGTCATCATTAACCAGAAATGTAACTGGACCAGGCATATCAAAGCACTGATAATATGAACAAGGCTTAGTCTGAATACTCTGAAGCATGATTCAACTCGGGAACCTTCATAAAGTTCTCCACCATAGACAAGGTTCATCATAGAACCATAGAGTCATAGAGATGTACAGCACAGAAACAGACCTTTTGATTCAACTCGTCCATGCCAACCAGATATTCTACATTAATCTACCTACTATAGGAAAGATGTCGTTAAACTTCAAAGAGTGCAGTAAAAAGTTTACAAGGACATAGCTGGGGTTGGAGGATTTGAGCTATAGGGAGACGCTGAATAGGCCGGGGCTATTTTCTCTGGAGCTTCAGAAGCTGAGACGTGACCTTACAGAGGTTTATAAAATAATGAGGGCCATGGATAGGGTCAATAGCCTTTTTCCCCAGGTAGGGGATTCCAAAATTAGAGGGCATAGCTTTAAGGTGAGAGGGGAAAGATATAAAAGGGAGCTAAGGGACAACTTGTTCATGCAGAGGCTGGTGCGTGTATGGAATGAGCTGCCACAGGAAGTGGTGGAGGCTGGTACAACTACAACATTTAAAATGCATCTGGATGGGTATATGACTAAGAAGGGTTTAGAGGGATATGGGCCAAATGCTGGCAAATGGGACTAGATTAATTTAGGATATCTGGTCGGCATGGACGTGTTGGACAGAAGGGTCTGTTTCTGTGCTGTACATTTCTATGACTTTATCAGTAAGAGATAACTTGATTGAAACATACAGAAAACTGAGTGATCCTGAAAGGGTGGGCGTGGACAGGATGTTTGCCCTAGAACTAGGGATCACTGTTTAAAAATAGGTTGGGATGGGGTAGCCCATTTAAGACAGAGATGAGAAGAAATCTTTTCTCATACAGGGTCATGGGATTTTGCAACTCTCTTCCTCAGAAGGCAAAGTGTTTGAGTATTTTTAAAGTGAACGTAGATAGATTTTTCTAAGGAAGGTATGAAAGTTTATTGGCGGTAAACAGTAATGTGGAGAGATCAGATTGGCCATGATCTTATTGAATGGCAGAACAGGATCAGGAGGGGGCCGAGTGGCCTGCCCCTATTTCATGTGTTCACGTTCCATTTTTCTTTGAAAGTTCAGCACTCCCTCAAATACTGCATTGAAATGGCAGCCTAGATATCAACTCCACTTCACAAACCTGCTGCCTTGGAAACACAAGTGCTTCCCACTGACAATGAGCTCAGTGGGCCTGAAAAGATGCCACATTATTTGCTCAGAAGAATTTTGCCAAGTAATGCCTCCAAGCTTCCCTTTACTTCAGCACTGAATCTGGAATTTCCCATCGGATGTGTTACCTAACTCTGGAATTTCCTAGCTCTCCAGTATGATATCTGAATCACTTCCTCATCACATTCCTCGACAGGGAGACCACTGTCAAGATTTGCTGACTGCACCAATTCTAGGAATTTTCATGTAAACGTGAAGAAATGAACGATCCCCATTTGCCCCTCAGCAGATCACTAACAGGAAATCCATGAGTGGCTCATCTTTTTTCTTTCCATTTGAAAGAAACAACTGCATATTTTCCTAAACCAGATCTGGGCAATGCTTTCACATAAAGATTGTCAATTGGAAGATTTTTCATATTATAAGGGATTTACAGCGCAGAAACTGCTGAATGCCAATGATCATTCCCCCACACACCTTCTGCCTCCCCAGCTCAGTTTACCTGCATATCCTTTTCTTTTTTACATCATGCACACATCCAAACCCCCTCAGATTCATCTTTGGTGATTGCCTCAGCTACGTTTGAATGTCCACAAAGTAACTCACTTGACATTTACAAGTGGTTTTATTTTCAGGTACCACTCACTCCCCATGCACCTCCAGCCCAGGGTTGGAAAATAGACGCTGTAATTTCCAGTTTCCTGATGCAGATCAATGACTAGAGGTGGTAGGCCAGGGTGCCATGTGCTTTATTGAGAAATACACTAAACACCATCCACTATGATAAGTTAATGTGGAAAAATGGGCAGAACATCTTAGGGTCTTAAAGGAGTGAGTCTCAACATCTGGTTCTCCTCAATCAATGTAATCTTGAACTCATTGTTAATGTGCGTTAAGCTATATTTTGTTATTCATGGACAACTCTAATGGTTAGACAAGATGGCCTAGAGGATTACAGCTAGATTATTAATCCGAAGAACCAGGTAATATCCTGGGGACAACAAGGTGCAGGGCTGGATGAACACAGCAGGCCAAGCAGCATCATAGGAGCAGAGAGGCTGACGTTTCGGGCCTAGACCCTTCATCAAG
>NC_063334.1:29145623-29176004 GCF_021869965.1 Rhincodon typus
CCCTTCTTCAGATTTTCTGAAGAAGGGTCTAGGCCCGAAACGTCAGCCTTCCTGCTCTTCTGATGCTGCTTGGCCTGCTGTGTTAATCCAGCTCTACACCTTGTTATCTCAGATTCTCCAGCATCTGCAGTTCCTGCTATCTCTGTATTTAATTTGCCTTCCTTTCCAATATTCCCTAACAGTTTAAACTGTTGCACTTGATCTAACATTTCTTAGATAAATAAGAGCTGGGTAAATGATCTGTAATCAATAAAGTTAACTGATAACGATAAGATACAAGGGTGGAGGGGAAACCCCAGTTCTTACAGCCTTGACCAAGAATAATCAGTAAAGCAAGTCAGGTGAGGGGAAGGTTGCCTGGTGACAGATCAGAGACTTGAGCATCTGGTAAATCCTGTTGAGGATCCCCATTGAAAGATTTATTCATTTACTCAGCCCTGAGAGGTGTGCTTTAAAAACTTTAATCTGTATCTTGAAATTACCTCATTGACTTTGAAAACACCCAGCAAAATATCCAGTTCTGTCTGGTGTCAAATGCAGCAACCAATCTGAAATATGTTAAATTCCGATGAGAATTGGTGTTTCTAGCCTTATACCTCGATTCTGTCATCAGGCAGGGCTTTCCTGTGATGTCTGTTTCATAATTGTTTGCATGTTTAAGGATTTGTTAAGGTATTGCACATACTCTTCTGTCTGTCAAGACCTCAGCAACGTTGATGCTTAGTTAAGGGTGTCGCGTTTCCTGCACACCTGTCTGACAACAGCTCGGCCCCCTCCACATTTGGTCTTGAGGATCCAGTGCAGTGAAAAACTCCCAGTCAGAAATAATTAGTTTACAGTCTACGAGCAACCCCCACTCCTTCTCTCTCACACACACACACACTCACATGGCACAGCTGTCACAGCTCTCCCTTTGTCTCACGTGTACACTAGAGGATATATGCACGTTCACACCGACAAAACACACAAGAGGTTGGGGACAGACTAACAGGGCTCTCCAATACCATTGTAGGATTGGGGTACAGTCTAACTAACACTGCTCATAGACATACAGGAAAAGCCGAGCTGCAGCCAACTACAGCTTCCTCACATTCAGGAACGGGATTGGGGAGCAGTTCCACACAGTTCTCACACACACTGTGTCTCACATTGATGGACAAAAACCTAATTTTCCTGTTTTTTCTCTTTCTTTCTGATTCATTCTACCCGACCTCCAACGGAACCTGCCATTTCCCCATAGAATGGAGGTAAGAGATTTGAATTATTTTGAAAGGTTCATTTTAATGTTCTTGTATCATTTCACTCCTTGTCTAAACAGCAGTTATGAAAGTTTGCATTTACACAGTAAGTAACAAAAACGGCAAATGCCGTCTTTGTCAAAGGATAAAAAAAAATTCTGGAAGGCGCCTGTGTTTTTGAAATCACGAAACACGAGATAAAATCTTATCCACCCAGATGCAATAAAAGTTAAGATTTTGCTGAGTAGTCGCCCGCCCAGCCTACCCTGTTAAATGGGTTCACCTTTGTGACAAATCTTTCTGTTGGCCTCATGGGGCTTGGTGTTTTCCAGGGTCGGCCACAGTAAAATAAATAATATCTTAAGGGGGAATTAAATCAGGGAGTTGTGTTTTGAGGAAGCGGTCAGATGTTTTTTTTGTACGTTCTCCTTGTTTTTGTTCCACTTTTGGAATAAAGGTTACAGCCAGGTCAGGAGGTTGCTGACACAACTTAAAACTTGTAACAGCCGGCATGAATTCTTTACCTCCCGTAGCGTAGCTGTGATGTTACTAGCTCCTGAGTTTGCATATGGGTGTTTGTATCGTACGATTGTGGATTGAACAAGAGTTACTGCCGGATGCTGGAATCTGTACTGAAAGCAAAAAAAAGTGGTAGAAATCACAGCGGGTCAGGCAGCGTCCGTGGGGAGGGAGAGAGACAAAGCTAACGTTAAGTCTGGATGACTCTTCATCGGAGTAGGCTTGAAGTGTGGATTCCAGTGGGACTGTCTGTTCTGCCATTCTCACATTCCGACCACTAAATCTGCACCCTTTCTCCCCCCGCATTTCAACCCACCCCCCCATAGAATAAATGCTGCCCCCTCCACACTTTGTTTCAGCTCTGATGAAGAGTCACCTAGACTCAAAGTGTTAGCTTTCTCCACCTACTTAGCTTGACCAACCAATTTTTATTGCTCAACCATTGATTGTATTATCTCCAACTGCCTGGGCTGTTGGCTGTGGTATTCTTTCTATAAGCCTCCCTGTGCCTCGCTACCTCTCTTCTCTGTTAAGATGCTAGTTGAAACAACCTCTTTGAGCAAGCCTTTGCCTTAATATTTACTTATAATGGGCTTGCAGACAATGAAAACCTGCTGGGATTCTGTAAAGGGTGTGTGGTCTGTGCCACCAGCTACACTCCCTTTTCCAACCAACCACCCTCCCAGCCTGATCATTGACAACTCCTTTGTCTGTCCAAGTGTCTTTCTCACTCTTTGGGCTCTATCCTATCGTTTACCCACTACCCAACCCACCTCCCTATTTTCTGCAGATAAACTGACGTTTTCCCAGCCACCATCAGTTCTGAGGAAGGGTCACTGGACCTGAAACATTAACTCTGTTTTTTCCTTCACAGATGCTGCCAGACCTGCTGAGCTTTTCCAGCAACTTTGTTTTTGTTCCTGCTTTATAGCATCCGCAGTTCTTTTGGTTTTTACCCTAATTTCTTCAAGCTTATAACCATACTGCATAGTCAGCTTTACTGATTGAATGTTTTTATGTATCTCCTAACAATTTCTTCCTCATCATTTCTCAAATTTATGTCAAGTCAAGCCAAGAGAAATTTCAATGATTTTACCTAGGGAAAGATTGTAGGAAAAGTGCGTGTATCTGTGAAAGACAGCAGGCGTTGATAAGGCACTTGTTGAGGCTTTAGTTTTTGTTTGATAAATTCAAGGAGGATATTAAATTGCGAGTAGAGCCTCACCTAAACATTTGTTCTCCTTACTTCAAGAAAAGACTTTGCGTTTCTAATTTCAGATTGTACAAAGGTGACTTGGGCTATTGCAGTACCTATCGTGGTGAGGTATGCAAAGACATACTTGGGAAAGACAAACTCGTTTTCTTCAATTCTTCTTATGCCGATGCAGAGGAGACACAAGAGTCGATGGCCAGGAGTGCGTGGACAGGATTGGATGGCGTCAGCTTGCTGTGCAAACCAGCTGCTGAGGCGTTGCTGTGTCACTTCATTTACCAGGATTGCAACCCATCTGGTTTGGGGCCTGCACCGAAACCAGTGTGTCGGTATGTCCACTGTAGGACTCTTCTCAGCCTGGAAAATTGCAGGGTTCTGAGGAAAGAGCTGCATAATTGAATAACTCTTCCGAAGAGCCAGTCTAGACTAAAAGGACTGCATGGCCTCCTTCTGGGCATCAGATTTTACGATCCTAAGTAACTTTTGTCAGTATTAAACGAACACCACAGACATTTTATTACAGCTTTAAGGCAGCTAGTCGCCCATTACTTTAAAGTAGGTTACTAAAATAAATTAATGCAGGTATGGTATTGCAAATCCAAGTGTCAATAAAACAAGAATTGTCTGAAGCTGGGCAATTTTAAAATCTTTTAAGAGCACAGGCATAGTGCCTGCAGGTTGTTGTCAGAAACGCGTAAGCTAATAACCATTACGACAGTTAATCCAAAAAAATAGTAAGCAGTCAGAGATAAAATTGTTGTACAGGATAGGGCAATGACTTATTTTACTGCCACAATTAAACACAGTTCTGTAGCCTTTTTGAACTGCAAAAAGAGATTAGCCATGGATTTAAATTACTTTCATAATTCAGATGACAAAGTTCAATAAAACAGTCTACAGTTCTCAAGTGTTGACACCAAATATTGAATTGCTGCAAAGTACACATTTGCATTCAACTCTAAGACTACAGTCATTGTAGACATACGAACAAAAATGGGCCATTCAGCCATTGACTCTGTTCTGCCATTCAATGAGACCATGGCTGTTCTGGTAATTCTCAACTCAACTTTCCTGTCTTTTTGCTCATACCCTCAATATCCCTAACTGATTAAAAATCTGTCTGTCTCGGCAATGGAAATACTTAATGACTAGAACGAAACAGCTCTCTGTGGGAAAGAATTCCACAGATTCACTGCCCGCTCAGGGAAGAAATTCCTCCTCATCTCTATCTTATGTATGTGGGCCCTTACTCTGAGATTATGTCCTCTGGTGCTAGACTCTCCCACAAAGGGAAACAGCGTTTCTGCATCTGTCAAGCCCTCTAAGAGTCCTATATATTTCAATAAGGACACCTCACATTCATTTATAGCCCACCAAGTAGAGGACCAAACTACTCAACCTCTCCTCATAAAACAGTTCCTGCACACCTGGTATAGGCCTAGTGAAACTTATTTGGACTGTCTCCAAATGCCAGTATACCTTTCCTTAGATAAGGGGCCTAAAACTGTTCACAGTACTCCACCTGTGGTCTGTCTCTACTTTTATATTCTGAAATAAAGTGCAACATTCCATTTGCCTTCCCTATTACCTCCTGAACTTGGATGCTCGCTGAATATGATTCATGGATGAGGACTTCTAAATCTGTTTGTTCTTGAGCTTTTTGCAGTCTTTTTCCATTTAAATAGTACTCTTCTCCTCTATTCTTCCTGCCAAAATGCAAGGCCTCACACTTCCCCATATTATATTCCATCTGACAAGGCTTTTCACATTTGTTTAACCTGTCCGTATCCTTCCGCAGACTATTTATATCATCCTCACAGTTGCCTTCCCATCTATTTTTGTGTCATCCACAAACTTGGCTGTAGTACATTCACTTTCCACATCTAAATCATTAACACACATTATAAATAATTATGGCTCCAGCACTAATCCCTGTGGCACATCAGTAATTTCACTTTGCCATCCTAAAAATGCTCCCTTATCATACCTCTCTGTCTTCTATTAGTTAGTCAGTCCTCTGTCTATGCTTATGTACTAACTCTGACACCATGGGCTCTTATCTTATTCAGTGTGGTACCTTCCCAAATACCTTCTGAAAATCTACATATATTACATTCACTGCTTCCCCTTTATCTGTCCTGTTTGTTACCTCCTCAAAGAATTCCGGTAAATTTGCCCGGCATGATTTCCCCTTCAGGAAACCGTGCTGACTCTGCTTGATCATATTCATTTCTAAATGCTATTACCTTCTTTATCATAGACTCAACCATTTTCCAATAACAGACATTTAGCTAACTGGCCCATAGTTACCTGTTTTTGTCTCCTTACCTTTCTTAAATATAAGTATTACATTGACAGTTTTCCAATCCTCTGGGACTTCTCCAAAATCAAATGATTCCTGGAAGATTATTACCAGTGTACCCACTATCTCTGCAGCTACTTCCTTTAACATCCTAGGATGTATCCCATCAGGTCTAAGGACATATCCGTCTTTAGCCCAATGAGTTCCCCTAGCACTTTTTCTCTAATGATAGTTATTCTATTTGTTTCCTGTCATTTTGCCCTTGAATATCTAATAATTTTGGAATGCTATCAGTATCTTCTACTGTAAAGATTGATGCAAAGTATTTATTCAACTCCTCTGCCATTTCTTGGATCCACCATTATTATTTCACCAGCCTCATTCTCTAAGGGGCCAAAGTTCACTTTGGCTTATCTCTTTTTTTAATATATTTAAAGAAGTACTTGATTCTATCTTGATATTACTTGCAACTTTACCCCCAAAGTTTATTTTCTCGCTCTTTATTATTATTTCTGTTGTCTTTTGTTGGTTTTTAAGACTTGCCCAATCGTTTGGCTTACCACTAATCTTTGCCACATTGTATGTTTTTTCTTTCAATCTGATGCAATGCTTAACTTCACTGGTTAACCATAGTTGGCCTATTCCCTTCCTAGAATCCTTCTTCCTCACTGGAATACGTCTTTGCTGTGAGTAATGAATGATTTTCTTAAATGCTTACTATTGATTCTCAACCACTTTTGCTGCCAAACTCTTTTCCCAGTCCATTCCTGCCAGCTCTGCCCTCAATTTGGCATAAGTACCTCATGCAAAAGCAAATCTAATTGTTCCCATTTATGGCAAATCTAGAACTGCCTGAACTAAAATCCAACACAGTCCACAGTACCAAGTGTATTGTTTTGGACATCGTTTCTGTAATTAAATCTTAGCAACCTTGAAGAAAGTATTGGCCTGTTGCGTTCTCCACCTTTTACATGTTTGCAAATTCTTACTAAAAGAGAAAGAACTTCATATTTCTACAGTATCTTTCGTGGCCTCAGGACGTACCAAATTAGTTAACTTTCCACGAAATGCTTTGCCATGGATAGCTGTAGTGTAAAAAATATGGGTGTTAACATATACACAAGCAGATGTCACAAATGACAGTGAGTTAAATGGACAGGCAGTCTAATTTCATGATGATTCTCAGGGGATACCCGGAAAAATGAGGAGGACTGGCCTGCTGTTCTTCAATATCATGCTACAGGCTCTATTTGAGAGAGCAAGAAGGGCCCTGGTTTAACATCTTGTCTGAAAGATGGATCGGAGCAGCGCAGGTAGCCTTTAATTCCAAACTGCAATCCCTTTTCCATCTCATTTTGGTTACATTGAGATGGGGATTGTCATCACTAAAAATAGGACGATTGAGAAGGCTATTGGCCCCAGTACTGTGAATAGCACAAATCCCATTCCCATGGAGCTAAGAGGCCTTTTGACCTGTGAATTTGTGAGGACTTACAGAGATCAGATTCCCTATAAAATGTTGCTCGTAATTATAAAAGTCAACCCATGTTTCATTAGGAATGGTGAAAGTTCATGAGTTTTAGGTTCAAGTCGAACTACGTCAGCACTGAAGGATCAAACATCTTTCTACTTTTTACAGCCAGTCTCAGGCCAGTAAGACTGTGAGCCAGATGCAGAACAATATTGTTCCAATAGTGTACCTTAGATGTGTGCTATGGCTCAGCATTCTCTGGCTTTCTGGATCAGAAGATTATGGGTTGATCAAATAGTTACTGAGGGAGTACAGAGCTGACAAGGATGCCACCTTTCAGGTGAAACATCAAAGCTCCAACTACTCCATTCAGTTGGATATAAAAGATGACATGACTCTATTTGAAGATGGACACTGGTGTTTTTGGGGTTTTTTGCAGTGTCCCATTTAATATTTATCAATCAGCGAACACTTAGAAACAGATAATCTGGTGTTTGTCATGGGATCTTGCTGTGTCCAAAAATGGCTGCTGTGTTGTCCACATTACAAGACGGAGTAGGCTTTAAATGTACTTCATTGGCTGTAATCCTCTTTGGATGTCCTCAGCTTTTGGAAGGTATGTTTCTTTAACAAGCCTGTATTTCATTGAAAGTTGCATCACAGGTAGACAGAGTGCTGTTCAGAGTCCTGCCTTTAACTGTATAATTTTCCTTAATATGTGATCTCCCAAAATGCAGCACCTCACACTTACCTGGATTAAACTCCATTTGCCATTTCTCCGCCCATATCTGCAACTGATCTATATCCCGCTATATCCTTTGACAACTTTCTACACTATCTCCAATTCCACTGATCTTTGTTTCATCTGCAAACTTACTAAACCACCCATCTACATTTTCATCCAAGTCAGTTATGGTTTTTGTGAAGGGGCGAAGAAACTGCAGATGCCGGAATCCATGGTAGACAAACAGGAGGCTGGAAGAACACAGCAGGCCAGGCAGCATCTGGAGGAAAGGAGCTGTCAACATTTCAGGTATTACCTTTCTTCAGGGGTCCTGAAGAAGGATAATACCTGAAACGTTGACTGCTCCTTTCCTCCAGGTGCTGCCTGGCCTGTTGTGTTCTTCCAGCCTCCTGTTTGACTCTCATGGTTCTTGCAAAGATTTGTAGCTCGTGGTTGTTGGCTTGCCTGCCAAGCTGGCTGGTTATCGTACAGACATTTCGTCACCATGCTAGGTAACATCATCAGTGTGACCTCTGGTGAAGCTTCATCGGAGGCCGCACTGATGATGTTACCTAGCATGGTGACGAAACGTCTGTATGATAACCGGCCAGCTTGGCGAGCAAGCCAACAACCTCAATTTATATATATCACAAACAGCAGAGGTCCCTGTACGGATCCCTGTGGAACACCATTAGTCACGGACCTCCAGCCTGAAAAACACTCTTCCACCACCTCTGTCTTCTATGGGCAAGTCAGTTCTGAATCCATGCGGCCAAGTCGCCATGGATCCCACGTATCTTAATCTTCTGAATGAGTCTACCATGAAGGACCTTGTCGAAAGCCTTATTAAAACCCATGCAAGCAACATTCACTGCTCTATCCTTATTGATCACCTTCATCACCTCCCTAAAAAAATTCAATCAAGTCAGTAAGACATGACCTGCCCTGTACAAAGACATGCTGACTGTCCCTAATCAGCTATGTTTTTCCAAATGTGTGTAAATCCTATCCTCAAGAATTCTCTCCAATAGCTTCTCAACCACTAGTTTGAGACTCACTGATCTATAGTTTCCTGGATTATCCCTATTTCCCTTCTTGAACAGAGGAACAACATTATCTACTCGCCAGTCCTTCAGGATCTCTCCAGTGCCTAGCAAGGATACAGATTTCTTGGTCAAGACCCCAACAATCTCCTCTCTTGCCTCTCTCAATAACCTGGGGCTAGATACCATTGGGCCCTGGGGACTTATCCACCTTTGCTCTTCAAGAGATCCACCACCACTTCTTTCTTAATCTGAAAATGCCCTTGAATACTAGCATGCTCCACACAAATCTCACTATTCTCCATATCTTTTTCTTGGGTGAATACCGATGCAAAGTACTCATTTAGGATCTCACCCACATTCTCTGCCACCAAGCACAATTTCCGTCCTTTATCCTTAAGTGGTCCTACCTTCTGCCTACCTTCTGCCATTTTCTCTGAAGAAGGGTCTAGGCCCGAAACTTCAGCCTTCCTGCTCCTATGATACTGCTTGTCCTGCTGTGTTCATCCAGCTCTACGCCTTGTTGCCTAGCTATCCGCTTGTTTTTAATGTATCTATAGAATGCCTTGGGATTCTATTCAACCTTACTTGCCAAGATCATTTCATGCCACCCCCCCACCTCTTGTTCTCCTAATTCCCTGCTTGAGTACTTTCCTGCTTTCCTTATATTCCTCATGGGCCCTGTCTGATTTTAGCTTCCTAAACCTTACATATGCTTCTTTTTTCCCTTTTGACTAGATTTACAACCTCCCTTATTATCCAATGGTCCCTTACCTTGCTATCCTTGTCCTTCCTCCTTACTGGAAGATGCCAGTCTTGAACTCACCCCAGCATGTCTTTAAATAGTTCCCACATGTCAAGTGTAGACTTGCCTGATAATAACTCCTCCCAATTAGCAATCAGTAGCTCCTGCCTAATACTGACATAATTTGCCTTCCCCCAATTTAGTACCTTCCTGCAAGGTCCTGACTTATCCTTGTTCGTAGCTATTTTAAAACGTAAGGAGTTGTGATCACTGTTTCCAGAATGCTCTCCCACTGAAAGGTCACCTGGCCAGGCTCATTAGCTGATACAAGGCCCCTCCTCTAGTTGGACTATCCACATACTGTTTCAAAAAACCCTCTTGGATGCACTTAACAAATTCCATCCCATCTAAGCCTCTTGCTCTAAGGGAGTCCTAGTCAATATTGGGAAAGTTAAAGTCACCCACTTATGACAACCCTGTTTTTTCTGCACCTTTCTACAATCAGCCTATATATTTGTTCCTCAATGTCTCGGTGGCTGTTGGGAGGCCTGTGGTATAATCCTACTAGAGTGATCTTATTTTTAAGCTCTACCCATATTGCCTCAGTGAATGAGCCCTCCAGCACGTCCTCTCTGAGTGCAAATGTAACATTCTCCCTGAATAGCAATGCAACTCCTCCACCTCTTTTACCTTCCTCTCTATCTAGTTTAAAACAATGAAACCCTGGAACGTTGAGCAGCCAGTCCTGTCCTTCTCTCAACCAAGTCTCTGTAATGGCCACAGCATCATAGTCCCATATACTGATACAGGCTTTAAGCTCATTTGCCTTACCTCTAACAGGAAGGATTTAGAAGGGTATGGGCCAAGTGCAGACAAATGGGATTAATTTAGTTTAGGAAACTTGGTTGACATGGATGAGTTGGACTGATGGGTCTGTTTCTGTGCTGTATGACTCTATGACTTTAAGAGCACATCCTCCCATTGCTGCAATAAAACCTTATTGATTTTCCACATCAGCCATTCCCTCTGAATGTTATCATCAATTTACTGTCAATTCTTCCCAATTAGATTTTTTTTTCTTTGAATTGGACTGAAGACAAGATTAAAATTGCATCAGGCCTGACATGAACTTTGGCTCTTGCAGCCAACATGAAAGGAAAAAAATGAAAGACTCATCCAATCAGCCTGGAATACATTCAGGTCTTGGTTCCAGAGGAGGAAGCCATGTGCTTCAGTCCACTTTATGACCCAGGGCTTTGGCCACATCTGTTTCCCATTCATTACACACCAGCAGAATAATCTTCTCTAAATGTACCGTATTCAGAGTATTAAACTGTAACTTCCTAGTCAATGAGATGTTTTTCTGAATAAATGGTGTAAATTGCCTTTTGACTCTATTGGTTACAACTAATCAAGCTGGAAGAATGAAGATTTTATTGCTTTCCTTCCTAAGTATCTAGGTGGTTCAGTTATAGGTCCCATTTCAGAGACCGTGAACATACCATCTCGACTAACACTCCAGTGGCAGAGCTCAGTGGGGGCTGTCATTTGGTTGAGATGTTAAGACATTATCTCATTCAGATATATGTACAATATCTCACAGTACTATTCAAAGAATGGGCTAATTCTCTCCAAAGACCTTGCCATAAAATTAGTTCTCAACTCAAATTATCTCATCCTCATCACATTGCTGTTTGTGGGATCTTGGCTGTGCAAAAAAGTGGCTACCACGTTTCCTACATTACAACAGTGAAGTGAAGTATGTCATCGGCTATAAAGAACTTTGGGTCATCCTGACATCTGAAAGGTACTATATAAATTCACTTTTTTTACCCACCTATCTAGGAATTGTGGAGTTTTTTTCAACATGAACTCCAAACCAAACTTGTTCCTTTTTTAAAGTCACTTTTTTTCTAAAATGATCCTAAGGTTAAACATTGGATATTTCTTTATTACAGTGAACACTGCCTGGCAGTGAAAGAGCTTTATTGCTACAAAGAGTGGCTCTCAATGGAAGAACATTCACGCAAAGGAATTTACTCTGCAGGTCTGAAGCTACCTGACTGTGGCAGGCTTCCTAGCCTACACCAGAATCCAGATGCATGCACTAAAGTCTCATTTCTTGGTAAGCATTATCTGTTTGAAAGGAAACAGATCAAATATATCATTAGCAATTTGCAAGTTAATATCAAATATCAAACAATAGATAATGATTCTAGCTGGCTAATTGGTTTTCCATTATGTTTGCAGGCGTGAAGAGAGGACTCATTACCAGTGAGTGAATGCCATTCTATTTTATACTGTAACATCTTCCAAATGAATTTAAATAAATTTATTGAATAGTGTTAATTAACACATATAGTGCATTCTATAAATAGGTTTGCTTCTACCTTTCCTTTGTGGCAGCTTTAAATAAGAAATTATTTTGGCACATTTTGTGATTTTGTAATCGTGGCCCAAATCCTGCAGGACTCAAATTTCAAATTCTTGGTGGATCAGAACTGTTTCTGCTTCATCAAAAATGGAAGTCCTGCTTCAGGTTTTACAGTGGCTTCCATCTTTCATATGACAAACCTATAGTGTGGGAGAGAATTCATGACCAGTATCTTATTCCGAATTGTGGAATTCAGGACGCAAATTAGCAATATCTACTCTCACTGTTTACAAACATAGAATCCCTACAGTGTGGAAGCAGGCCATTCAGACCATTGAGCCCACGCCAACTCTCTGAAGAGCACCCCACCCTATCCCTGTAACCCTGCATTCTCCATGGCTAACCAACATGGACACTATGGGCAATTTAGCATGGCCAATCTACCTAACCTGCACACCTTTGGACTGTGGGAGGAAACCAGAGCACCCGGAGGAAACCCATGCAGACCCAGTGAGAATTTGTGAACTCCACGCAGACAGTCGCCTGAGGGTGGAATCAAACCCAGTCCCCTGGTGCTGTGAGGCAGCAGTGCTAACCACTGAGTCACCAAGGGGAAAGTTTACCACCAGAGCTGATCTGCTAACAATCTAACCAAAGCATACATTTATTAATCGGTTTCATTTTTTCTGCTGCTTCTATTGATGTATTGCGAATGTTCCTGTATCAACCATGAGTGTTCATGTCATTATTAGAAAGAATTGTTTAGAAGGAATGGAGTGTAGAAACAAACGTAGGTAAATTCTTGGCTGTAATATCCTTGTGTAACCTTGCATATCCAATTCATAGGTTCAGCTGTCTGGAATTTATGTTGGGGTTTGAATGTATGACTGATTTGTCATCCCAAATGGGTACTGTGCATTGGACTAAGGTCCACAGTACACTATCAGTACAGAAATCTCTTGGTTAGGAGCACTAAGACTCCAATTAGCCTGAGTCCAAGTGCTTCACCAATCAGCCACCTACTAACACAATGTGGACCATGGCTAGACACTCCCCCATTGCTTACTTAGATGCCAGTCTGTGCACACAGGAGTAGCTTTCTCACCCTGTCCCTCAGATGAAACCTTTTGGATTTAAACTTTACTTCAGAGAAATGATCCCAGGATGACATGTCCAGTGTGGTCTTTCGGATGAGATGTTAAACTAAGGCATTTTTGTCACTTGTGTTGTACATAAAACATTCCAAGACTATTGAGAAAACAGAGTAGAAGACTTCTCCCTTTGTATTCAGCCACATTTATTCCACAAAATACATCACTGAAACCAATTTCCATAATTACAAAGGAATGAGTGTAGAGCTGGCTAGAGGGGACTGGGAAAGGAGTTTAGCAGAAAAGACGGTTGACAATCAATGGCAAATGTTTAAGAAAATCATTCATGACTCACAGCAAAGATATATTCCAGTGAAGGAAAAGGATTCTAGGAAAGAGATAAGCCAACTATGATGAACCAGTGAAGTTGAGCACAACATCAGTCTAAAGAAAAAACATACAATGTGACAAAGATTAGTGGTAAGCCAAATGATTGGAAAAGTTTTAAAAACCAACAAAAGACAATCAAAACAATAATAATGTGGAAGAAAGTAAACTTTGTGGATAAACCCAGAAGTAACATCAAGATAGAAGGCAAGTGCTTCTTTAAATATATAAAAAGGAAAAGAGAAGCCAAAGTGAACATTGTTCCCTTAGAGAATCAGGCTGTGGAAATAATAATGGGGGAACCGAGAAATGGCCGGGGAGTTGAATAAATACTTTGCATCAGTCTTCACAGTAGAAGACACTGATAACATTCCAAAATTACTAAATATTCAAGGGCAAAATGAGGAGAGGAAATAAATAGAATAACTAGTG
Source organism: Rhincodon typus (assembly GCF_021869965.1). Classification (NCBI taxonomy): domain Eukaryota; kingdom Metazoa; phylum Chordata; class Chondrichthyes; order Orectolobiformes; family Rhincodontidae; genus Rhincodon; species Rhincodon typus. The sequence goes on from NC_063334.1 coordinate 29,159,163, forward strand.
CTAGAGAAAAGTGCTGGGGGAACAAATTGGGATAAAGACTGTTAAGCCCCCTGGGCCCATTGGGATGCATTCAAAGATATTAAAGGAAGTAGGTACAGAGATAGTCGATACAGTGGTAATAATTTTCGAGCAATCCTCAGATTCTGGAGAAGTCAGAGAGGATTGGAAAACTGCCAATGTAATACCTAAATTGAAAAAATGGAAGGAGATAAAAGTAGTATCTATGGGCTAGCTAGCTTAATGTCTGCTTTTGGAAAATGTTAGAGTCAATTATAAAGAATGTAAGGCCAAAACATTTAGAACTACAAAACTACATATATGAACAAGCAGAGTCAGCATAGGTATTTGCTAAGGGGCCACACTTAATAAGATAAGAGCCCATGGTGTTGGAGGCAGTATATAAACATGGACAGAGGATTTGGTAACTATTAGAAGACAGAGAAATGCAATAGACAGACATTTCTGTGGCCGCAAACAAGAGTCCAGCTGGTGTGTTGCCTCCCTGGTGCTAGGCTCCTGGATGTCTCGGAGCGGTTACAGGACATTCTGGAGGGGAGGGTGAACAGCCAGTGGCCATAGTACACATTGGTACTAATGACGTGGGTAAAAAAGAAGGATGAGGTCCTAAAAGCAGAATATAGAGAACTAGGAAGAAAGTTGAAATGTAGGACGTCAAAGGTAGTTATCTCAGGATTACTACCAGTGCCACATGCTAGTCAGAGTAGAAACAGCAGGGTGAACACATGGCTGAAAAGATAATGTGAGGGGAAGGATTTCAGATTCATGGGGCATTGGGACTGGTTCTGGGGGAGGTGTGACCTGTACAAACTGGATGGGTTACACCTGGGCAGGACCAAGACTGATGTCCTTCGGAGGATACTTGGTAAAATGGTGGTGAGGGTTTAAACTAGTGTGGCAGGGGGATGGCAACCAGAGGAGTAGGGTAATGGATGCAGAAATTGAGGGAGAGGTAGAAACCAGGCAAACATTACTAAGAACAAGAACAGGCAGGGAAACGCTGCTGAGAAAGGCAAGGGATGTGGTCTGAAATGCATGTGTTTCAGTGCGACAAGTATAATAGGTGCAGTAGATGAACTTAGAGCTTTGGTTAATACTTGGAACTATGACATTATTGCGATTACAGAGACTTGGCTGAAAGAGGGTCAGGACTAGCACCTGAATGTCCCAGGTTGTAGATGTTTCAGGTGCGATAGAAAGGGAGGTAAAAGGGGTGGGGGAGTTGCATTACTGGTAAAGGTATATCTTACAGCTGTACTGAGGGAGGATACATCAGAGGACTCCTGTAGTGAGGCAATATGGGTAGAACTCTGGAATAGAAAAGATGAAATCACAGTGCTGGGAGTATAGTGCAGGCCTCCCAACAGCCAGTGGGAGATAGAGGAGAGAATATGTAGACGGATCTTGGAAAGATGTAAAAATAACAGGGTTGTTGTGGTGGGTGATTTTAACTTCCCCTATGTTGACTGGGACTCACTATGTGCTAGGGGCTTAGATGGGGCAGAATTTGTAAGGACCATTCAGGAGAGATTCTTGACAAAATATGTAAACAGTCCAACCAGGGAAGGGATTATACTGGACCTGGTTTTAGGAAATGAGCCTGGCCAGGTGAGTGAAATTTCAGTGGGGGAGCATTTCAGGGGTAGTGACGATAATACCATGAGTTTTAAGCTACTCATGAGTGGGGGTAACAGCAGTCCTTGGGTAAAGATGTTAAATTGGGGTAAGGTGAGCTGCAACAATATTAGGCAGGAACTGCAGAATTTTGATTGGAGGCGGCTGTTTGAGGGTAAATCTATATCGGACATTGGGAATATTTCAAATGATAGTTGATAAGAGTTCAGGAGCTGCACGTTCCTGCGAGAATGAAGGATAGGTATGGCAAGTTATGTGAACCTTGGATGACCAGGGATGTTATAACATCAGTCAAAAAGTAAAAGGAAGCATACATAAGGTCTAGGAGGATGGAAACTGATGAAGCCTTGGAAGTATATAAGGAAAGTGGGAAAGAACTTAAGCAACGAATTAGAAGGGCTAAAAGGGGTCATGAAAAGTCATTAGCAAACTGGATTAAGGAGAACCCCAAGGCTTTTTACACATATGCAAAAAGCAAGAGGGTAACCTGGGAAAGAGTTGGCCCATTCAAGGACAAAGAAGGGAATCTATGTGTAGAGCCAGATGATGTAGGTGAAGTCCTAAATGAATACTTTGTGTCAGTATTCACCAAAGAGAAGGAATTGGTGGAGGATGATGTCAGGGAAGGGAGTGTCGAGTATCAAAGCCAAGTTGCTATTAAAAAGGAACGGGTGTTGTGCATCTTAAAAAGTATGAAGGTAGATAGGTCCCCAGGTCCTGATGGGATCTATCCCAGAATATTGACGGAGGCAAGAGAACAAATTGCTGGAGCATTAACAGGCATCTTTGTATCCTCTTTGGCCACAGGTGAGGTCCCAGAGGACTGGAAAATAGCCAATGTTGTAGCATTGTTTAAGAAGGGTAGCAGGGATAATCCTACAAACTACAAGCCTGTGAGTCTCATATTGGTGGTAGGGAAATTATTGGGAAAGATTCTCGGGGAAAAGATCTATTCGCATTTAGAAGCAAATGGACATATTAGCGATAGACAGCATGGTTTTGTGCGGTGGAGATCGTGCCTCACTAACTTGATTGAGTTTTTTGAAGAGGTGATAAAGATGATTGATGAGGGAAAAGTGGTTCATGTTGTCTACATGGTCTTCAGTAAAGCATTTGACAAGGTCCCTCATGGCAGATTGGTACATAGTATCAGGGGTGAGCTGGCAAGATGGATATAGAACTGGCTTAGTAGTAGGAGACAGAGGGTAGCGGTGAAAGAATGCCTTTTGGAAGAGAGGGCTGTGACTAGTGGTGTTCCACAGGGATCAGTCCTGGGAGCTCCGCTGTTCGTGATCTACAAAAATGATTTAGAGGAAAATGTGGTTGGTCTAATGAGTAAATTTGCAGACAATACAAAGATTGGTGGAGATGTGGATATTGAGAACGATTGTCAGAGGATACAGCAGGATATAAATCAGTTGAAGGCATGGGCAGAATTTAATCTGGACAATGTGAGATGATGCATTTTGGAAGGTCGAGTACAGGTGGAAATTATATAATGCATGGCAGAACCATTAGGAATATGATATGCAGAGAGAGCTGGGTATGCAGGTCCACAGATCACTGAAGGTGGCAGCGCAGGTAGATAAGGTAGTAAAAACGGCTTATGGCATGCTTGCCTTCATTGAAAGGGGCATTGAGTATAAGGATAGACAAATTATGCTGCAGCTTTATAGAACTTTAGTTAGGCCACACTTGGAATACTGCATACAGTTCTGGTCACCACATTACCAGAAGGATGTGGATGCTTTGGAGAGGGAACAGGAAAGGTTTGCCAGGATGTTGCCTGGTATGGGGGTTTTTAGCTATGAAGCAAGGTTGGATAGACTGGGTTTGTTTTCACTGGAACGCAGGGGGCTGAGGGGTGTCCTAATAGAAGTTTATAAGATTGTGAATGGTGTGGATAGAGTGGATAGTATGAAGCTTTTTCCTAGGGTGGAGGAGTCAATTACTTGGGGACACAGGTTCAAGGTGAAGGGGGAGGGGGGCGCAGTTTAAAAGAGATGTGTGAGACAGCTTTTTCGGACAAAGGGTGGAGAGTACCTGGAACGCATTGCCAGAGGAGTTGGTGGAAGCACACATGACAGCAGCATTCAAGAAGCACCTAGATGAATACATGAATAGGAGCGGAATAGAGGGATATGGATCCTGTAAGTGAAGACAGTTTTAGCATGGAAGGGCAAAATATGTCAGTGCAGGTTTGGAGGGCCAAAGGGCTTGTTCCTGTGCTGTATTGTTCTTTGTTCTTCTTTGTTAATAAGAGGGCATTTTTAGGATGGCAAAGTGAAATTACTGGTGTGAGGCAGGGATTAATGTTGGAGCCATAATTATTTACAATACATGTTAGTTAGATGGATGAGGAAAGTGAATTTTCTACAGCCAGGTTTGGAAAATAGGTGGGAAGGCAAGTGATGAAGATGATACAAAGAATCTGCCAAAATGTAGAGGAGTTAAGCAAGTGGAAAAATTTCTGAGCAGATGTGGGGAAATGTGAGGTTATGCTCTTTAGCAGGATGCATAGAGGAGCTGAATATTACTTAAATGACAAAAGACTGTAAAACCCTACAGAACAGAGGGATTTGGGAAACCTTGTCCGTGTATAACAAAAAACCAGTATCCAAGTTTGGTGGGTAAAATGGAAGCTAAATGGAATGTTAATCTTTATTTCAAAGGGAATGGAGTGTAAAAGTCGGGAGACTTTGCTAAAACTTTATAAGGCACTCGTTAGACCACAGCTGGAATATTGTGAAAATTTTTGGGTCTGTTGTTGAAGGAAAGTTATACTGGCATTGTCCAGAGTAGGTTCACTAGGTTGATCCTGGCTATGGTGGGATTGCCTTATGAGGAGAGATTGAGTAGATTGGGCCTGTACTCATTAGACTGTAAAAGAATGAGAGTCAACCTTATTGAAACATGTAAGTTTCTTAGGGAACTTGATAAGGTAAGTGTAGAAAGGTTATATTTCCTTGTGGGAAAATCTTGGACCAGGGGACATAATCTCAGTAAATCTAGCAGTCTAATAACAGCGGGGAAAATGCTGTTCTTAACCTGTTAGTACTTGTGTTTATGCTTTTGTATCTTCTGCCTGACGGAAGAGATTGGAAGAGATTATAACTGGGGTGGGAGGGGTCTTTGATAATGTTGGCTACCTTCTGGAGGCAGTGATGAGAAATGCAGATGGCTTCTTGCTTAACCCAGGTTGACAATAGGTTGCACAGTTTTCTCTTCAAAGATATGTATTACCTGTTTGAGAAATGCTATCATATATCTCATACACCAATTCATCCATAACATGGCTGATTTAATTGACAACTGCAGCAAATCTTGTTCACCTATCACTGAAGTCTCACTACATTCCATCTTTTAAAGTGCAAATCAAAATCCTCAATCTTGCCACTTTAATGGTCTCCCTCCCCACTTCTGAATCTACTCGTGCTCCAACTTGCACCCTACTGTTTTCTAGAATTGGATTACTCTGTGTTCTTCCCCTTTCTGACACTTCATCTTAGACAGTAATAGCATGATCATAATGCAATCTGAAATTCCTTTTTGCTGTGGATTCCTAACCTTCAAAAATTTCCTTGGAATCTCATTGATTCTTTTCCAATTTCCTGCGCTCAATTCCTTCTGGGTATCTGTTCACCCTCTCTATGAATTTGCTTGCAAATGTTTGATTCCACCAATGGCTCTATGCTACTGTAAGTTGCCATTGTTACTTGAACACAAAATATTATAAAATAGGATCTGGGAAGTGACTTCAAAATAGAAATAAAGACTTTTCTTTATATAGCACACTTCACAACCACTGAACAACACAAAGTACTTTTTGCAGTGTAGTCACTGTTGTATTGTAGGAAATGCAGCCAGTTGAATGTGGCAGGCCCTTCTCAGCAAGGGGCCCAACAATCACTTTCCTAACTTCCCACAAAGTTCTGCCACATGTGATTGGGTCCCGAGGATAGGTTCAGAAAAGATTTACAAGGATGTTGCCGGGTTTGGAGAGTTTGAGCAATAGGGAGAGGCTGAATAGGCTGGGACTATTTTCTCTGGAGAATCAGAGGCTGAGAGGTGACCTTACAGAGGTTTACGAAATTATGAGGGGCATGGCTAGGGTGAATAGTCAATATCTTTTCCCCAGGGTAGGGGAATCTAAAACTAGGGGGCATAGGTTTAAGGTGAGAGGGCAAAAATGTATAAGGGACCTGAGGGTCAGCTCCTTCATGCAGAGGATGGCGCGTATATGGAATGAGCTGCCAGAGGAAGTGGTGGAGGCTGTTACAAATACAACATTTAAAAGGCATCTGGATGGGTACGTGAACAGAAAGGTTTTAGAGGGATGTGGGCCAAATGCTGGAAAATGGGACTAAATTAATTTAGGATATCTAGTTGGCATGGATGAGTTAGACTGAAGCGTTTGTTTCTGTGCTGTACATCTCTGTGACTCTATGACACTGCCTGACAGTAGATGCAATGGTGGCTTTCGAAGGAGAATTAGACCATTGAAGAGGAAGAATTTAGGGAGCTATGGGCAAAAGGAAGGAATATGGCTGAGGTGAGTCACTGATGCACAGATCTAGTAGGCCAAGTTATCTTCTTCTGTGTTACAACCATTCTTTGATTCTAGATTGTCAACAGAAATCTGTTGGAATCCGACTGTGTGTATTGTAATGATCAATTGCTTCATTCCAGTTTCCTTTTATGGTGTGGGAATCTTGCTGGGCTGGTTCCTATTGGGAACAGGAACTCATTAAATGACTTCTGAATAATAATTTCCTGTATACCTCATTATTTTACAATTCTCATTCTTGTTTCCAAAACGCTCCATGACCTTGCTGTTCCATGTCTCTGTAACTGCATTCAGCTGGACAATATTCCAAGATCTCACGTTCTCTCCAGTTCTGGACTCTTGAACATCTGCAGTTTTAGTGTCTGGGCCATTGGTGATCATATCTTTCAAATATCATCATCCCACACTCTGAAATTCCCTTGTTAAACCTTTCTGCCTCTCTCTGTTCCTTTAAGACTCTCCTGAAACCCTTCTCTTTGACCAAGCTTTTGGTCATCTGTCCTTCTATCTTCTTAACGTGGATCAATGTGACGATTTTCATTGAGCCATTTTACTGCATTAAAAACACTATATAAATGCAAACTACTGTTTGCTTTGTAGCCCTGCTTTACATTCTTTGCATGGTATATACCAATTAGCAAAACTGTCAAAGAAGATAAACTGAAGCAACTAGATACATTCAATAATGGAGAACATGCCTTGCCTATGAATGGGATGAATTACATCAATTAAAACCATTCCTTCCAGTTCAACTACAGGAAATAATTGGACAAGTGAGGCGGGTCTTGAAATTAACCAGTTACATTCCTGACACTATTTCAGGGCTCATAGAAGAGTATATAGGGCCATGTGTATTCAACCAGATATGGGTGCCAGAACTGAGGGATAGGCAGCAAATATTCCCCAGACATCAATAGTCAGATGTGCATAAGAATTAATAGATACTACCAATGGGAAAAAAACTATTTGGTAAATTAGGGTTAACTGTTGCAAAGGTAAAAATAAAGTCTCCATAGTCCCAGGGGGCCATAGAGCTGCTCTCTCATTAGACAGAGATTGCTGGTGTGGCTTAACCTGAGGGTCACCATGCCTCAGGTGAAGGAAGAAGTTGAGAAGGAGAGTCATTCATGGTAACCTCAGCCAATGAGGTATCACTAATTTTAAAATAAGCCTTAAAGGAAAGAGAGAGAAATTAATTACAGGTGACAAGCTGGGAGAGACATTGTGAAAACAAAATTGATGTATTCTAACTATGAGTACAGTTTTACTCTAAATAGTCCTGGAAGTTGTTTTTGGTTTTTGAAATGTTAATATCTTTCGTAATTTTTATTTGCAGTCTTGTGATTCTTATTTAGGGTGCAGTTGAATCCACAATGTGATTTGTAATGGTTGTAAGAATATTATTCATCTTGTGTTCATTTCTATGATCTGCCTCTTTTCCTGTGCCATTTTTTAATCCTCTGTCTTTAGATCTTCCATATCTGCTTTAACGAACTGTAATGAAGTCACACTTCAGGACCAGATCTAAGCAGATCTAAGTTCTAGCAAGAGGACTGAAATACAACAGAACTACTTTCTGTGTATAGATTATACAGACAGACTTAATTTTGGCACCGTGAAAATTTCAATTAGCTTCAGGAACAAAACAACCAAAGTAATTCTGAATTGACCTCAAGGTAGAACCCAAATAATTTTTCACACTGGGGAGAAACTAACCAAATAGGGTTGTGCCAAAAACAGGAACTCTGCCCTTCCTGTCAAATTAAACAGTGATGGGCATCCTGCTTAACCAGTAAACTAACAGTGATATAAAACAAAGAACTACGGATGTTGAAGATCTGAAACAAAAACAGAAATTGCTGGAGAAACTCAGCTGGTTTGGTATCATCTATGGGAAGAAAACAGAGTTAACGTTTCAAGTTCGGTGACTCTTCATCAGAACCATTAACAGCTCGGAAGAAATGGTATTTATGCTGAAGTGGAAAGGTGTTGCTTGGGTAGAGGAAAGGTGAGCAGATAGGTAAAGGAGTCCAGAGAGAGAGAGAACTATGAAAGGGGTAAGTGAACAAGGAGATTGTGGATAGCAGGTCAGGATGGAAGAAAAGCTGAATAAATTACAATAAGAGCTAAGAGTTAGAAAATGGGTGAGCTGTGCTGAATGCAGTACATATAATGTTATAATGGGCCTGGGAGTACGTTAGAATGGGTAACTGTTCTAAAAGTACAGGAAAAATTTATCAATTTCACTTCCAATTTCCATCCTGCCCTCACCTTCAACCGGTGTACCTCCGACTCCTCCCTTGGCTTCCTCGTCATCTCTGTATCTATTTCTCAGGATAGGCTTGCCACCGATATTCGCTACAAACCCACTGACTCCCTTAGTTATCTCAACTATGCATCCTCATACCCTGCTTCCTGCAAGGATTCCATCCCATTTTCCCAGTTACCCTACTTCTGTCACATCTGTTCTAATGATGCCACTTTCCGCAAAGGGGCCTCAGAAATATCCACCTTTTTTCTGAACTGAGGATTCCCCATTACCATGGTCATCAGGGCCCTTAGCTGTGTTTGACCAATCTCCTACACTTCTGCCCTCAGCCCTTCCCTTCCCTTCCCTCCTGCAACAATGATAGGGTCCCCCGGCCCTCACTTGCCACCCCACCAGCCTCTACATCCAAAAGATTGTAAGCCACCATTTCTGTCACCTCCAACTGGATTCCACAACCAGACACACATTCCCCTCCTTTCCTTTGTCAGCATTCCGCAAGGATTGTTCCCTCTGGGACACTCTGGTCCACTCCTCCTCCATTCCCAATAACTCCTCTCACCCCCAGGCCCCTGCCCATGCAATTCCGAAGGCATAATACCTGCCCGTTTACCTCCTCCCTCTTCACCATCCAAGGCCCTAGACACAGCTTCCGAGTGAAGCAGTGATTTACCCGTATTTCATTGAATCTAATCTACCATATTCACTGCTCACAGCGTGGTCTCCTTTTCAGTGGGGAGATGTCATGCAGGGCGGGTGACCACTTTGGAGAACACCTGTGCTCTGCAAAAATGACCCCGAGCTTCTGGTTGCCTGCCCCTTCAACACACTGCCGTGATTCCTGGCCAACATTCCTGTCACAGGCCTGTAGCAATGCTCCAGCAAGCCTCAGCGCAAGCTCAAGGAACAACACATCATTTTCCACTTGGGGACCCTGCAACTTCAAATTCAATTATTTTAGAGCCTGATTCCATCCTTCCATGTATTTTACCCACCACATATATGTCATGATATATGTCTCGTTATGACATAGATTGCTTTCTGCATAGTCACCCATTCTCACCTACCCCTAGGCCTATTATGTAGGCTGCATTCAGTACAGCTCAACCATCTTCAACTGATACTCTTATTATCACTTCTTCAGCTTTCCTTCTGTCCTGGCCTGCTATCCATATTCTCCTTGTTCATCTATTTGTTTTATATTTTTTTCACTCTCTCCCTCTGGGATCCATCTCCGCCTATCTGCTCACCTCTCCCCATCCCTCATCCCCACCTCCCGCTCCACTGCCCCCACTTCAGCTTCAGCATAACTTACACTTTTCCCAGCTACTAACAGTTCGGACGAAGAGTCACTGGTTAACTCTATTTTCTTCGCACAGATGCTGCCAGAGCTGCTAAGTAATAGTGATAGTCCTATGCAGTTTGAGGGCCTTTGGGGCTTGGTGGTAATCATGCATGATGCAAAGATACACATCTAGTTAGTTAAAGAGTTTATGCTTGCTTCTGCCTTCCAACCGTAACATTGAGACTCAGATGAATTTCACCATTGTAGAAACACTTCAGTGACTATATGGGTTGCCAACATTGAGGTTCTACTTTTTAAGTGATTGTTTTTAATTGATGTCAATGATTTGAGAGTCTTTTTTGTATTATTTTCATCTATATCTTTGCAGAAGTGTGTTACAGCGACAATGGAAGGTTCTATCAAGGTTTGGTAAATGTGACAGCATCTGGTATCCCCTGTCAGAAGTGGAGTGAACAGGTCAGTGTTAGCAGGTACCAAGTTATTGACATTTACGGATTGAAAATAAATAGTGTTTAATATTCATCTGTTTCCATTGTGTCCCTGACCCCTTTCTCTGAGATTAACTTCAACAGTTTGATGAGACTGCAGATTCCCATTACTTACATTGGCATCATGGTTCAGTAGAAATGTTGGCCAGGGAAGGACTCCCCTGGTCTTATTTGAAGGAGTACCTCCAGACAAGCAGAGGTTTGGAGCCGCATTTAACACCTCCTCTGAAAGTCAGCACCTCTTACTCTATTCCCCGGGGTGGGGAATATGGCATAGGTTTAAGGTGAGAGGGGAAAGATATAAAAGGGACCTGAAGAGCAATTTTTTCATGCGTATATGGAATGAGCTGCCAGAGGAAGCGGCTGAGATTGGTGGATTACATTTAAAAGGCCTCTGGATGCATATATAAATAGGGAGGGTTTAGAGGGATATGGGCCAAGTGCTGGCAAATGGGACCAGATTTATATAGGATATCTGGTCAGCATGGACAAGTTGGACTGAAGGATCTGTTTCCATGCTGTATATCTCTATGACTCTAAGAGTCCATGATTTAATTAGCTATGAAGTGTTTTGAGAAGTTGAGTGGTCATGAAAAGTGCTATATAAATGCAACACTTTATTCTTTTTGTTGTAGAGATTGAACCCTATAGTACATTACGATACTACCCCACTAGTATCATGAATCTGCCATGTACACTCAAAAGGGAACAATCATTTTTGGAGTCAATGATTATACAACAAATTAAGAAGGCCTTCCATACTTGACTCGGTTCCCTGAAAACAACAACTTTATCTTTGCTATCCTTTTCTGTTCAACATTTTTTTCTCCAATATCCTTTTAAAAACTGTACATGGATTCTGCTTCTATCACTATTCCTGGTTGAGCATCTTGCATTGGGAATATTTAGCCAACTAGTGCAAACACACATAGCTTATTGAAAACCATTGTAATTTTAAATGTTTCTATTAGCTATCTACAGCTTGAATCTAAGTTTTAAAAAAAAGGCTTGATATCATAAAACATTCCACTGCACTTCACAGGAGCGTTATCTAACAAAATTTCACACCTAGCCACGACATTGGGAGATGTTAGGACAGATGACCAAAATCTTGGTCACGGGGACTGGTTTGGAAGAGCATGTTCAAGGAGAGAGAGGCTGAGAGAATTAGGGAGGGAATTGTGAGCCTGGAGCTTAGGCATCAAAAGCACAACAGGAAATGTTGAAGTGAAAGTAATCAGGGATGTACAAGAGGCCTGAATTGGATAAACACAGTGACCTCTGAGGGATGTAGTTCTGGAGAAGATAAGAGATAAAAGACAGGGAGTGGCCATGGAAGGATTTGAAAACGAGGCTGAGAATTTACTTAAATTGTTCTTTTTGGACTTTCTGTATATCAAAAGCTTTTCATCTTCAAAATCGACTGAACAAGTCTCTTTTGTTTCCTTCCCATGTCACTATACATCCTTCCTATCGTAAGACACCCAGAATTGAATAAGATGCTCAAAATGTGACATGACCAACAAATTGCGTAGGCTCAGCATTATGAACAGAACTTAGCTGGAGTTACTGCTAGTTCAGCCAGATGGTGGCACGGTGGCTCAGTGGTCAGCGCTGCTGCCTCACAGCGCCAGGGACCCAAGTTCGATTCCACCCTCGGACAACTGTCTGTGTGGAGTTTGCACATTCTCCCTGTGTTTGCGTGGGTTTCCTTCGGGTGCTCTAGTTTCCTCCCACAGTCAAAAGATGTGCAGGCTAGGTGGATTGGCCATGCTGAATTGCACATAGTGTTCAGGGATGTGTAGATTAGGTGGGTTATAGGGTGATGGGGTGTCTGAGGGTCGGTGTGGACTTGTTGGGCCGAAGGGCCTGTTTCCACAATGTGTAGATTCTATGAGTTGAAGTCTAGATCTATCACTTGTCTGGTGGCACTGCTGCAAAACATTGAAATCAGCATAATCATGTCCAATAGTCATGTGGAGTTATGAGTAATTATCAGATCCTTAGCCTTCCAGTAGCAATCTGGCTGGTTTTATTTGTATGTAATGCTCTGAAAGTAAGGGTAGAAGAATTTACAGACCCTTAGTCATGTAATCTTCACCTCAGGATGGGAAGAAAATGTCCACTGCTACTGATGGTTTGATTTGGTTTGATTTATTATGGTCGCATCTACACAGATACAGTGAAAAGTATTGTTTTGCGTGCTAACCAGACAAATCATACCTTACATAAGTACATCAGAGTAATAGAACACAAAGCAGAATATAGTGTTACAACCACAGAGAGGGTGCAGAGAAAGATCAACTCTAATGTATGAGATGTCAATTCACAAGTCTGATAACAGCAGGAAAGAAGGTGTTCCTAAATCTATTGGTGCATGTTTTCAAACTTTTGTATCTTCTGCCTGAGGGAAGATGGTGGAAGAGAGTATAACCAAGGTGGGAGGGGTCTTTGATTATGTTGGTAGCTTTCCTGAGGCAGTGGGACGTTTAGACAGTGTCAATGGGGGGAAGGCTGAAATTTGGTTATAAAGGGAGAGAAATTGTCAGTCAATGGATACATTCAGATCTCTGAAAGACTAGGGACAATAAGTTCTGCTCTCACACACCTTTTGAGTATTTTGTTTGTAAGGTCTAAATTTGAAATGTGAATTTGAAGATTGATTGTTGCTGAATGGTCCTGGCTAGCGTCCATAACTGCCTTGTTATGTAACTTGACCTCCACTCCTAAGCAAAATTAGGAACAATACCACCCACAATCTGTGCTATTAAAAAAAAAGCCCCATCTGTGGCCTGGGGGATATACAGGGTAATATGATCTCCAGTGTAAGTGGAACATTTGTTTATATCCTACATTGCGCCAGTCATCAAGAACATAAGAAATAGGACCATGAGTAGGCCATCTGGCCCATTGAGCCTGCTGTGCCATTCAATAAGATCATGGCTGATCTTTTCGTGGACTCAGCCCCACTTATGCGTCCACTCACCATAATCTTTAATTCATTTATTGTTCAAAAATCTTTCTTTACCTGAAAAACATTCAATGAGGAATCACCACCTTTTGGGTGAAGAAGTTCCTCCTCAACTTAATCCTAAATCTTATTTTGAGGCTATGTCCCCTAGTTCTAGTTTTACCCACCAGTAGAAACAACCTCCCTGCTTCTATCTTATCTATTGCCTTTGTATGTTTCTATAACAAATGTGTTTCTATAAGATCCCCCTCATTCTTCGAAATTCTTCTAAATTCCCATTGCAATGCTCAACTTTGACTGACAGATTTCCAATTAGAGAAAACGTTACCCGTTGGACATTGACTGCACTTAGGCTCAACTAGAGGCTGTGATCGTTAAAGAAAGACTTGCATTTGTGTAGCACCTTTCCTGATTCATGACATTTTAAAGCATTTGACAGCAAATGAAGTGTTGTCACTGCTGCCAATTTAGGAAGCGTAGCAGCCAGTTAATGCACAGTAATCTTCCCACAAGCAGAAATGTGAGAATAAGCATCTGTTTGTCAGTGATGTTAGTTGAGGGATAAATATTGACCAGGACAGTGGGGAGAATTGCTCTGGCCTTCTTTGAAGGAGTGCCACAGGAAACTTTATATCCACCCAACAGGGCAAATTGGACTAAAAGGCATTGTCAAGCTGTTGAGCCTGGCTGATTGGCTTTGTGCTCCTGCTGCTCTTACACCAATTTGAAACAAAATTCAAAATGAAAATCTTTGAAGGGGAAGGAGCATGATGAAAATAAAACAGTTGTGAGTGGGATACAATGCGCTATCAGGGACATCGTCCTGTTCCATCATCTACGGGTTGCATGGTCAAGTATTTCTGAATTTTTAATGTCACTTCAATCAAATTTGGCATAGATGCATTTTAAAGCTAGATAAATACATGTGAGAAAAGCATAGAAGATAATTTAATAGAGAGAGATAATGTGGGATGGGAAGAGGCTTAAACCTTGGCATAGACATTTAGGCTAAAAGGGTTGTTATCATTTGCTGGAGACTGTCTATTGGACTCTTTGTAAAATATCCAACTTCATTGAAGTTTCAGTTCCCTCAGAAGCATTCCTCCGAGGAACTGAAGAACAATGGCATACACATAATTGCTTTTGCACTTTAAAATTCCATGTCTGGTTCCATGAGAAGTACATATTCAATTCACAGAAAATGCCATTCTTTACCTCCCAAAGGCTCCCCATTTCCACAGGCGTATGCCAGAGTTATTCCCAGAACTGACCAACTCGGACAACTACTGCCGTAACCCAGGAGGTGAGAGTGAGCGCCCTTGGTGTTATACCATGGATCGAACAGTCAGATGGGAATTCTGCAATGTGCCTCTGTGTACCAATGGTATGTATTTCGACATACGTCAGAGATTTGTGGGAACCGTGATCTTGATTGGAAACACATTGAAATGTTAACTGAGGACTTGGGCTAATATCCGAGTAACACTTTATTAGCTCATATGAAACAAGCTTGTACATTTGTTAAAATGAATAACCTTCATGCACATTAGCAATGCATTTTGCACGATGCAGAGATCTGGACATATCACCTCTGGGTCAGAAGCCTGATGGTTCAAGTCCCCTCCAAAGACATGAGTACAAAATCTGGCATGATGCTTCTTGTAACACTAAGAATGCTGTATATTTGGAGATGCCACCTTGTGAATACAGTGTCAAACCAAAGTACAATCCATTCTCTCAGATTGGGTAAATAATCAGCTGTGGCTTTATTTGGAAGAAAAGCCAGTTGTCCCTGGTGCCCTTGACCAAAATGTATCCCTGAACCAGCATCACTAAAAATACCAGTTTATCTGATGGGCTGTTTTGTGTTGATTGTGAGGTCTTGGCTGCTTTATTTCCATACATCATAATAGTGCCTACACTTCAAAATCGCTTAAATAAAACAAAGAATTACTGTGCTGGAGATTGGAAACACACTAAACCACAGAGGTTCAGAGACCTGCTGAGGTTTTCCAGCAATTTCTGTTTTTGGTGTGTTTCAAAACTGCTTAATTGACTAGAAAGCGCTTTGGGATATGTTGAGATCATGAATTGTGCAACATAAATATGAATATTTCTTTTTCTGTTTTATGTACAAACAGCCTTGGCCAAAGAGGTCAGCACTTCAGGCCAAGCGTTGGAGGCCCTCCTCACTTACCTGGCCACAGCTGATAGCACAGGCTACCCTGTGGAGATGCTCCCTGTACATCACAGTAGCTCAACAGCTGTGGTCACCCTTTAAATTGGAAAGATTTGTTAAGAGGACACTTCAAATAGAGGCACCATTTCTCCCTTAGCTAGAAAGGCAGGTTGTAGCATATTGCAGTTTCTCCATCCATCTTCCAACATCCAGAGCCTACGCACTATCCTTTAAATGAATGATAACTTTGTTCTCTGGCCACTAATTGGCCAGTTAAGATAAAATTCACTGCTTGATGACAGATCCTGACACACTATGGGTTTGGAAACTCTATTTGACCCCAATTCCACAGTCTTGACCCAAAATGTCTATTAATGCATTTACAAATGAATTCCTCCAGTATAAATAAGCATGTCTGTGCTATATACATACTGTCATTATGGCATGAGCTGGATGCTTCAGGATTCATGTTGATAGTGAGTGAGCTCTGAATCTCTGTGGTGATATATTTGAATTAGTCACGTTACACAGTACAGTGCATCAAATGCCAATTTCCCACTCAGAGATGAACACTCCAACCATTTCACTAAAGGGGACATAAATAATCTGCAATAATCATGTGTAAGTCATTGTAACATGTTGTATTACTAAGCAAGAGATAGCAAGAACTGCAGATGCTGGAGTCATTGATAACAAAGTGTGGAGCTGGAGGAACACAGCAGGCCTGGAGGCATCAGAGGAGCAGGAAAGTTGAGACGTTTTGAGTCGGGACCCTCCCAACCCGAAATGTCAACTTTCCTGCTCCTCTGATGCCTCCAGGCCTGCTGTGTTCCTCCAGCTCCACACTTTGTTATCTATCTATTACTAAGCAATATGGGTTTCTAGGCCCGAAATGTCAACCTGTCTGCTCCTATGATGCTGCTTGGCCTGCTGTGTTCATCCAGCCCTGCACCTTGTTGTCTTGGGTTAATCATAGTCAGTTCACTAGGTAAGTATAAAGACACTTGTCAAAATGGAGGAAGAAGCTTTCAAAGAGCTAGTCAAACTAAGTTATGACTAATTCTTATCAGTTGGCAGTAGCATAAAAAGAAACCAAATTACTACTTTACTCAAGGAAAAGTGCAAGTCTGCAATTCTCTTCTCCCGGAAAGCTACCGCACTAGGATGTCAATTAGAAAATTTGAAAACTGAGATTTATAGATATTTTTAATCAATCTATTCAGCCTTGTTATGACACACCTTATGGAGCATGTGGGACTTGTACCAGGCCTTCTGGCTCAGAAATAGGGACACGACTACCACTGACTATTAAGGGTAACGTAGGCAAAGTGGGTACATAGAACATAGAACATAGAACATTACAGTGCAGTACAGGCCCTTCGGCCCTCGATGTTGCGCCGACCTGTGAAACC